>NC_091778.1:36485000-36850000 GCF_029378745.1 Bos indicus | reverse complement strand
TTTTTTTTTTTTTTTTGGTGTTAGTTCTAGAAGGTTTGTAGGTCTTCATAGAACCGTTCAGCTTCAGCTTCTTCACCATTACTGGTCGGGGCATAAACTTGGATTACCATGATTTTGAATGGTTTGCCTTGGAAACAAACAGAGATCATTCTGTCATTTTTGAGATTTTATCCAAGTACTGTATTCTGGACTCTTTTGTTTACTATGATGGCTACTCCATTTCTTCTTAGGGATTCTTGCCCACAGTAGTAGATATGATGGTCATCTTTGTTAAACTCACCCATTCCAGTCCATTTTAGTTCATTGATTCCTAAAATGTCGACGTTCACTCTTGCCATCTCCAGTTTGACCACTTCCAATTTGCCTTGATTCATGGACCTAACATTCCAGGTTCCTGTGCAATATTGCTCCTTACAGCATTGGACCTTGCTTCTATCACCAGTCACATCCACAACTGGGTGTTGTTTTTGCTTTGGCTCTGTCTCTTCATTCTTTCTGGAGTTATTTCTCCACTAATCTCCAGTAGCATATTGGGCAACCACCAACCTGGGGAGTTCAACGTGTCCTATCTTTTTGCCTTTTCATACTGTTCATGGGGTTCTCTCAGAGTTAGGCAGGGTCATTTGACTAATTCTGGTCAATGCACTGGAAGGAACAGTGACAGGTGTGACTTCCAGGCCAAGCCAGCATTTAATGGCTACTGCCTGACTCTGCAGCTGTCTCTGCTCTGTTGTGCTGCACATAGGCTTTGTATTAAGATGGCAGAGCTACATGTTGGGACGAAGTAATCACAGAGATGATGGCCCTGCAGCAGGTTTTAGGTGAGTGAAAAAGTTTGATTTTGATCAGTGCAATAAACTATATATTTATGTCCCATCCCCATCTTTGAACAACCAAATTCATATGTTGAAATTCTTAGACCCTGGATGATGGTATCAGGAGGTGAGACCTTTGGGAAAGGCTCCACCCTCATGGGGCTTCCCTGGTGGCTCAGACAGTAAAGAATCTGCCTGCAACGTGGGAGACCTGGGTTCAGTCCCTGGGTTGGGAAGATTCCCCTGGAGAAGAGCATGGCAACCCACTCCAGTATTCTTGCCTGGAGAATCCCCATGGACAGAGGAGCCTGGTGGGCTACAGTCCATTCAGTCACAAAGAGCTGGAAATGACTAAGCGACTAAGCAGAGCACAGCATAGCCACCCTCATGAATAGGATTAATGTCCTTATGGAAAGATCTTGGAAGATCCCATGCTTGCTTCTACCCTGTGAGGTTACAGTGAGAAGACTGCAATCAGTGAAGAAGAGAATTCTCACTAGACACCAAGTCTATTGGCACCATGATCTTGGACTTCCCTGTCTCTAGAACTATGAGAACTAAATGTTTGCTGTTTGTTCATTTCTTTATTTGGCCACACCATGGCTTGTGGGATCTCAGTTCCTGGAGAACCCAGGCCCTTGGCTGTGAAAATGCAGAGACCTAACTACTAGATCATCAGGGAATTCCCCAATGTTTGTTGTTTCTAAACTACCTAGTCTATAGTATTTGGGGGGTTTTTGTTTGTTTTTTGCCCTCCCTGTGTGGCCCGTGGGATCTTAGTTCCCTAACCAAGGATAGAACGTGCCCCCTGCATTTGAAGCATGGAGTCTTAATAACTGGACTGCTAGCGAAGTCCCAGTATTTTTGTTATAGCCTCTAAAACTACTAAGATATTAAGCCATGGAAATGAAACCTTTCACCTCAGATTAGGACTTGAACCCATGTGCTGGGACTCAAACCTGGCCAAAATCCATGGTCTTCCAACTGAGATCACACACCTGGTTTCAGAACCTAATGAAGCTCAGACTCTTGATGTCTCATCACAGAAAGAAATCAGTGAGAGAGAAAGTGATAGGTAAGAAGTGGATTTATTTAGAGAGAAACATAGTCCAAAGAAGGCAAAAGGAGAAAAGGGTGGGAGAGGTAGCTAGATAGTATCACCGACTCAGTTGACAGGAATTTGAGCAAACTCCAGGAGATAGTAGAGGACAGAGGACCATGGTGTGTTGTAGTCCATGGGGTCACAAAGAGTTGGACACGATTTAGCAACTCAACAACGAAACACTTCATAGACAAGAGTGTGGGCCATTGCAGAGGGTGACTGGCCTTGAAATGTGGTGTAGTTAGCTTTTATGAGCTGGGTTATTTCATGGGTAATGAATGGGAGGATTATTTCAACTATTTGGGGGAAGGGGCAGAGCTTTCTAGGAATTGGGGTACTGCCCACTTTTTGGTCTTTGATGGTCAGCCTTAGAACTGTCATGGTGCCTCTGGGTGTGTCATTTAGCTTGCTGATGAATTACAATGGGCATATACTGAGGATCAAATTCTCGTTGAAGTTGACTTGTCTGCCATCTTGGACCCATTTGATTCTAATCAGTTTATGTTTTGCCCTCGGATATCATTCTTTCCAAGTTGTGTCCTGCCTCCCTCCCTCCTGTTTCACGATCAGTTTAAGTGCATGCACCAGGACATTTTCTTCTTAAGCACAACCCAGCCTATCCTAATACAAAAGGCACTACAACCATAGTATTATAGAAATCACAGATTATATGACATTTACATTCAGCCCTAATTTGAAGAGGTTGAAGGGAGGAAGGAGAGATATTGCTGAATCAGTCTACTATCATCATCTTCAACAGTACAGACCAAAGATACCATATGCAAGTCTCAGGCTTCCGGTAAGCATTCTGGAGAATCAAAGGATGTGAAAGCAAGAAACAGATGGAAACTAAATCCCTGCTCTGAAGGTAGAACCTCTTCAGCTACATAATCCTTTCTTCAGAGAGTTTTATCCTGAAAGACTATCAGGGTTAAGGCAAGTGGACGGACTATTATAGGCAACGTCCTTATTTTTGCTAAAGTCTTTAATATACCTATTACCTTTATTATACGAAGCTTAAAACTTGAAGACAAGAGAAAAAGAAACAAAGTGGAGACAAGAGGAGAATTGTAAGAGAATGTAAAAATAAATGGGATTGAGGAGTTTATGGAGACAAGATCAGTGGTATTAGTGTTATTGTTCAGAGGCAAGAGCAGAACATTCAGGGATATCAAAAGCAGGCAATATAATTGAACAGAACAAAGATGACTGATGTAATTTGGGTTGGGTTGTGATCCTTAAGGTCTCATTGGGCCAGAGAAGTCTGTGATTTCTGAGGATATCATATTCTACGTGGTATAGCATGGTAGTTAAGCATGTGCGCTCTGGAGTAAGAGTAAGATGGATTCACAGCCCAGCTCTACTACTTATTGGTTTTGCATTCTTGGGTAAGTTATTTAACATTCCTGTGTCTCTCTTTCCCCACCTGTAAAATAGGAATTAGAATAGTGCCCTTTTTATATGGTTGTTGAACCAGACTATGTGAGGAATGATTCCTTCCCCAGTCAGCAAATAATGCAGGTGTCCGGAAAAACCCTCTCTCTCCTTGTCTCAGTGATCAGGGTATCATTCAGAAGACTGAGGAGGTAGTTCTCCCTTCCACACTCTATAGCTAGAGGCAGACAGATGATCTGTGTATAGTTTTTGTGCAACAGGCAATTACCTTCACCAAATGATCCTGCTGTTTGATTTGTAGTTTGACTCTGGAGTCAAAGGTGGGAGGGTTCATATTTCATTCTTGCTTACAGACAGTGAAGATGCCCTGGGGGCCCATTCCCACATATTGTTATGAATGTTCTCTTTTTGCCCTGCATTCCCAGATGTCTTTCTCTTTCTCATACACAGGCATAAATGCATTAGTTATTCTGATTCCTTAAATCATTAATAACAAGACAATCATGACCTGAGTCAATTCCATTCTTTCCACAGTATTAAGAGTATTGGTTTAGAATAATGATTTCTCTGCACCTCACAGTGATTCCCTCCATGGAAGTGAGACCGGGAATACAACTTTTTGCAGAGAGAAGCAGCACATATGCAGTTTACGGCCCAGGCTCTGACACCGCATGGATTAGTTTAAATTCTGGTTCTACCTCTTTTAGCTATCTAAACTTGAGCAGGTTACCCAAGCCCCATGAACCTCAGTTTCCTCACCTAAAAAATACGAATAGGCCTGGCTGGTTGGGGACCTGGGGACTGGCCTTGGCCTGGGTAGGATGGCAGAGGTGGCAGACCTCTATGGCCCCAGTGACAATGGCAGTGTTTCACGGTGAGGTGGAGATCAAGGAGTTCCAATATGGAAAGAACTCAGAGATGTACTTCTACCCCTGCCCCATGGGAATAAATTCTGCATCACCCAGGAAGATTTAGCAAATGGGGAAACACGGCAACATGATCTAGCTTCTCTCTCATTATAAAAGTGATTTATGACAAAGGTCTGTTTACTTGTAGAGAGACAGTCCCGCCTCTTCCACCAATAATGAACTAGTTAAATGCTAAAGAAGACTTTAGGACTCCAAAGCCTGAACTTTGGGGAATGAGCCAAGCTGCAAAAATCAAATTCAATCACTATCTTCTTCATGGGGATAATTTTTTTTTTTTAATTTGCTACACCATGTGGCTTTCAGGATCTTAGTTCCTTAGCCAGGGATCAAACCCATGCCTGCTGCAGTGGAAGCGCAGAGTCCTAACTATTGCAGGAAGGGGGACCCCTTCCAGGGCCTGAAAGGGGGTCTTTTGCCTACCACTCAGAAATGAACTGTCTGAGGAGACACAGGTGCTGACAAAGTAAGAGACTTTACTGGGAAGGGGCGTGTGGCGGAGAGCAGGAAGGTAAAGGAAGCCAGGAGAACTGCTCTGCCTGTGGCTCACAGTCTTGGGTTTTGTGTTGATGGGGTTAGTTTTCAGGTTGTCTTTCACCAATCATTCTGACTCAGAGTCCTTCCTGGTGGCACATGCTTTGCTCAGCCAAGATGGATGCCAGCGAGAAGGATTCTGGGAGGTGGTCGGACACGTGGTGTCTCCTTTTGACCTTTCCTGAACTCTCATGGTTAGTGATGGCTTGTTAGTTCCGTGTTCCTTACCAGGACCTCCTGTCGTAAAATAACTCACAGAAATGGTTACTATGGTGCTTGGCCAGGGTGGGCAGTTTCAGTCAGTGTGCTTCCCCTAACATAATCACTGGACCATCAGGAAATTCCCAACAATCATTTTGTAGCTTGCTGTTTGTTAAAGTGTGGATTCTTAAAACTGGCTGCTGAATTCATCTCCAGTTGAAGAAGCAAGTCCACCACATGACATACCTGAATTTTGTGCCTAGAACTTTGAATTGGAAGTTTTCTTAATTTTCCATCCGAACATAGAAGAAGATAATTTCAAATCAGTGCTTTCTTTCCTTCAGTTTTGTTATTTGTATATTATACACCTAATTGCTTCATTATCTGACAAAAGCATCGTCTACCTCAAGTCATTAGGATTCTTTTTTTTTTAATATTTATTTATTTGGCTGCATTGGGTCTTGGTTGCAGTACGAGGGATTTTTTTTTTTTTTTTTTGCAGTGCACAGACTTCCTAGTTGTGCTGTGAGGGCTCTGAAGTACAGGGGCTCAGTATTTGCGAAATGCAGGCTTAGTTGTTCTGAGGCATGTGGGATCTTGTTTCCCCTACCAGGGATCAAACCCGCATCTCCTGCATTGCAAGGAGGGTTCTTAACCACTGAACCACCAGGGAAGTCCCAGGAGTCTTTAATTTTTTTAAAAAAAAAAGGAGATTAAAAAAAAAGATTGCGGATAATAGTAGTATGTATATCATTAAGGGGTTATTCAGATTTTAAAAAATTACTGTAAGTAAAGCACTTTGTACTTGGCAAACTTGCAATAAACATTGGTCATTATTCACTTCTGTGTAATAAATGAATGGTAAATATTGCCCCTTCGTAAATATTTTATAGACCTAGAGATCACTTTTATGCAAATAATTTCTACATGTTTCTCCCTCGACCTAGCATCTCTTCTGAACCCCAGATAAATGTCCTCAGTTGATCACTACATATTTTCTCTCTTGCATTGCTATCCATCAGATTTGTCATTACATTAAACTCAGCTTCCTCTAGCTGACTCCCTCTGGTCTTCCCTATTTCTGTTAATATCATTATTGTCACAGTTCCTTAGGTGTAATAATTTTGTCACCCATAGCTATAAAAAAAAAAAAAAAAACAGCTGACATTTATTATTTACTATGTGCCAGACAGTGTGTTAAACTTTTATTGAATTACTTTATATAATCCTCACAACAGTCTTATGATGGTTTATCAAATATAGACTGAGGGTCAGTGATATTGGATAAATTCTGCAAGTTTATATAATTAATAAGTGACTGAGTCAAGAATCACCCTGACAGGACTTCCCTGGTGGCCTAATAGTTAAGAATCTGCCTTCCAATGCACGGTTCAATCTTTGGTTGAGGAACTAAGATCCCACATGCTGCAGAGCAACTAAGCCTGCCTACCATAATTAGAGAAGTTCATGCCACAACGATGTCCCAGCCCAGCCAAAATTAAAAAAAAACCACCTCACCTCTTTTTAAAACAGAGCCATACTGCTTAGCACTATCATGACTATTAAACAGGTCCTCTCTCTCTTTTTCAGTTATATCTGATCAATTCCTGTCAGTTTATCCTAGAAATTCTGTTATAAACATTCCTTTTACCACTTTAATCCTTATACCTTGATTATTGATGATGTCAGCATCCTAATAATTAGTTTCTTTTCTTCCAGCTTCTTGCTCTTCCAAATTTTAGCTAGATCTTTACTGTCTAAAACATAGCCCTTCCTACATGCCAGGGTAATTTTGAATTATCTCTTCTGATCTATTTGTATCTCTGTAGAGTTAACTCATTGGAAAAGACTCTGATGCTGGGAGGGATTGGGGGCAGGAGGAGAAGGGGACGACAGAGGATGAGATGGCTAGATGGCATCACCGACTCGATGGACGTGAGTTTGGGTGAACTCCAGGAGTTGGTGATGGACAGGAAAGCCTTGCATGCTGCAGTTCATGGGGTTGCAAAGAGTTGGACACGACTGAGCGACTGAACTGAACTGAAAGTGAATGAATGGCACTGAAACCATCCATCTCAAATTGGGACTTGAACCCACAGTCTTCTAATTAGAATCACTCACCTGATGTCTGGACTTACTGAGGCTCAGGTTCTTTGTGTCTCAGCACAGAAGAAATTCAGCAAGAGGCTAAGTGATAGGCAAGAGGTAGATTTATTAATATAGAACACTTGGGAGAGGTGTAAGCAGGCAGGTGAGGGGGCTCTGCCCTCTGGATTAAGTGGGCTACATTTTTATAATCAAAGGAAAATGAGGAAGGGGGAAATACACCTTCTTCCTCATTCTTTGAGTAGATATCAGGCTTACATCGCTAGCTCCTCCTTTTGTATGTGACAGGAGAGTGTTTGACCCTACGGGGTCAAACTAGGACTGTCACAGCACCTATTCAAATCAGCAGAAGGGTGGTAATATTTTTCTTTCACTTAATGACCTGAGGTATATCTTGTGCTTTATAGTTAAGTAAGCCTGCTTCATTCCACAAAATTCCCATAGCTTTCTTGAGCGATCATTAACTTACAGTGGTCTCTCAAATTTTCCTAGGTTTCCCTATCTATAATCTTCTACTGGGACTTCTACAACTACCTGTGTAACTATCCTATTCTATCCCTATCAGCCTTGATAGGTTTTTTTTGATTTATAGAATATTAAGATATTTCTCATGTTACTATCCTATCCCCAAGCTTCAGTGGGTTTCCATTAATTATAGCCGAAGGTCCTAACTTAACCTAGCATTTAAAATTTGTCTCTAATCTTGGTGGTTCTATCCCCGACTGTTCTATAGCACTTTATTAAGAATGTCTAATCAGTTTCTCAAACATTTTCTGCTTTTCTCTTATACCTTTACTCTTTGCTGCTTTCCTAATCTCATAGTACCTACAAACTTATCTAGTTACCATCTTCTTTTCGTGTACACAAATCCTACTTCTTCTATAAAATCTTTACTCTATCAAAGCGTCTAGTGACCCCTCTTTCTCTCTTCACAGTAGTTGATATCGTTAGTACAATTCACTAAACATTACTGCTATTATTATTTTGGGAGATGAATATATTTGATTGGCAGATTTTATTTTATCAAGGAGTGGGTGAAAAGTCAGTGATCTAAGGTCTGAGATAGTGAATTCCCACTCTTGGAGGTTTCAAGCAGACACTGAAACCCATAGATAGGGTTTCTGGAGAGAGTATTGGTGCATTTGCCAGTTAAGATTACTTTCATCTTTAAATCCATATTTTTTCCTGATTTTGTTTGCAGAAACATTTATGTATGGAAGCATGGAGGGTTTTGTGTGAAGTTAGGAAAGGAAGATTAAGGTGAATCATGTAACTAGAACGGCTTGGAGGAAGAGATGAGACCATCCTGTTTTCTATTGCCCATCTCCCTTCTCCAGCATTTGCCTGGGCAAGACCCTCCCCACCAAATAAAGTTTAAATCATCAAGTTAAAAGAACTTAACTCTAAGACATGATCTAGCAGTCTACCAATCAATAGCATTGGAATCCTCAGATTCTCAGGATCCATTCTAGAATTTACTCGGTCAGAATTTATTCAGTCACAACAAATTCCCAGTGATTAATTTGTACACAAATATTTTAGAAGCACTAGTAGAGTGGACTCCAGATATTAAAAAGGTGCTTTATATAGAACTCTATTGAGCTGATAATGATAGCTCAGTTGTTAAAGAATCCGCCTGCAATGCAGGAGCTGCTGCTGCTGCTAAGTCGCTTCAGTCGTGTCCGACTCTGTGCGACCCCATAGACGGCAGCCCAACAGGCTCCCCCGTCCCTGGGATTCTCCAGGCAAGAACACTGGAGTGGGTTTCCATTTCCTTCTCCAATGCATGAAAGTGAAAAGTGAAAGTGAAGTTCTCAGTTGTGTCCGACTCTTAGTGACCCCATGGACTGCAGCCTACCAGGCTCCTCCATCCATGATATTTTCCAGGCAAGAGTACTGGAGTGGGGTGCCATCGCCTTCTCTGGCAATGCAGGAGACCCCAGTTCAATTCCTGGGTTCGGAAGACCTGCTGGAGAAGGGAAAGACTACCGACTCCAGTATTCTTGGACTTCCTTGTGGCTTAGCTGTTAAAGAATCTGCCTGTAATGTGGGAGACCTGGGTTCGATCTCTGGGCTGGGAAGATCCTCTGGAGAAGAGAAAGGCTACCCACTCCAGTATTCTGGCCTGGAGAATTCTGTGGACTGTATAGTCCTTGGGGTTGCAAAGAGTGGGACACTACTGAGCAATTTTCACTTTCTACAAAAAAAGAAGAAAAAAAGAAAACTAGCAGTCAGTCAACAACTTTTTTTTCTTCTCTCATGCCCCACATCCTATCCATCAGCAAGATTTAGGTATAGGCTTGAAACCACCCAATTCATATGGGACTTGAACTCAGCCAAAACTCAGATTGGGACTTGAACTCAGATTCACACTTGGACTCACTGTCTTATTCTGTGTTTTGGCTGCACCACACATCATGCAGAATCTTAGTTCCCTGACCAGGGATCGAATCTGTGCTCTCTGCAGTAGAAGCACAAATTCTTAATCACTGATCCACAAGGACGTCCCTCGAACCCACTGTCTTTTAATTAAAATCACTCACCTGGTCTCCAGATTTACTGAAGCTCAGGTTCTTTATGTCTTAACACAGAAGGAATTCAGTGAGAGGCAAAGTGATAGAAATAAGTAGATTTATTAATATAGGATGCTTGTGAGAGATATAAGCACACAGGCAAGGACCCTCTGCCTTGAGAATCAAGTGAGAAGGCAGGTTTATTTAGGGAGATACACACTCCACAGACAGAGTGTGGGCCCCCTCAGAAGGTGAGACGCCCTGGGAGATATACATTCAATAGACAAAATGACAGCAAAAGAGACACTGATGTATAGATCAGTCTTATGGACTCCGTGGGAGAGGGAGAGGGTGGGGAGATTTGGGAGAATGGCATTGAAACATGTATAATATCATGTATGAAACGAGTCGCCAGTCCAGGTTCGATGCACGATACTGGATACTTGGGGCTGGTGCACTGGGATGACCCAGAGGGAGGGTATGGAGAGGGAGGAGGGAGGAGGGTTCAGGATGGGGAACACAGGTATACCTGTGGCGGATTCATTTCGATATTTGGCAAAACTAATACAATATTGTAAAGTTTAAAAATAAAATAAAATTAAAAAAAAAAAAAACTGAGGCTGCAGCAGAAAAAAAAAATAAAATAAAATTGTCTATGGGAAATTCTTTAAAAAAAAAAAAAATGCAGTCTATCTCAAAAGATGGGCACAGCCTGGAAATATAGGGTGGTTACCAAGTTTTTAATGGGCCGGCTAGGAGGAACTATTTTGGGGAAGAGGCAAGATGTCTAGGAATTGAGCCACTGCTCACTTTTGGTCTTTAATAGTTGGCCTTCAACTGTCCAGGTGCCTTTGGGTGCATTCGTTAGCATACAAATGCATTTCAATGAGCATATAATGAGGCTCAAGGTCTACTGGAATTGAGTCTTCCTCTATCTTGGGCGTAGTTGGTTCAAACCAGTTTATGTTGTATCGTCAATAGCTATGACATTCTTTGGGGGTTGTGCTTTGCCCCCTCCCCTCCTATTTCAGGTTCAACCTTAAATATATACCCTGTAACTAACTACTTTTCTTTCGTCACCACCTATTGCAAACCACCATCATCTCCCACTTAGACTACTGCTAGAGTATCCATAAGTTTTTGTTTTCTTAAAAGATTTATTTATTTATGCTTTATTTTTCGGCTGTGGTGGGTCTTTAGTGCTGCACACAGGCTTTTCTCTAGTTGCGCTGAGTGGGGGCTACTCTTTGTTGAGGTTTGTGAGCTTCAGTAGTAGTGGCACATGGGCTTAGTTGCTCTGCGGCATGTGGGATACTCCCAAACCAGGGATCGAACCAGTGTCCCTTGCATTGCAAGACGGATTCTTAACCACTGGACCACCAGGGAAGCCCTCAAACAGTTTTCCTGATTCTTTTTAGAAATTTTTGAAATTTTGAAATTTTAGACTCATGGGAAATTGCAAAAAAAAAAAAAGGTATGAAGAAGTCCATGTATCCTTCATCCAGTGCCTCTAATGGTAACATCTTGTATAACTATACTACAATATTGAAATTGACATAGGTATAATCCACAGACTTTATTTGAATCGCATCATTTTACATGCACTAATTTTTTTGGTATGTGTATACTTCTGTGCAACTTTATTACATGTGTAGATTCATGTAACTGTCTCCACTCCACAATCAATATACAGAACAATTCCATTACCACACGATTCCCTTCTGCTACCCTTTTAGAATGTACCCTGCCTTCTCTCTGGTCACTAATTCCTGGCAACCACTAATCTATTCTTTATCTCTATAATTTTATTATTTCAAGAATGTTGTGCAGTGGATAAGAATTCACCTGCTGATGCAGGGGACACGGGTTCAATCACTGGTCTGGCAAGATTTCACAAGCCAAGGAGCAACTAAGCCCATGTACCCCGACCACTGAGCCTGTGTGTTGCAGCTACTGAAGCCCACATGCCTACAACCTGTGCTCCACAAGAGAAGCCACTGCGACGAGAAGCCCACACACAGCGATGAAGAGCAGTCCCTGCTCACTGCAGCTACAGAAAGCCTGGGTAAGGCAACAAAGACCCAGCACGGTCAAAAATAAATAAAAAATTTAAAAATAATATTAGAAAATAAAAACAAGAGAGACTTCCTGGCAGTCCAGTGGCTAAGACTCCATGCTTCCAATGCAGGAAACACGGATTTGAACCCTGGTCGGGGGACTAAAATCCTGCATGCCATGTGACGTTGCCAAAAAAATAAACTTAAAAAAAAAGCAAGAATCTTATATAAATGTAATAATATAGAAAGTAATTTTTTCTGTGACTGGCTTTTTCAATCAGCATAATTCTCTTGAGATCTGCCCAAGTTATGGCATGTATCAGTGGTTTCTTTTTTTATTGTTGAGTAGTGTTCCATACTTGGGGGCGGTTGTTGTTGCTTGTTTCTTAATTTTTATTGGAGTGTAATTGATTCACAATGTTGTGTTAGTTTGAGATGTACAGCAAAGTGAATCGTGGACATTTGGGTTGATTCCAGTTTTGGGCTATTATAGAAAAGCTTCTATTGTTACTCAAAAACTGGATTCACCTCTTCATGGGTATCAAGCAAAAAGACACATCCAAGCCAAAGTGTGGGAGAAGGAAGAATTTATCACTTACAGCTAGTAAGGAGAACACCAAGGATATTTCCCCAGTGTCTCCCCGATAGCAAAATTGGGAAAGCTTTAAGCTAAGGGTACATGTATCTTCATGAAGGGGCTTGAACAGAGAATTTAGCTTAGATTTGGGACAAAGGTTGACAGAGTTCAAGCTTTTGTTAACTGAAGTCATGAGGTTGAGAATATGTCAATATTATTATTCCTTAGGTTCTGACCAGTCTGGGATCTCAGCCTACACCCATCCTCCACAAGGGTGGGGGCCTTAGTTCCTGCTAAACTCAAAGATACGCATTAGATTGTTATGCATGTCCCTTCAGGATCGATTCTTTTATTAATAAACTATTGCTTCTTGATTGCTTTCTCTTTGTTCCTGCATTCTTTAGTTCCTTCAGAATCTGTAATTACTGAGCCCTCTTCAAGGGCAAGCCTTGTGGCCAGACTTTGATCACAAAGTAAATGGCTTCTCTTAAAGTCAAAAACACTGAGACTAGGTCTCTTTCTCTGGGGACCCCCTACCTTATCTGCTTACACTATAATTTGTGTACAAGTTTTTGTGTGAACAGAACATTAATCACTTTCTCTAGGATAAACACCCAAGAGTGCAATTGCTGGATTACACAGTAAGCATATGCTTAGTTTTATAAGAAACTGCCAAATTTTTCCAGAGTAGCTGTGCCATTTTACACTCCTGCCAGCAAGGTATGTAAGTGGATACAGTTCCTCCACCTCCTTGAGAGTATTTGGTGTTTTCACTATTTTTCAAAAATTCTGGCCATCATCATAGGTGTACAGTGGTATCTCATTGTAATTTTTAACTAATTTTATTTGTTTGGTTTTGGCTGCACTGGGTCTTCCTTGTTGAGTACTCCGCTGGTTGTGGAGAGCATGGGCTTCTCATAGAGGTGGCTTCTCCTGTTGTGGAGCTAGGTGTGCAGGCTTCCATAGTTGTGGTCCATGTTTAGCTGCCCCATGGTACGTGGAATCTTCCCAGACCATGGATGGAATGTGTCCCCTGTATTGGCAGGAAGATTCTTAATCATTGGGCTACCAGGGAAGTCCTTATTGTGATTTTTACATTTTCCTAATGGTCATGTATGGATGTGAGAGTTGGACTGTGAAGAAGGCTGAGCGCCAAAGAATTGAGGCTTTTGAACTGTGGTGTTGGAGAAGACTCTTGAGAGTCCCTTAAACTGCAAGGAGATCCAACCAGTCCATTCTAAAGGAGATCAGTCCTGGGTGTTCTTTGGAAGGACTGATGCTAAAGCTGAAACTCCAGTACTTTGGCCACCTCATGCAAAGAGTTGACTCATTGGAAAAGACTCTGATGCTGGGAGGGATTGGGGGCAGGAGGAAAAGGGGACGACAGAGGATGAGATGGCTGGATGGCATCACCAACTCGATGGACGTGAATCTGAGTGAACTTCGGGAGTTGGTGATGGACAGGGAGGCCTGGCGTGCTGCAACTCATGAGGTCGCAAAGAGTTAGACACGACTGAGCGACTGAACTGAACTGAACTGATAGAGGCTTGAGTTGGTTTCTATCACAAGAAACTGAAAGCATCCTCTATATTCATTTACTTTCCCTCAACAGCTATTTTATTTTCTCATTTTATTAGTCAATATTTCCACATCTTTGAAGCCTGAAACATCCAACATCTGAATGACCAGAGACAACCTAGAAACTAATCCCATCACCATAAAACTGAGGCTGTGAGCCACATGGCAGAGCAGTTCTCTTGGGTTCCCTTACCCTGCTGCTCTCCACTTTGGCAAACCTTCCCGATAGTCTCTTGCTTTGTTAACATATGTGTCTCTTTGGACAACTCATTTCTGAATGTTAGACAAAGGCCCACTCTTGGGCACAGGAAGGGGTCCCCATATCTGCAACAATAAGATCCATTTTATCAGTGTTTTCCTTATATGGATGGTGCTTTTGGTGGCAATTCTGAAAACTCTGCCTGGCCATTGGTCCTAAAGATGTTTACCATGTTGTTTTTCTAAGCTTTTTATAGTGCTAACTGAAAAGAAACACACAGCCTAAAAGTTGTGAATTAAGGTTTATGTAATGACCTTATTGAGACTATACCTCGGGAAACAGTCTCTCAGATAGCTCTGAGGAACTGATCCAAAAAGGTAAGGGTAAGGTCAGAATATATAGTTTTTGCTAAAAAAAAAAAAAAAAAAAGGTTAGTAGAACATCAAAAGATTCAGTTCAGTCGCTCAGTTGTGTCTCACTCTTTGCAACCCCATGGACTGTAGCACAACAGACCTCCCTGTCCATCACCAACTCCCAGAGTTTACTCAAACTCATGTCCATTGAGTCAGTGATGCCATCCAACCATCTCATCCTCTGTCATCCCCTTCTCCTCCCACCTTCTATCTTTCCCAGCATCAGGGTCTTTTCAAATGAGTCAGCTCTTTGCATCAGGTGGCCAAAATATTGGAGTTTCAACTTCAACATCAGTCCTTCCAAAGAATATTCAGGACTGATTTCCTTTAGGATGGATTGGTTGGATCTCCTTGCAGTCCAAGGGACTCTCAAGAGTCTTCTCCAACACCACAGTTCAAAAGCATCAAAGATTACTGCTAATCAATTTTAGAAACCAGGCTTATGGTTGCCAAGGGGGAGGAGCTGGAGAAGGGAAGGACTGGGAGTTTGGGATTAGCAAATGCAAATTATTATTTATAGGATGGTAACTAACAAGATCCTACTGTATAGCACAGATGACTGTATTCAATATCCTATGATAAAATATAATGGAAAAGAGGATGAAAAAGAATATATATACATGTATAATTGAATCACTTTGCTGTACAGCAGAAATTAACACAGTCCTTGTTAATTAAAATAAATCAACTTTTTAAAAAATTACTTATAATCACAAAAAAGAGATGCATGGAGGGAAAAAAGCAGTTTGACTAAAATTATTCCTTTGATATGCATCTTAACTATCCAGGGCCAGTATCCTGGTTTTCTTTTGATTTCCTTTCATGGTGCACCACTAGTGAAGTTACAGTGGTTAATGGTTTGATGACAGCCAACAGTCTTTGTTTACTAAAATGGCAGGCAACATTTTCTCCCCCGCACCTTTTTTTTTTGTTCACATAGTTTTACACTTACAAATTTACGATCCATTTGGAGTGAATTTTCATTTAAGTTGGGAGGTTTAGGTGGAGGTTTAGGTAGAGTTTTGAGAAACTCTACCTGCCATATCAGTAAATAAGGATGTCATAGTCATCGGCGATTGCAGCCCTCAATTGTGAGCTAGTGAGCCCTGAGAAAACTCGGTATGTGAAAACACAAGATACTGGCCCCAGATAGTTGAAGTGCATATCAAAGTAATGATTTCAGTGAACCAGACTCTTGTATCGTCCCACACATAGAAAAAAGCTAAATGCCTTAACTAGGGACATATGGTCTTCTTAATTTACAAATCTTTTGATGTTTTTTGATGTTCAGACTACCTGCCCTTTGTTGCAAAACTTCTATATAACCTGAGACTCTCCGCACTTCCTTGGAGCAGTTCTCTTAGGGTTACTTGAGATGCTGCCTCCTGGGCTTAGAGTCCTACAAATCCCCACCAAATAAAATGTAGCTCTCAACTTTAGGGTGTGGATTTTTTGCTTGGTTGTTTACAGTTATGGTGACCACAAAGAGACCAAAGCAGATTCCTCTTCTTTGCCTGAATTCTATAAGTATCTGGAACCTTGGTACCAGCAGAGACCTCTTGTGCCCATCTGTCTCCTCAGGGAGTCCAGATGAATTTGGGTGAGTCTTTCCTGGTTCTAGGATCTCCTGTCATTGTATGATAATACTAAATTTTATTTGATAGGGGAATAGGCTATCCTTGAAACTTGTTTCAAGAAGTACCTGGGTTATCCTCAGTTGACAGGTTGGGAAGATTTTGCTCAGTTTATGCATTGAGTAAAGACTAGAGAAGACTCTTGAGAGTCCCTAGGACAGCAAGGAGATCAAACCAGTCAATCCTAGGGGAAATCTCCCCTGAATACTCATTGGAAGGACTGATGCTAAAACTGAAACTCCAATACTTCGGCCACCTGATGAGAACAGCCGACTCGTCGGAAAAGACCCTGATGCTGGGAAAGACTGAAGGCAAAGGAGAAGAAGGTGGCAGAGGATGAGATGGCTAGATTCAATGGACATGAACTTGGGTGAACTCTGGGAGATGGTGAGAGACAGGGAGGACTGGAGTGCTGCGGTCCATAGGGTCACAAACAGTCAAGACACGACCTAACAACTTTGAACAACAACCCATTGAGTGGGTTATCCTCAATGTAAAAGACACTAGGAAAACTCAATTAGATACTGAGTGGTTACCCTCAGCTTAAGGACTGGAAAGATTCTGTTCAGTTAAATACTGAGTAAGGCGGGACTGAGTTACTATGGGAAAGACTGGCTTGTAATTTTTCCTTGAACTGGGTACCTTGATAGAGTTACTGGAAAAACAAACAAACCAACCTGAAACTTTATGAGAGCTTCTGAGCTCTGAAGAAGGGACTCTTTCCTCTTGGCCCACATGATTTTCTCAGGTGACTGAGAAACTTGCTGCAGTGGTAAATGCAAGGCCTCATTTCATGCAGCTGTACCTATAGGGAAAGCCACTTATTAATTAATTATATGCTCAATTGGGGACACAAATAAGAGATGGTCATTCTGTGATACAAAATTAATACACAAAAATCTGTTGCATTTCTATACATTAAAAATGAAAGTCCACAAAGAGAAATTTAAGAAGCAATTCAATTTACCATCACATCAAAAACTAAACTAAAATAAAATATCTAGGAATAAGCCAACTCAAGATGACAAAAGACCTGTACTCCAAAAACTATAAGCTGTTGATGAAAGAAATCAAAGAAGACATAAACTGATGCAAAGATAAACTGTATTTGTGGATTGGAAGAATCAATATTGTCAAAATGACTATACTATCTAAAGTGAAAGTGTTAGTCACTCGGTCATGTCTGGCTCTTTGCAACTCCATGGACTGTAGCTCACCAGGCTCCTCTGTCCATGGAATTCTCCAGGCAAGAATACTGGAGTGGGTGGCCCTTCTCTTCTCCAGGGGATCTTCCATATCCAGGGATTGAATCCGGGTCTCCTGTATTTCAGGCAGATACTACCCTGAATTTATGTTAGTAATTCAATGCAATCCCTATCAGATTACCAATGGTATTTTTCACAGAACTGGAACAAAGAAAAAAAAATCTGAAAATTTGTATGGAGACAGGAAAGACCCCAAATAGCCAAAGCAATCTTGAAAAAGAAAAATGGAGCTGGAGAATCAGGCTCCCTGACTTCAGACTATACCACAAAGCTATACTACAGTCTTCAAAACAGTATGGCACTGACACAAAAATAGAAATACAGATCCATGGAATAGGATAGAAAACCCATAAATAAGCCCATGCACCTACGGTCAACTAATCTATGACAAAGGAGGCAAGACTGCACAATGTTGGAAAGACAATCTCTTCAACAAACGGTGCTGGGAAAACTGGAAGCCACACATAAAAAAATGAAATTAGATGATTCTTTAACTCCATACACAAAAACAAACTCAAAATGGATTAAAGATCTATATGTGAGACCAGAAACTATAAAACTCCTAGAGAAAAACAGGTAGAACACTCTCTATATAAATCACAGCAACATCTTTTTCAATCCATCTCCCAGAATAATGGAAATAAAAACAAAAATAAACAAATGGAATCTACTTAAATCCAAAAACTTTTGCACAGCAAAGGAAACAAAATGAAAGGACAACCCATAGATTGGGAGAAACTATCTGCAAATGATGTGACCGGTAAGAGATTAGTCTCCAAAACTTACAAACAGCTTATGATGCTTAACAGCATCAAACCAAAAAACCCACTCGAAAAATGGGCAGAGGACCTGAACAGACTTTTCTCCAAAGAGGAAATACAGATGGCCAATAGATGTTCATTTCGAACAACAGATGTTCGAAAAAGTGTTAAACATCACTAATATGTTCAACCTCACTAGTTATTAGAGAAATGCAAGTCAAAACTACAATGAGCTATCACCTCACACTGGTCAGAATGGCTGTTACCAAAAAAAAATCCACAAACAACAAATGCTGGAGAGGGTGTGGAGAGAAGGGAACCCTCCTACACTGTTGGTGGGGATGTAAATTGGTACAGCCACTATGGAGAACAGTATAGAGGTTCCTTAATAAACTAAAAATAGAGCTACCATGTGACCCTGTAATCCCATTCCTGGGCACATATCCAGAGAAAAAGATGACCTGAAAGGATACATGCACCCCAATGTTCATTACAACACAGCTTACAGTAGCCAAGACATGGAAGCAACCTAAACGTCCCTCAATAGAAAATGGATTTTGTGCATGAGGGCATGCTAAGTTATTTCAGTCGTGTCTGACTCTTTGTGACCCCATGGACTGTAGGCTCCTCTGTCCATGAGATTCTCCAGGTGAGAATACTGGAGTGGGTTGCCATTTCCTTCTCCAGGGAATCTTCCTGACCTAGGGATGGAACCTGTATCTCTTACATCTCCTGCACTGGAATGCAGGTTCTTTCAGGCCACCCAGGAAGCCCCAAGAACATGTGGTACGTATATGCAATGGAATATGACTCAGCCATTAAAAAGAATGAAATAATGCCATTTGCAGCAACACAGATGTACCTAGAGATTGTCATACTGAGTGAAATAAGTCAGACAGAGGAGAAATATTGTATAACATCAGTTATATTTGTAATCTAAAAAGAAAGATACAATTGAACTTACTTACAAACAGAAAGAGATGCACAGACTTAGAAAACAAATTTATGGATACCAGGGGGACAGGAAAGTTAGAGACTTCTGAAGGTCATGTACACACTATTGAAAACAGATAACCAACAAGGACTATTGTACAGCACATGGAACTCTACTCGATGTTATGTGCCAACCTGGATGGTAGGGGGACTTCGAGAGAATCGATACATTTATATGTATGGCTGAGTCCCTTTGCTGTTCACCTGAAACCATCACAACATTGTTAATCGGCTATACTCCAATACAAAATAAAAACTTTAAATTAAAAAAAAAAAAACCAACAGAACCGGCAATTCTGCAATCTGATCACCCATGGTAGTCTTATGTGCCACCGGGAGAACCCAAGACACATAGACGGGACTCACACAACTCTGGGGTCAAACCTAGGGGAGTCAAGCTCTCAAGCTTGGCTCAATATATTGAGAGCATTGGCTCAATACAAGATCATCACTAGCAATTTTAGTTTGACAAACCGACTTCAGAATGAGAAATAAAGGTTAAAAAAAAAACAATGAATTGCCAAACTTCATCTAATACTCCAGTCAGGTTAATGTACATACAAAACTTACAAGCATTTACTTAATTGGAAATTAAAGAAAACCATGCCCTAAAAACGAGGAAACTCTTTTATCCTACATGAAGCTAAATTATAAAGCTGGCTTGATAAAAATATCTTCAGAATTCTGTTTTTAAATAAAGGCCTTCTACCGGGAAACTTTTAGTTGTCTATGTCTTTTGGATTTAAATGTTCTACCAGATCTTCCTAGGATGTTCTGTGTATGTGTGTGCTTGTATGTATGTGTTTCAGAAATCTGACCTCTTCCATGCTACTTAAAAATAATAAGTTTTGGCTGTGCTGGGTCTTTGTCGCTTTGCCTGGGTTTTCTGCAGTTCCACCAAGGGGAACTACTCTCTAGCTGTGGTGCCCTGGCTTCTCATCATGGTGGCTTCTCTTATTGTGGAACATTGGCCTCTAGCTGTGTGGATGGGCTTCAGTAGTTGCGGTGGGCGGGCCCCACAGATGTGGGTCACAGGTCTTAGTTGCTCCTGGCTTGGGGAAATCTTCCTGAACCAGGAATCGAACCTGTGTCCCCTGCATTGGCAGGCAGATTCTTATCCACTGTGCCACCAGGGAAGTCCCTCCTTGAGCGTTTAGTTTACTTCTCTACCTTCCCCTCAATCCTGCTTTTTAAAACAGCATTTACATAATACATTGCATACGAATTTGCTCATTAGTTTATCCCCATTCTCAATCCCATCGCCAGCTTCAAGAAAACTTATTGTCATACCCCAGACCCTGAAATAGCGCCTGGTACACAGACGGTACTTGGATAAGTAAATTTGCTTGGCAGGCTGGAAATAACGAGTGAATGTAAAAGGAGGGCTACGGTCTACTTCTAGGTCAGAAGCTCTTCAGACTTTGCGTGAGCGCCACCTCTCGGGAGCCAATTTGGTCGAGAAAAAGAAAGTTGAGGCACAGAATCTTAACCAAAGAAATAAAGCTTTTAAAATGGCGGAAGGTAGCTTGCCGGAAGAGCAGGGAAAAACAAGAGCAGCTGCTGTTCCCTAGAATGACGCCGGACTGTCAGGAGGAAGCGTAGGCGAGCGGTGTTCAGCAAAACGGACCCTCCTGCAACCGATCTAGGCAGAAGCGTTCCGCGCGGGTAGGTACCGGGAAACTGGAGGAGCCGGGGCGCGTTTCCGGTGCTGGCGGCCGCAGACGGTGTTGAAGCCCAGGAAGCAGGAGGGTTGGTAAGAAGAGGTCGGGGCTCCTGAGAGGAAAGGGAAACGAGTGGAGTCTGGGAAGGAGGAGGTGAAGAGGTGGGACTTGTTCTGTCAGAGAGGTGGCCGGGGGATCGGATGGGGGGGAATCGCCTGACGACTGGTCCAAACCTGTCAGCTCTCGTCCCACGCCACGTGGACTTACCTTTGTCGGTGGCTGCCTTTCCGCGACTGTAGGGGTTGTGTCTTGTTTCTGGGCAGCAATAAATGACTCACTCTAGTACTCTTGCCTGGAAAATCCCATGGACGGGAGCCTGGCGGGTTAAATCCACAGGGTCGCAAAGAGTGGGACACGACTGAGCGAGTACCTACACATACAGACAGAATGAACGACAGCTGTGTCGCAGGTATACGCGGGGGACACTGATAGGGACTGTGTGTGGCTCTTTAGTCCCATTTTCTCCCGGGGAATCGGTGCTTATTTTAAGCTTCCATTAGGAGTTCTTCACCAGTTTGGGGGCTTTGTCTCTTTTTCTTGGAGGTGCAGGGTGATTATCATTTAAGAGATTTTCTTTGCTCTTACTGAGTGCTACGCCCTGTGGCTAGGTAGCAGGACAGACACAGAAGTAAACCATCCCTGTATAGATGCAGCGGGCCAGTGGAAAGACAGATAAACAGAAAATTCAAATATATTGTTACAGTGCTGTAATAAGAGGTAACTAAAGTACAGGAAGAGAGAGCCAGAAAGTGGTCCTGCTAGCCAGAGGGATTGTCTTTCAAGATAAGAGGACTCCTTTCTCGTCTTGTGGAGAAGGATCAGTTTCTGAGCCCAGTCTTCTCTGTAAAAGGAAAAGTCTAGAATCGGTTCTCTCTAGACTTCCTTCCAGCATGATGTCCCATGTCAGATATTACTCATGGTTTTAGTGCTCCCACAATCCACCATTTATTGGTTAGTGAGAATATGCTTTATGTCTCATGACATAGCATAAGTTGCATAGGGTTAGGTGATCTGGATTTTGGTGCTCTGAATCTGTTTCCTCGTTTGTAAAAGGAGATTGTAATGAAAGAATCTCTAATACCCCTTCCAGGTCTAAAACCACGACTGTGGCAGTAGGTCAAACCACATTTCAGACTGCCCTTTACATTATCACTGTGGTTTCCCTCATCTGGATAGTTAAGAAAGATAGTGTCTTTTTTAAAAATCTGCTGCCTTAGTTCTGCCACAGTATTGGGTACACAATACTGTGTTTGAAAACTGGCTCCTGTACACAGAAGGAAAGGAAGACAAAAAAAAGGCCAAGCACTCAGATTGGTATATGGCAGGTGTAATGAGCAACAGAGTTTGAGGCCTATCTTGGGTGGTTGCAAGATGAGTAGATCTCTGTTCTTGTCCACCAGAATTTTAAAATTATATATAGAGGCCTTAACTAGGTACAGTCACGTGGTTCAGTTCAGATGGTCTGAACAACCCCTTACTCTCTCAAGGCTGCTGTCCTTGGAACAGCCCCTAATGTGAGGACAGTAGGGAGAGTGTAAATCCCAAGGACAGGGGCAGGGGTGAGGAGCTTGGAATTGCTGGGATCAGCCGGAGTGTCAACTGGTGGTCAAAACCTCCTCCAATACTCCATCCCTTGTGACCAGCCCTTACAATCTCACCCCCTCTCCTTCTGCAGGGTCAGAAGTGTGCCCTGAGAAGTCAGCAAGTGGTTCTGCCACATGGAGGTGGCTTGTTTGGCAGCTATCTGACTGCAGTGGAGGCAGATGCCACAGCAACAATATAAAGGCACATGCAAGAGAAAAGACAGATTAAGATGATTCTCAAAATAAATAACAGTTGTCTCCATCAAGAGCCCCATAATTTGAACCATTGATTTACTAAGTCCCCTTATGAGGCAGTAATAATGTCCAAGGCTATTCTGTTTTAGAGGACAGCTTTTCTCATTGAAGATTATTTTAGTGTTCGGTTAAGACAGGCTTTGCACACTGTCATTTAAGACTTGCTGGATGAACTGAGTAAGGGCCTGTCTGTATGTTTTAATGTCCTCCAGGCCAATGGAGGGGACCAAGATGGTGGCTCTGTCCATGGGATTCTCCAGGCAAGAATACTGAAGTGGGTTGCCATTTCCTCCTCCAGGGATAGGGCCTAGGAGCGCCCACATTTCTAGAGACAGTGGACTGGTGGTAGGGTGCTCATCTGCTACAAATGGACAGGTCATTTAGTCATTGTGAGGGTTTGAGCCATGGCAGAGGTGGGTAGATGGAACTTATTCTTAACAACCCCTTCAAAGGAAGGGAAGTTCTTTCCATGATGTGCTGTTCCTTTGTGAGAAGCTCTGCCCAGAGGAGCATTGTGTACAGTGCTAGAAGCTGCTGTTCTGTGGGGTGTATTGGGTTTCTGCCCTCTTCCAGAGCCGGAACCAAAATCCTAGGGGAACTCTCCTTCTCTACCACAGTGCCCAACTCAGACCTTCCGGGGTAATAGGTGCGTCTAACTCAAATGGGAGCCCAGCTTGGGAAGTGCCCAGAGCTTTAATTTGCTTCACTAGTATTTTTTGCCATCTCAAAGGCAAAATAATCTGCTGCTCTAATAAGACTGCTGCTGTAATCCCCAGTCCCACGTATGCCTTGTCTTTACCAGGTGATATAAGGGATGGAGGCACTGTGCCAGGCGGGGAATAAAAGTCCTCCAAAACCTCCAAATTCCTACAAAGGCTTGCACCTGTTTCACATTCTTAGGGCTTGGATAAGCTTGTACCTTATCAGTGACAACTTCTGGGACAATTTATCTGACCAAAGGACTGCCAAAAACTTTACCTAGGTGTCTGGGCCTTGAATTTTCTGTGAATGTACTGCCCACCTTCTCCCTCATGGATGTTCCGACAAAGCCTGCAGAGTGTCCTACAGCAGGGCCAAGTCGTCACATGTTCACAGTATCAAATCATTGATGTAATGGACCTGTTTTTATCAGAGTAGGGAAAGGAAACAGGGACAGGTCTTGGGCTATCACCCAAGCATGTGAGGTTGTGCAGGTAGCCGTGAGGCAGTCCTTGAAATGTCCAGTACTGCCCCTCTCACGTGAAGGCAAATTGATCTTAGTTATCAGTAACTTATGCTTGTAAAAAGTTTTCCATAAATCTCCTTGAAGATGAAGCACATTTAAAAAAAATAATTTCTTTTTCGCTGTACCAGGTCTTCATTTCTGTGAGCAGGCTTTCTCTAGCTGCAGTGAGCGGAGGCTGTTCTAGTTGCGGTGCTGAGCTTTGTGTTGCAGTGCCTTCTGTAGGCTCTAGGGTATGCAGGCTGGTTGCGGCACTTGGGCTCAGTAGTTGTGACTCGTGGGATCTAAGCACAGGCTTAGTTGTGGTGTGCAGGCTCAGTTGCCTGTAGCATGTGGAATCCTGGACCAGGGATCGAACCTGTGTGCCCTACACTGGCAGGCGGATTCCTCACCACTGGACCACAAGGGAAGTCCAAGATGAAACACTTTTGCAGGAACAGTTTTGCAAATCATCAGAGTAAATCAATGACTGTAAATGACAAAAAAAAACTTTTAAATGACTATAGCTAAAGATCTTATGAGAGTTCATTATAATTCAGTTGACAAGGAAATGTGATTTTTTTGGATACACATTTAAAAGTTATAGTTGATAACATTATACCAAGACATAGCAGATTTTTAGAAATTTCATACAAATATACCCCAAAGAAAGTTTAACATTACTTCTTATTTGATAATGCTTCCCATATAATTTAATATATTAAATAGGCTAATTAGTTTAATATCTCTCTTTTATAAGGAAAGAAAATATATCTTTTGAATTGTTCTAGAGGTTGTCTCGAAGAAGGCAGTGGCACCCCACTCCAGTACTCTTGCCTGGAAAATCCCATGGACGGAGGGCCTGGTGGGCTGTAGTCCATGGGGTCGAGAAGAGTAGGACACGACTGAGCGACTTCACTTTCCCTTTTCACTTTCCTGCATTGGAGAAGGAAATGGCAACCCACTCCAGTGTTCTTGCCTGCAGAATCCCAGGGACGGTGGAGCCTGGTGGGCTGCCGTCTATGGGGTCTCACAGAATCAGACACGACTGAAGTGACTTAGCAGCAGTAGTAGCAGTAGAGGTTCTCTGGAAAATCCCAGAGTTAGTTCTAGGTCAACAAAACTTTATTTATGAATAGATTTTTGGAGAGCTTATCAAAAATACCAAAAGGTTTTAAAACACGATTAAATAGGATCTTAGGTCACTGTGAATTAATAGTTTTCTATTTAACTTAAGTTACAAAGACTCCAAAGGCAAATACAGAAAGTTACATAATTGATAAAAAAAAACCCCCAAACTTAGCCCTTTTAAGAGAAGACTCATAGAGGAATACACCCCCAAAACTCCTAAGAGAAAACTTTCATTCTTTCTCTCTTGAAATTGTAAACTTACCATGTGTTTGAAATGTAAATATCACAGGAGATAACTAAAACGTTGCCCACAGATTGAAGAAAGAGGGTGGGGAGGGGTGTGAAAACAGTCTGCTATAGGACCGCCCTCCCACAAAATCTAGTCCTCAGCTTTCATCAAAGGCAAATACAAAAAAATATTTTGTGAATCAAAGACCTGAGAAAGATAACATGAAGCACAAGAAATTTTGATAAAACACAGAATCTTTTTCTAGGCAGGTTACTCAAAAGGTAATAAAAGCCTCTCACAATCCCGTAAGGAACAGACCAGTAGTCCAGGAAAACTTTGTCCTTTGAGCACATGAAAGAAAGTTGTTTAGCTTTCATAAGTACACTATTGATATCAAAGCTTATTTTTCTTTAGGCCAACTAAATAGAGCTTTTTTTACAAATTGATTTTGACAACTCTGGAGATAGAAAAATATCACCTATATTTATAACATACATCCATAGACATATGAAATACAGATAGACACAAACAAAGAATCCATAGCTGTCTCTCCAAAACTTTAGCCATGAATCAGGTATCCACTTACATGGCTAAAGCCTTTTACTAATATTTGTAGAGAAGACTTTAAAAATTTGGGAATTTCCTGGTGGTGCAGTGATTAGGACTCCATGCTTCCACTGCAGGGGCCATGAGTTCAATCTCTGGTTGGAGAACTAAGATCACTCAAGCCTCGCAGCATGGCCAAAACAGTTTTTTTTGTACTTGCCTTTGATGGACGCTGAAGACTAGATTTTGTGGGAGGGCGGTCCTATAGCAAGCTGTTTTCACACCCCTCCCCACCCTTTTTCTTCAATCTATGGGCAATGTTTTAATTATCTCCTGTGATATTTACATTTCAAACACATGGTAAGATTTACAATTTCAAGAGACAGAGAAAGAATGGAAGTTTTCTCTTAGAAGTTTTGGGGTGTATTTCTCTATTACCATAAGTCTAGAGTAATTACTGATGAAAATTTTTCTTTGTATTAGGGGCTGGATAGCGTCGAGGGCTTCATCTGTTTCATTGTCAGTCACCACAACATCCTCCCCTTAGTGCTTCTCACTTTCCCAAGGATTCTGTCTCTCAGTGTCCTAATCAGGTTTTGTCACAGCACTTGGACATTAATCTGCAGCAGCTTGTGCTCTCCTAGCTTTGCTACATAAAAGCTAAGGTCTCCAACTTATACCTTGTCTCTCAGCTGGCAGAGCAGTGGATACCTGCATGTTCTTCTCTAACTTCAGCTCTTCCAGCTAACTCAGGCTTCAGCCTCTAGTGCGTCTGTGGCCAGTGGCTTGCCCACTGTGGTGGCCACTCATTTCTCATCTTTGTTGCCTGTGTAGTTTCTCTAACAAACATGTTAAAGTAGCCAGAGTTTTCGGGGCATCCCTGTTCTCCTGCAGTGGTCCACAGGCATCAGACATACAGGCCACCTTCCCCACATAGAGGTGGATGTTCAGCTTGGAGCTCCTCTAGGGATGCTTCTTTCTCAAGGCCCATTTCTTCAGTCTCTTGGCTGGCTCACCAGTTGTTAGTTCACAAATTGGCCCTGTACATAGAGGGCAAGGAGAGTCCAAAGAGGCAGACCACTCTAGGTTGGAAGGTGGCAGTTTTAATAAGACAGGGAACATACACATGAGGCTTACCTTGGCTGACTGCATTGCACCCACCCACCAGAATCTTAAAGGTTATATAGAGGCCTTAACTGGGTTCAGTCACAGGTTCTGTGTAGATAGTTTCAATAACACCTTACCTCTCTCAAAGCTGCATCCTTGAATGGCTCCTGCTATGGGAACAGTGTACAGAGTGTATATTCCAAGGACCGGGGAGGGAGTGAGGAGCCTCTGATCGCCTGGGTCCAGATTGAGGGTGAACTGGCAGTCACATCCTCTTGATATGACTTAACAGAAGCTTATTAAAATAGCACATAACCCCGGCTTTTTGACCCTTCCCCACTCTGGGATATTAATTCATAGATGGGGGACTGAGGTGGAATTAGAGAGTCCTAGAATTGATGTCACAGATTTAAAGCAGCTTTATGGGATAATCTGCTTGAGAAGGATAATGATGTAGGCAGGATATTCAGTGTTGGTTGCTTCATCCCTCCACCTGCCTATCCCCAGGACCATGGCCAACAGCGAGCGCACCTTCATTGCCATCAAGCCCGATGGAGTCCATCGAGGCCTCATGGGAGAAATAATCAAGCGTTTTGAGCAAAAGGGATTCCGTCTTGTTGCCATGAAATTCATGCGGGTAAGTGGACTTCATTCTTGCTGTTTCTATTACTTCATAGAAATAGGGGAACACCGTCGGTCAGCCTCTGTCTCCCTTCACATCATTTTAGACTTCTCCATTTAGGGTGAATAAATGTCCTGAAACGGTGGCCTCTCCACTGAGTCCTGGAACCACGCGAGTTATTCAGGACTTTCAGAAGTAGCCTCCCTTTTCTCTTGGCAGTGCAGAGTTCCACATATTACTGTAGCACAGTGATTTCTGACTCAAAGCCCTGGGCCTGTTTGAGCTGCTGATCTTGAGCTTCCTGAGCAGATCATTTTAGAGACTCCCCAAGCCTCACCTTTGCCCCCACCCCCACCATTTGAGGCAAATTGTTTTTCAGCAAGGAAGTCTTTTTATCATTGTTTACCACCTGCCTAGCGTCTAGCATGTAGTAGGCGCTATGCGGGCATATAGGGGAAAGTTGTGGCTGTGCCCTTGGGGGGGCCCACCTGAAACAACAGAGAGCAGACACCCTTGCAAGATACCTGCAAAGCAATATTTCAAAAACTCCAAAGAACTGATTGGCCAAGAACCCTTCTTCAAACAGACCTGGGAAATAAGAACTTAAATTCTCAAAGCAAATACAGTAGGGAATCATCTTTTTTTTCCCTATTAAGAGTCAACTTTAGTGAATGAATCAGAGAAAAAGAGTCAACTTCGGACTTTTCCAGTGCATTTCATTTTTTAGCTGTGCTGCATGGTCTGTGGGATCTTAGTTCTGTGACCAGGGAACGAACCTCAGCCCTGGCAGTAAAAGCATTGAATTCTAGCCACTGGGCTGCCAGGGAATTCCCCGTCTGGTGCATTTTAAATTTAGTTTGATTTGCACTATAGTTCCTATGTGATGTTTTAGAAAGAGTGTGTTAAAATAAAAGGGAGCAGACTGATGTTAATGCTGAGGGGATAGCATGATAGAATGGTTAGAACCAGGTATTGGACTAGCAGTGCTTTCCAGAGAGTTTGTATATTGAATTGGGTTTTGAAGGTAAAGTGAAATCAAAGTAGTATTGATCAGATATTTACCATGTGTTGGGCACGTGTGTTTTCTCACTAGCTCTCATGACAGCCCAGAGAAGTATTTATTTCTATTCCCGTGGTTGTTAACGATAAGAAAGCTAACTGAGGCTTGGAGAGTTTAAGTAATGTGTGGTTACCCAGCCGGTGATGTAGCTAGGATTTTAACTCAGGGCTCTCTGACCCGTAAGCGCATGCATTTTGTCCTTTACACTGTTTCCTATCAAGGGCTTGGACTTGGTGAAGAATGGGAGGGGGGAAAACTGCCATGAGCCTACAGAGTTATTTAAATCTGATGTGAAGGAAAACTTGAGTTCCCTCCCACCTGCCCCCCGTCCCCCCCACCCCCCCCCTACCCCTCCCTGCCCACCACACACAAAAAAAGCCAGCACCAATGAATAGAATTAAAAGAATGTTGGTAAGGGAAGGTCATCAGGAGACAATCACTGCAAGTCTCCCATATGGATTGAAGGGATGGGTCAGGATGAATACTAACGGGGAGATGATGTGGCTGTGTAATTTCACTTTGGCAAGAGACGACGAACGGGGCTGAACGATAGCATGTTCAGGATGTGCTTTTTGGCAGCAAATCCCCACGTTTGTGTATCGCTGAAGTGTGCAGCATTCTGTACGAAGCAGTACTACAGAACTGGGAAAACTAAGGGATCTCATTAGACCCTTGAGGAGCATGTAAGTGGTAGCAAAGAGGAAACACAGGTGAGTCGAGTTGGCATTGCTAAGCAGATGGTTTGCTCTCTATAACTAGTCTGATTTGTTCCCAGATACCAGCCTTGCAACGTGAAAGATTTATTCTTTAGTAAAATGACTTATTGTTAGATGGCATGCGCTTTTGGGTGGTTTGCAATACCTGTGGAAATTGCATGGTCACTGCACTGGGCCTTTGGTATTTTTTAAATATGATGAGAAATGGCCTGGTTCAATTTGCTTTTCATCCAATGCTGAGACCACCTCCCTCTAAGATTTTAGTTGAGGATTGTTTGGGAATGGAAATTCATTGTATTGTTAGTTTTCCTGTCTAAAATGCCATGGCTGGATTCAGTTCTAATGTTCTGTAATTTTATACTGATCAGTCAAGGGCAATAGGGGAAAGCTGGTGCAAAGCTGAAGCACTTAGAGTCCCTGTCTCTCCTTCCTTTTGGTAAGTTGAGGGAATTAGATTGTAATAGAACAAGTGAGCTGAGAGCGCACGTTTTAAATGGCCGGATGGGTGAGTGGAAAATAACTAAATTGCTGGTTCTTAAATAGTTTGGGGATGAAATTTCTTTCTCTATCTCATGGGCTAGGCTTCTGAAGACCTTCTCAAGGAGCACTATATTGACCTGAAGGACCGTCCATTCTTTGCTGGCCTGGTGAAATACATGCACTCAGGGCCAGTGGTTGCCATGGTGAGTGTACATGTTTGGGATGTTGATACAAATGGCTCAGTTGGGAGCAAAGAGTGAATGTTGTGATTCCTGCTCCTAATGGCAGGTCTTCATTGATGCAAGGATGCTGAGCCTGGGGCATTGGACAATTAGGGTATGAGTTTTCTGACTCACCAAAGGCAAAATACATTTGCTTGGTGAGCTGAAGACTCATATCTGGGAGACATCAGGAGAGATATGCCTGACTGTAAGCTCCTGGAGGGTAGAGAGAATGTGTCTTATTGTAGTAATTCTTCTCTGAGTATGTATTGGTTGTCATCTTTGTGCCAGGCTTTTTTTTAGACACTGGGGATATAATCATGAATGAGACAAAAATAGGTAACTGTTTTCATAGTTTTCCTTGCCTACATATTCTGAAAAGGGAGGATGGGCAGATAATATAGAAACCAAAAATCATGCATATCAGCTAATGATTAATGATGCACAGAAATGAAATAAGATGACGTAATAGGAAGTGACCACATTAGATAGAGTGGTCAAGAAACATGATTTTCAAACTGAGATCTGCATGAGAAGGAGCCGACTACACACAGATTTACAGTGAAGAGCATTCCCAACCAAGAAAATAGCATGTGCAAAGAACCTAGGGTGGGGAACTTTTTGAAGTCCAGAAGGACGTTAGGAATAGATGAAACCTGGTGGGTGAAAGGGAAGGTTGGGTGAGATTAATTCAGTGGCAGAGGCAGAGGCCAGATTATGTGGGGCTGTCTTGGCCCTGTACTTCATGACTGCTGGGAGGCTGTAGGAGTTTTTTACACTTGGTGTTTTAAAAAGGCCACTCTGGCTGCTGTGTCAAGACAGATAGTAGAAAAGCAAGAGGAGTGCAGGAAGACCAATTTTCCCAGTGCTGGAACACTTAGATGCCCCATAAATACTTGTTCAATGAATGAATGCCATTTTATGAGAGCCTTTTATTTTCTTTTTGAGTTAATAGTTTTCAGATTTTCTGCTGAGATTGATTTTTTTCCTTAACCATATCTTCTTTTGTCCTTGGAGGTCTGGGAGGGACTGAATGTTGTGAAGACAGGTCGAGTGATGCTTGGGGAGACTAACCCTGCGGACTCCAAGCCTGGGACCATCCGTGGGGACTTTTGCATCCAAGTTGGCAGGTAGGGGTTGTTGCATTTTACTGTTTTCTAAAATCCAAGTTAGGTGCAGTAAGAATGTGGTTTTCTGCAGCTGAGGGTAGACATGATGCCATATACAGATCCATTTATAATCAGAGTTTATTGTTTCCCTCTTTCTTAATTTGGCTTTTCTTAGCTTGGCTTTGTACGCCCTCTGCCTTTGGTCATCATCGTCACTGTGGTTGCGCTCTGCTGTGAGGGTAGAACCTTCTTGAAGGCTCCCACTGCCTGCATTAGTGTTCAGATAGGCTGAACATCAGAGGGCTGGATGTGTGGAGGGAATTCTTTATCCTTACTTTGATGGCAACTATAGGTTTCTTCTTTTGACAAGGAATAATGTACATGGAGCTTTGTTTTTTATCCTGCTCTGTGGCTATAGGCTTTCTGGCAATGGGAATGAAGGGAGCTTCTGGGCAGTTTAATCCTGGTTTTGGCCATCTCTTTCCCCATCCAGGAACATTATCCATGGCAGTGATTCCGTGGAGAGTGCAGAGAAGGAGATTGCCTTGTGGTTTCGCCCCGAGGAACTGGTGAATTACAAGAGCTGTGCTCAGAACTGGATCTACGAGTGACTTGGAAGCAGACCACAGTGCTCGTCCCATGCTAGTTTCCTTCCTTCCCGCAGGCAAGGACCAGGCCATTGCAAACCTGGTTATTTCTGAGAACTTGCTTTTCATTTGGAGGGAAACTCTTGGAGCTGTGGGTGCTCCATGTACAGTATTAAATGCTATCATCAGATTAAAATGTTCATCTCAAGGAAAGAGTCATTGAGTTGCTTTTGTTTTGTTGTATTGCTTTGTATTATTTTCTTTTTTTAGGTACTTGGCTAATCTAATAGAGTATAAATACAATATAAATTATTTATATTGGCCTGAGAGATCATACATAAACACACATTTTTTGCCTGTCCCTCTTTCCCTGCGTTCCGTCCATTCTTGGCACTCAGCCAGTCAATAGCTATCTGCCAGGGATCTGCTTGGTTGCCCAAACTGTACTATATACATCAAAGGTTCCCTGGAAATAAAAGATATTAATATCTTTCTTGCTCTTGAGAAGCTCTCAGGGATTCAGTGTTTGGGCGAGTGTGAGAAGTTGTAACTACTCCAAAATAGAAAAGCTATGTGGATAGTGGGCCTGGATTTCTGAGATGACCTTAAAAGATGCAGGAGTTATTTTGTAAAGAGTTTTGATTTGTTAGGATATTGATTTGGTTGCTTTAACAGAGACAAGATGGAAATGTATTTATTTATAAGTTCAAATGAAATCTAATGTTGATCACTGTGATTGCAATTAACAATACTGTACTGTATACTTCAAATTTGCTAGATTGGGTAGATCTGTGTTCTCACCACAAGAAAGAGAGAGGGAGGGAGGGAGGGAATGGTAACTATGGGAAGCTATGATTATATTTGCCTGATTTTATTAGCTTACAGGTAGATAGAGCCACAGGATCAAGTTCTGGCCAAAGAGATGTGAAAAAGTGAAGATGGTAAATTTAAGGTTGTACTTTGCAAAAGAAGAGGTAATCCTACTTCCCAACTTGCTAGAAGCTGGATATAGGGGTGGTAACATCTGTCTTGGATTGGATGGAGGGGACTGAGTCCCTGGACCACCTCAAGGATTAGATCTTTATGACTATCATCACCTCTATGAGCCATACCTGCTTGGATTCTGCCCCCGCCCCTCATCAGTTTTACTGAGGTATAATTGACAAAATTGTAAGATATTTAGTGTACAACATGATTGGATATAAGTATACAAACAATATACATTGTGAAAGGATTTATTCCATTGGGGGCCACCTTCTTTTAGAGCAGCTGAGGACTAGATGTATTTCTATTTCATACAAAGAATGGTGGGATGGGTGGGGGGCGAGAGAGAGTGCCAGGACTTTGGGGGAATGAATATATGTGTAGTAAGACAGGAGGGTTGTGAAACTGCATACCTCATCTTAGGACTTAATGAAGCTCAGGTTCTTTATATCTCAGCACAGAAGGAATTCAGCAAGAGACAAAGGTAAGAAGTAGATTTATTAATATAGGATGCTTGTGAAGGGTACCAGTGGGCAGGCAAGAGGGCTCTTCCCTGAGAACTAAGTGGGGTTTTTTTATATCAAAGGAAAAGTGGGGAGGTAGAGAATGAAGGAGGAAACAGAATAGGCTCCATCTTGAAAGCAGGACTCCATCTTGGGCCGGACTCTGGACTTTGAGCTGTATGCCCAGTATCTATGGAAATGACATACCAACTGGAAAACCAGACCCCCGGATGGAAGAGCCCCAGGGTTTGTACCTAGACTCTCTGTAGCCTGAAAGAATACCCTAATTATCTGTGTAACCGAATAGAATCATAAATTCTATTATGCTTATTGGGGTATGACCACAGGCCTATTGATAATTGTCCACTGTTAACTACTTAGGCTGAAGGCATATGAATCATGGGTTAACTTTGATTGTATCTTTCTTTTCCTTTGTTCAGGCTAGTTTCAGGAAATTTGGGGAGATGGGTTTGGGCACGTACACTTAGGGTATATAAGGTTTTCACAAAAACTGGTCGGGGTCCTTGACTAAGAAGAGACTGCCTTGGGCCTGCCGGTGTAATAAACTGCACTCCACTATCTGCATTGTCCTGGATGAGTTTATTTCCTGGAACGCGTGGCTACAACAAGACCACTTTCTTCCTCTTCTTTCATAAATATGTTGCAGGAAAATGGGGCACAAGAGGATGGTCTTGTCCTAGGTCTTGGGATGGGCCACCAAGTGAAGGTCCTTGGCTTCGTGCAGGAAAGAATTTAAGAGCAAGCATAGTAAAGTGAAAGCAGTTTTACTGAGAGAGGGACACATTCTGTTACTGAACTTGTGTTCATGTGCCTGATGCACAATTAGGCCAAACAATACCTAAATGTTGGAGTTTGGAGCAGAGAAAGACTTACTGCAGGGCCATGCGAGCAGATGGGTGGCTCATGCCCCTGAACCCCTCCCCACCCCCAGCCCCATTTCTCAAAAGGTTTCAGCAAAGCATTTTTAAAGGTCAGGTGAGGGAGTGGGATTGTAGGGTGTGTGATCAGCTTGTGCACAATTCTCTAATTGGTTGATTGTGAGGTAACAGGGTGGTGTCACTGGAGTTAACATAATCCTTAGGCTCTAGGAGACCTGGGGGCTATGTGTCCTTGGCCATCAAATAGTTAAATATCTTCCATTTAGTGGGGGCTTTCACATCTGTAAAACTACTCAGGAAATGTGCATCAGGTACTATTATCTCAGTACTTCAGAGAGGAGCTAAAGCAGAGGATTCTGGGGGAAGGTCTGTCCCAGAAGGCCCCACAGGGGCCTGGTTGGTTACAATTCCATAGGTAGTCTGTCTTAGGAGGCAAAGTATCCCTGAGATGTGGGGTGGTTAGTTTTTATGGGCTGGGTATTTCCATAGGCTAAAGAGTAGAAGGAATATTCTAATCACTTTGGAGAAGGGGTGGGGATTGCCATGATTTGGGCCACTGCCCGCTTTTTGGCCTTTCAGTCTTGGCCTTGGAACTTGATGCCTGTGTTTGTGTCATTTGTTGCAGGAAGGGGGACCTCTTCCAGGGCGCGAACTGGGCTCTTGTCTAACACTCGGAAATGAATTGTCCAAGGAGACACACGTGCTGACAAAGCAAGAGATTTTATTGGGAAAGGGCACCCGGGTGGAGAGCAGTTGGGTAAGGAAACCCAGGAGAACTACTCTGCCATGTGGCTTGCAGTCTCAGGTTTTATGGTGATGGGATTAGTTTCTGGGTTGTCTTTAGCCAATCATTCTGACTCAGAGTCCTTCCTGCTGGTGCACTCCTTGTTCAGCCAAGATGGATGCTAGAGAGAAGGATTTTGGGAGGTGGTCGGACCTGTGGTGTCTCCTTTTGACCTTTCCCAAACTCTTCTGGTTGGTGGAGGCTTATTAGTTCCATGTTCCTTACTAGGACCTCCTGTTGTAAAACAACGTATGCAAATGGTTACTATGGTGCCTGGCCAGGGTGGAAGGTTTCAATCAGTGTGCTTCCCCTAACAATTTAGCATGCTAGTGAGAAGGCGATGGCACCCCACTCCAGTACTCTTGCCTGGAAAACCCCATGGATGGAGGAGCCTGTTGGGCTGCAGTCCATGGGGTCGCGAAGAGTCGGACACGACTGAGCGACTTCACTTTCCCTTTTCACTTTCATGCATTGGAGAAGGAAATGGCAACCCACTCCAGTGTTCTTGCCTGGAGAATCCCAGGGACGGGGGAACCTGGTGGGCTGCCGTCTATGGGGTCGCATAGAGTTGGACACGACTGAAGCGACTTAGCAGCAGCAGCAGTGCATTACAATGAGAGTATAATGAGGCTCAAGGTCTAGGGAAGTTGAATCTTCCACCATTTTGGGCCTAGTCAGTTCTAACTAGTTTTTGTTGTATCCAGTTTTTTTCAAGGCTGTGTTATCTTTTAAGGATTGTGCCCTGCCCCCTTCTCTTTTTGTTTATACCTTCTCCAGTCTTCCCAGGAAGAAAAGGAGAGTTGAAAGGCAGAGGGCTGCTACTGGCTATAACCACAAGGTGGTATTAGTGACCAGGCCAGGAGGCAAACAGCTTCGCGGAGAAATATTTGTGAAATTCCCACTCTTTCGCACAATTGACATTTGATAACTCTGGAAAGGAAACTCAAAGTGTGCTGCAGATTGGGGCCCAAAGGAACACTGGGTGTTCCTGCTCCAGAATGAAGACTGCCAATGTACTGTGGTTTAATGCTCTGCAACTAGAAGTTTGGAAAGCCAGCAAAGTGTAATGGAGGCCTGGACTGTCAAGTCTCTAACACAGGTTATCAGTGCAGTGCCAGGACTACTAGGGTGGTGACACGCAATCCCTATGGTTAGCTCACCACCCTGAGCAGAGAGTGTGTTTGCCCATCTCAGGCTGTAAGCACTGCAGGAGAGGTGGAGGGGGGGAAGCTGGTCACCACCAAAGCTAGTGTTTTGCCAGACAGAGAGGAGATAGAGATTGTCTGCAAATGTATGACAGGCCTGATTTCTGAGACAGAATCTAGAATCTTAACAAGGGTGTGTCTCAGACTGAACTTTATATCCTGGCCACACAATAGTGCTGGGGCAGAAGAGACCATCATCTCAGGGTGGGAATGTTGCAGCTGTTGTAGCTGCTGCTACTGCTGCTAAGTCTCTTGTCTGACTCTTCACGACCCCATGGACTGTAGCCTACCAAGCTCCTCCATCCATGGGATTTTCCAGGCAAGAGTACTGGAGTGGGTTGCCATTTCCTTCTTCAAGGAATGTTGCAGGGAGGAAGCCGATTCTGACTCCATGTTCAAAACTTTCTTTGACTTGATTTTCATTGCTGTATTATTATAATCATACTTAATGGCCTCCCTGGAGGACCCTGCCCCTCTGCTTGACAGGAAAGTGCCTTTGTTCAGCTCTTGGCGAGACAGTTTGTCCCTGCCCACCTGTGAATAGAGATTAACACACCCCATCCAAAGGCTGACCATTCCCTTGGAGATGTTTTGCAAGACTGAGGACCCTTTCGCTTCACTTCCCCGCCACCTCTCCCTCTCTAGCCTGTTTTTTGATTTTAGCTCCTCGTTGCTTCTTTCTCTCTGACCTGGAAAAAAACCTGGCATCCATGACGGTTATTTTGAAGCGCTAGCCTGCCATCGTCTCTGTCAGCTGCTTTCTGAATAAAGCTGTTTTTCTTGCCTCAACACCTCCTCTCTTGGCCTGTCGTGTGGTGAGCAGAGCGAGTTTGGACTCCATAACAGGATCAGGGCACCTAAACTGGGCTGGGAAGGTTGGTGGAGAGACAGGCAGGAAGGAGCAGGGCATAGGGCATTTTGTTAAATTAGCCTTGGATGCCATCCTCCAGCCAGAGGCAATAATCAAAGCAGGGCGGAGGGTCAGATGGTGTTTGAAGAGGATGCTGACGGAGGCTCCTTGCGGGGAGAAGTGAGGTTGAGGCGCGTTGGAAGGCGGAGGGCTTGAAGCAGGGCTCAACTTGCTTGAAGGGAGGGAAGGGGAACCGATTTCACACGTAGGATAATGGCTTGTGCTAGACGGGGCGGAGAGAAAGCAGCTCTGGGTACTCGGTGGATGGGGGGGAAAGATGGTACTGACTCGCACAGAGTAGGACACGTCTGAAGCGACTTCGCAGCAGCAGCAAGACCTGGAGATATTTGAGTGCTACGAGATACTGAAGACAGGAGTTGGATTGGACGCGCGCAGTTCTACTAGTGGATCATCCAGGTAGCGAAAAAAATCACTTCCTGCCCCTGAAGCCCTAGCCAGCTTCTTCCTTAAGCTCGGGGCTGGTCAGAGTCTTCCGAACGCATCCGGCCTCGCGGGTTGGGCGGCGGGTCGTCCGGGGTGTGGCTACTGCCGGCCCCTCCTCCGCGGGCTCCCAGCCGAGTCAGTCGCTCAGCTCTCGGCTCAGGTCTAGGCTTTGGCCGTCATCGCTACCCGCACCCGCGCTCACCCCCTTACCGGTAAGGCTGCGGCTCCGCTCCTTTTCTCGCTCTGGGGCACCTCCTCCCTCGCGCCGCGTCAAGCGGGTCCCGGGCCGCAGGCGTCTCCTGCGTCCCGCAAGCGTCCCCTGAGTCCCGCAAGCGTCCCCTGGGTCCCGCAGGCCTGGCTTTATCCCAAGATTCGGCCGCGTGTTCTCCGCGGCAGCTCTGGACGGCCGAGGGGCGGCGGCTGGGTGCGGGTAGGGCTTGGCTTCCAGAAAGTCACGTAGCGGCGGGCGGCTGCGGGCTGGGTCGGGCAGGCGCGGGCGCCACGTGGCCTCCCGGCCGGCGTCTGAGCCCCCTCGAGGCCTGTGTGGGCGCGGACACCGGTTTCTGATTGCACCTGCCGCCTACAGGACCATGGCCCACGCGGAGCGCACCTTTATTGCTATCAAGCCGGACGGCGTGCAGCGCGGCCTGGTGGGCGAGATCATCAAGCGCTTCGAGCAGAAGGGATTCCGCCTTGTGGCCATGAAGTTCCTTCAGGTGATGCGCCCCACTCCCTTTCCCCCGGCTGCGGCATGGTCACGGGCGGTTTTCCTTCCCCGCAGCGCCGATCCGCGTCCTTTTCTGAGTCGGAAAATCTGGCTGATCTAGGGCCCGCTAGAACTTCCTTTAGCCTCCGTCTCCAGGGCGCCTGGGGCCCGCTGACCCTTCCCCAGGCCCTGGCGGCGCGGTGTGGGCGGGCACCCTTGGAAGGTTAAGTGGAGGTAAAGTGACTCAGGTTGCCATGGGGCTGTAGGCCGCAGGAGGGCAGCAGGGAGTGGAGAAGGCCTGTGTCCTGGGCCCACGCGGGTCCACCCAGGCACAGGATGGAGGCTGCAATCCTTTTGTGCTTCAGTTTTGCAACTCTGAGATGATTGAGGTTTTAGATGGGGCTTCCCTTCCTCTGCCCTTTCCCTGCAGGCTCCCTTTGGCATAGGACAACTTTATTTTCCACATTAAATTTGGGGCACAAATCTGGACCTCAGGGGATACATATCTAAGAACTGATTTTTAAACCAAGCTTCTCAGTAAAGAGATCTTTCAGTTAACATCAGAAATGTTTAAAAGGGCATTATGAAAGGGCCAGAGGATTTGATATGACCTCTGTTTGGAATAGTTCCTTTGATAGCAGCCAACAGTTAATAACCACCTTCTTTTAAGGACTATAACATCTGTATTACAAGGTCATTGACATGATAGTGTGTGTTCATGATCAGAAGAATCTTTCTGCTAATAAACTGTCAGTTTCATGGTTTGGATGGGATTTTTAAAAAAAACACATCTTATGAATGTGAACTTAAATACATAACCAGACTTTTAGAGAACCTACCAAGTTACTGGGGTAGGGAGGAGGTCTGAGGAGTTTAATTCCTAATTGGTACCTTCTCTTCAATGCCAAGGCCTCTGAGGAACTCCTGAAGCAGCACTACATTGACCTGAAAGACCGCCCATTCTTTCCCGGCCTGGTGAAGTACATGAACTCAGGGCCAGTTGTGGCCATGGTAAGTTTCTCATGGTGGCACCAAGTAGAAGAATAAAGCTGATAGGTAACTGGGTTTGCTCAGTGTCTTCATTTCCCTTTTTAGACATCATCTCCAGATACCCCAAATTCCTTGTTTTACAAATGCAGCCTGCTTGTGGTTAGTTTACAAAGCAACTGGGAGCTTGGGAGGAAAAAGGAAGTGAGAATCAGACATAACAGAAAGTTCTTTTCATCCTATGCCAGAAATGAAGTGGTCTATTTCTTCATGTGGCATTAACGTCCAACTGGAAATGAAGTGAATAGAAGCAGGGGGGTATAATACAGAGTCAATACAATTGTTGAGAAAGAAGACCTACTTCCTGTTCCCTGACAGTAACCTTCTTTTTGCTTTTCCCTGGAATACACTTCCCCCTTTCGTGTCAGTTTTTGCCTTGTCTTGCTCGGCCAGTCTTCTGTGATGCCCTTCCCACTGATCCCGTTCTAGTCTGGTCACTTTTTTTTACCCTTTCATCATTACTTTTTTAGAGTTCGTGACTGCACAAGAATTCTTCAGTCTTGTTAATCTTTTTCCGTCAGACTAGGAAGTCAAGTTGGGCAGACCTTTTCTCTGTATACACTTGGGATGGAGTATGGGGTATTTTATATCAGCCCCTATTCTGGGGCCGGTTGATAATCAGGTCACTGATTGGTCTGACTGATGTGTGCTACTGTTGTTCAGTTGAAGTTGCATTCAACTCTCTGCAACCCCATGGAACGCAGCATACCAGGCTTCCCTGTCCTTCACTATCTCACGGAGTTTGTGCAAAATTTCCATTGAGTTGGGGATGCCATCCAACCATCTCATCCTCTGTCACCCCCTTCTCCTGCTCTCAGTCTTTCCCAGAATCAGGGTCTTTTTCAATGAATTGGCTCTTCGCATCAGGTAGCTCATCCTTGCATGAAAAATTGGTATCTCCAATTTTCTTAAAGAAATCTCTAGTCTTTCCATTTTTTCCTCTGTTCATTTAAGAAGGCCTTCTCATCTCTCCTTGCTGTTCTCTAGAACTCTGCATGCAGTTGGGTGCATCTTTCCTTCCGCTTCTTTTCTCAGCTATTTGTAAGGCTTCCTCAGACTGGTTGTTTGCCTTCTTGCATTTCTTTTTCATTGGGATGTACATGAACTCAGGGCCAGTTGTGCCCCCTGTAGTGTTACGAACCTCTGATCACAGTTCTTCAGGAACTCTCCCTACCAGATCTGACTCCTTGATTCTATTTGTCATCTCCACTATATAATCGTAAGGCATTTGATTTAGGTAGTATCTGAATGGCCTAGTGGTTTTCCCTACTTTCTTCAATTTAACCTTGAATTTTGCAATAAGGAGCTCATGGTCTGAGCCACAGTCAGCTCCAGGTCTTGTTTTTGCTGACTATATGGAGTTGCTCCATCTTTGGCTGCAAAGAATCTGATTGTGGTATTGACCATCTGGTGATGTCCATATATAGAATTGTATCTTGCGTTATTGGAAAATGGTGTTTGTGATGATCAGTGTGTGCTATTAGGTAGAGGTAAATGTTTTCAGTGGTCCTGATGGCAGAACTGATGTACTTCTTTTTTCCTACTGTCAAGGTCTGGGAGGGCCTGAATGTAGTGAAGACAGGACGAGTGATGCTTGGGGAGACCAACCCAGCAGATTCTAAGCCGGGCACCATTCGTGGTGACTTCTGCATTCAAGTTGGCAGGTGAGTTTAAGGGGCGTTATAATCACTTTTCCTCAAAGCCACTTACTTTGGGTTTAAAACATATTTTCAGCATATTACAATTTTAGAAAAACTTGAACGTTTAAATTAGGTGGTAATTATCATTGGATGAATGCTTTCTTAGTTACTTCTCTAGGCTACTTAAAATTTAACCCAAGACACTGCACAAGGGAGTTGGCCATTAGGTCCTTTGTGACAACAGAAAGTGCAAAGAGTGGGGCAAGGAATGTTTTAAGTGTTGGCTCTGCCCTGTGGCACTGTGTCCAAGGGTGTGTCACTTTTAGTCTTTCTGCTTCTCTCACTTACACAAAATATTACAAAATTTTATGGAGTTATGAGATTCAAATGAAATAAAGGGAGTCTCAATAAGTGTGAATGTTTTGGTTGGGCTTTGCAAACTACTGTAACAAAATACAGCAGAAATGGCTGTTAATATTTTATATCTAGTCTGGGGTTTGGTCTAGATATTCCTGTATTTTTTAAAATATGAGAAGGAATGTTTTGTGGTGGCATGGCAATCTTGGGTACAAGCACTGTTTTGAAAACATAGAAACATAATAAAGTTGAACCAAGGGATGCTTTTGAGTTAAGTACCTTTATAGTTTTACAGTTGCTTTTAAGAGGAAATAATTTGGGGTCATCAGCTGCTTCAAGGGGCAACGGGCTGAAAAAATCTTTAGTGGCTCTTTGTTCCATCCATTAAACAGACTTTCTTGCACTTTAAAATGTGGTAACTAGTAATTATTCTCCTCAGGAACATCATTCATGGCAGTGATTCAGTAAAAAGTGCTGAGAAAGAGATCAACTTGTGGTTTAAGCCCGAAGAATTGATTGAATACAAGCCTTGTGCTTTTGACTGGATTTATGAATAAGAGGTGGTCAGCATCAGTCCCTTCAGGCACCACTTCCTGTGTTCCTGGGCACAGCTCTTCATTCCACTGATATGGAAGCAGTAGGATGGATGTTTATTTCCTAAAGCATATTTACCAATAAAGCCTTTAAAAACTGCGTACAGCCTCCCGTGATTACTCATTATTAAGCTGGAAGAAGTGACTTGGTCCCCTGGCTATTGTAGTGTTATCCAGAATGAATGAATTCTGCTTGTTATGGAGAACTCATCTGACCCTTCTCAGCACCTAGTATACTTCCAGACGAGAAGGAAAGCAGCGAGGCTGAAGAGGACAAGTGCGGCACTGACTGTGTATCTGAGGACACTAATGAGATAACCAACACGGGATGCAGACATGCACATTTCTGTACAAAAATTGTTGCAACTTCGCAGGATGAAACAGACTAGTCAAGCTGTCCAGAGTTACACTCTTATTGACTGCAAACTGGGCAAGTTGAAGAAGTGGAAAATGGAAACCTAAGGATATCTGTAAGATGAGGATGATACCAAGACAATGCAGGGTTAAATGAAATAATGCATGTAGAGCTGTTTAACCTAGTGCCTGGCCCATGGCCGGTACACAAACAGTCCCTGCAATCCTACCTCCCTTCTTACTCTCTACCCTAGGGTGGGATATGTATCATGATTATTCCCTGGGCTAAAGTAGTTAAGTGGTTACAAAATCCAAATTGTCTGTTTTTAAGGTTAATTTTTACTGGATTGGCAAAGTTGTAAAACGATACCAAATAGTACCTATCATTATCATTTGGATTTTGCCTTAAACATGAGATTATAGAAATATGTGGGTTTACGAATAGCTGTTTTTGGAAAACAGTGACAGCTTTTTATGTCACTTCCACATAAAAGACTTAACATTGTGTGGTTTGCTTCTTTTGCCGTGGGATTCTTGGTTCCCCAATCAGGTATTGAACCCAGGCCACTGCAGTGAAAGCCCAGAATGCTAACCACTATGCCACCAGGGAATTCTCTCAACATTGTTTTTTGTGCACACTGCTATATTATAAGACAATGACAAATACGTCAATCAGTTCAGTTCAGTTGCTCAGTTGTGTCTGACTCTTTGCGACCCTATGGACTGCAGCATGCCAGGCCTCCCTGACCTTCACCAACTTCTGGAGTTTACTTAAACTCATGTCCGTTGAGTCAGTGATGCCATCCAACCATCTAAAAATCCTGTTGTCCCCTTCTCCTGCCTTCAATCTTTCCCAACATCAGGGTCTTTTCAAATCAGCTTCAACATCAGTCCTTCCAATGAATATTCAGCACTGATTTCCTTTAGGATGGATGTGTTGGATCTCCTTACAGTCCAAGGGACTCCTAAGAGTCTTCTCCAATACCACTGTTCAAAAGCATCAATTCTTTGGCACTCAGCTTTCTTTATAGTCCAACTCTCACATCCATACACGACTACTGAAAAACCATAGCCTTGACTAGAAGGATCTTTGTTGGCAAAGTAATGTCTGTTTTTTAATATGCTGTCTAGGTTGGTCCTAACTTTTCTTCCAAGGAATAAGCGTCTTTTAATTTCAGGCTGCAGTCACCATCTGCAGTGATTTTGGAGCTGTTTTTAAGTCTGTCACTGTTTCCCCATCTATTTGCCATGAAGTGATGGGACCAGATACCTTGATCTTAGTTTTTTCAATGTTTAGCTTTAAGCCAACTTTTTCACTCCTCTTTCACTGTCATTAAGAGGCTCTTTAGTTCTTTGCTTTCTGCCATAAGGGTGGTGTCCTCTGCATATCTGAGGTTATTGATATTTCTTCCGGGAATCTTGATTCCAGCTTGTGCTTCATCCAGCCCAGCGTTTCTCATGATGTACTCTGCATGTAAGTTAAATAAGCAGGGTGACAATATATAGCCTTGACATACTCCTTTCCCTATTTAGAACCAGTCTGTTCCATGTGCAGTTCTAACTGTTGCTTCCTGACCTGCATACAGATTTCTCAAGAGGAAGGTCAGATGGTCTGGTATTCTCATCTCTTCAAGAACCTTCCAGTTTGTGGTGATCCACATAGTCAAAGGCTTTGGCATAAGTCAATAAAGCAGAAGTAGATGTTTTTCTGGAACTGTCTGGCTTTTTTGATAATCCAATGGATGTTGGCAATTTGATCTCTGGTTCCTCTGCCTTTTCTAAAATGGTTCACGTACGGTTGAAAGCCTGGCTTGGAGAATTTTGAGCATTACTTACTTTACTAGCGTGTGAGTTGTGGAGAAGGCAATGGCACCCTACTCCAGTACTTTTGGCCTAGAAAATCCCATGGACCGAGGAGCCTGGTGGGCTGCAGTCCATGGGGCTGCAGAGTCGGACACGACTGAAGCAACTTAGCAGTAGCAGCAGCGTGTGAGTTGAGTGCAATTGTGCGGTAGTTTGAGCATTCTTTGGCATTGCCTTTCTTTGGGATTGGAATGAAAAACTGACCTTTTCCAGTCCTGTGGCCACTTCTGAGTTTTCCAAATATGCTGGCATATTGAGTGCAGCACTTTCACAGCATCATATTTTAGGATTTGAAATAGCTCAACTGGAATTCCATCACCTCCACTAGCTTTGTTTGTAGTGATGTTTCCTAAGGCCCATTTGACTTTTCATTCCAAAATGTCTGGCTCTAGGTGAGTGATCATACCATTGTGATTATCTGGGTTAGGAAGATCTTTTTTATATAGTTCTGTGTATTCTTGCCCCCCTCTTCTTAATATCGTCTGCTTCTGTTAGGTCCATACCATTTCTGTCCTTTATTGTGCCCATCTTTGTATGAAATGTTCCCTTGGCATCTCTAATGTTCTTGAAGAGATCTCTAGTCTTTCCCATTCTATTGTTTTCCTCTATTTCTTTGCACTGATCACTGAGGAAGGCTTTTTTTAATCTCTCCTTGCTATTCTTTGTATTCTTTAAATACATCAATAGCTTGGTATAAAAAAATGTCAGGATTCTAATTTCAAGTGAAGAATTTCAAAAAATGTTAGCATTTTCAAAGTCATTTTTTAGTTTCAAATGAATTTCATGTTTATATATGCTGCATGCTTTCACTACATTTAGTAGCAATTTCACTACAATTAGTAGATCCTGAGGCAGACCTGGGATATGCATTTTAATGTGGGGGTACCCATCCCTGATCCCAAAGCACCCTGGCTGAGGTACTTGTAATTAGCAGCAGCAGTTACGTACAGGCTTTTTCTGTGCCAGGGCTGTTCTAGGAATTTTTTTGTTACACGTTCAGAACTCTTCATCACTCCTGCTGGCTTACCTTATGAGAGTACAGGTTTTGTGAGGGAGGAACTGATCCAACTTTCCCTGGGGCCTTTGACTGCTTACAGAAGGCACCATGTATGTGAGAGAGCAAAAGAGACACAGATGTATAGAACAGTCTTTTGGACTCTGTGGGAGAGGGAGAGAGTGGGATGATTTGGGAGAATGGCATTGAAACATGTATAATATCATATATGAAATGAATCACTAGTCCAGGTTCGATGCATGATAATGGATGCTTGGGGCTGGTGCACTGAGACGACCCAGAGGGAGAGTACGGGGAGGGAGATGGGAGGGGGCTTCAGGATGGGGAACACATGTACACCCGTGGCGGATTCATGTTGATTTGTGGCAAAACCAATACAATATTGTAAAGTAATTAGCCCCCAATTAAAATAAATAAATTTATATTAAAAAAAGAGAGAGAAGGCACTCAAGGGACTCCCCTAGCCGTCCAGTGGTTAAGACTGCAGTCCCACTGCAGGGGGCGCAGGCTGAATCCCCGGTCCAGAAACTAGGATCCCTCCTGCCGCCAGGCGCGGCCAAAAAAACAATTACAAAGAAAAAATAAAGAAGGCATTCAATGTTTTGAATGAAAAAGGAAATTCCTCAAATAGCAAGCATATTAAAGAACTGCTCAGGTGCAACTTAACTTTAACGTTTTATTTTGTGTAAAAAAGGGCAAATTTAGTGAATTATTTTCATCTTGTACACAAAGTTATAATTTTAATGCTTTTAACACATCCATGCTGAAAATTTTCAATTTGGTAAAAATGAAAGGAACATAAATTTCTCCAAAGGAATTTTTCACGCCATTATATATACACGTCATGAGAAAGTTTCACTTTCTGAATGATCACAAGTTACCAAGAAAATAAAAGATTAAATTTGTACAGATATTGATCTATATATCAAATACATACAGAAATGATGTAAAAACCTTATGCAGTTTACTTTGACCTCTGTCCTCAAAAGATTTGCCCAGGGACAGATGCTTTTCTTTTGTATAAATGACTGTGGCTTTATTTAAAATATGAAAATCAAAGGAAGAAACCCAGTTTAATCACAGTATTTTTAAAATCCCTTCCCAATAGTAAAGGATCATTACCAAATATATAGCACCATAATACAAATATTGATGGGAGAGGGTATTCACATCACACAAAATGAATAATCATAAAAACAAACACACACTGAAAACCCGTGTTAGTATCCATAGAAGAAGAAGTTGATAACAGCTTTAGCTTTCCTCATACACAGCAAGGAAAAAGTGAAAGAGTTTAAACCACCAAAACCCCCCAAATAATCCTAACAGAAAAAAAAAACAAAACAAGAACGAACCCAAGGTCAGCAGTATATTTGAACCGTAAGAGAACGGGGCTACTGAGTTGCACGCTTGGAGTTGTGGCTAAGACATGAATCTCCTCTGCCACCAACTCGTTTTCTGTTCTTTCGGCAGTAGGAGTGAAGAGCCTGAACAGTGAAGAGGGCTTCAGATCGAGTTTATCTGGTACAAAGTCCTTACCATCACCATGCTGGTCATGGGATTAAGACAAGAAACACTTCATAAATATTAATAATATGTGGCAAATTTGAAAACAGCCTGGCTTTGCTGTAAAGTTAGAAGCTTATAAAATCTGGCTACAAATGAGCATTTCACAGAACTAATTACCAGGCTCCAAATCAAATCCCTCCTGGTTTATTCAGTTCCCCATAGAGATCTTAAGCTCAGGGTACTGGTAAAGCACACGCTACAACTGGCTTCTGGTGCCCATAACACGGAATCGGAGTCCTGGGTTTAAATTCACTGAGCCTGAGAATAACGACTGTTGTAACCTTTGCTTTAGAAGTCTTCCAGGCTTTAAGTTCATGGGAAGATTCTTAAAAGTTGAAGATCTGGGAAGTTTATGTCACATTTACAGTAGGTCCCTCTCAGTAATGTTTAAGATAAATATCCAGTAATTTAACAGCTGAATTCACATATATTTGACACATAAGAATCAACCTGGCATTGATATGACTTGCATTTATGCCCCTAAAGAGACAGTATTAAGAAATGTTGACATGCAATTCCATACATTCTTACACTATAAAGTAACAAATTTTACTTCCAGTAGCAACTACAAAACCTTATGATATTAACCCCTCTTGCATAGAATGAGGTAAACCTGTGCATATTACCAATGCTATTATTCCCAAAAGTAGAGCAATATTTTAGAAAATAAATTGCTGGTTTTTAATGTTCTATGCATTTTAAAATTCAAACAAAAAAAATCTTACCTAATATGGTCTCCTGGGGCTTTCCATTAACATTTTTTTAAAGCATTCCATAGGCTGAAGGACTGTAGAGGTTAATCATTTTGATTAATTTCTAATTAGCCCTACCTATATTCCAGAGGAGATGGTTAATATTACCACTCTGAAGAGGCCAGGCTAATACCCAGAAGCACTTCTACAACAGATGCAATTAATTCCTGAGAGTTTAGTTTATGAACCTCACTGGTAAATGCTAAAGCTCTCTCATTCAGTCACAACTCAGTCAGAAAAATGCAGAGAGCAAACCTTTCACCAATTTACCCTTATATCCTTTTTTAAACGAAGCCATGCGAATTTAAAAATAGGGAATGTTTGAAATGGTCCAAATCAGTTATTACTGTAAAATCTGAATACAGTTAAAGACAATTTGTACATATACATATATGGAATTTTAAGAAAATTAAATTCTCTTTCAAATTAGTTTTCTAACAAATCCAGGATAGTCAAAAGCAGAGCAGGAATGATTTTGAAATCTAGACTCTTCTTGGCTTTAAACTGTTAAAATAATTTTGATTCTCTTGGTAATACAGAACACATAAGTTTTGGGGTGTAGTTATACAAGTATTATCTCACAGATGGAGAGAACTAATGAGAATTCCTTTTGTGGGATATTTTTTAGTAAGGAAAATAACATAAACTTAGGACAATATTGCATTTTCCCCAATCCCTCAACATGTAGACCGAGATCTTGTATATCTTGTCAACCATTCCAGTTTAACATTTTAGTGTTAGGATGATTTTACTCATTTTTAATTAAAAGAGAACATATAAAGTATCCAGAGTTCTTCCAGTTTCATATAGAACTCTAAATAAATTTTCACAGAATGAAACACTTCTGTACAAATATTTAAAATGGGCTGCAATAAAATGCCAACAAGCAGAATTAATTACCCTTCCATGATTTATGTGGTGATGAGCTCTCCACAGGGGGGATTCAGTTGCATATTCTGCAGCAGAGGAAGCTGGAGATGTGACTGGCCTAACTTCTAAAATCCCAAAATCTCCCAACAGGTACCAAAAAGGTTCATTAGTAATGACAGTTCGTTTGCATTTACAACAGTATCTTTCTTAAGTCATTTCCTTCAATCCTGCTACCTAAACTTTAATCTTACCAAAAAAGTTAGAATTTCAATTCTTGTTAACAATGCACATAAATCCAAACTTGGAAAATATTACAAAATTCTTTCAAAAGCTTCAAATACAACACAAAAATTGTCCATCTTTATAAATTGAAAAATTTCCCCCCAAGGCTAAAATAGTTTCCCTACCCACTTGAAAAATCTGGAACTGAAATTTTCTATGTTTAGCAAAATGTCCCAGTAGAATAGCCCCGCTGTACAGCTGGATTGATTATAAAATCAGTCCTGTGTAAAATTCTTTCCCTCCCACCCTCAGTTTCTGAGCAACCTCAAGGCTCTTGTTTGATGTAAAAGTTGGCAGAGCCATTGCTTTCCTGATCAGATGCTCCTTGGAGGAAACTATAATCCTCTCCATCTATCAACTCCTCTTTCAGCTGCAATGTAGTCACTGCAAGAAAGAGATAAATATACAAGATGTTATTAAGTCTTTCTGGAATATTCAGATTGCTTTTAATCTTCATGTTCCACCAGCTTTATAGTTAATAAGAGGCTTCTTCATGTCTTCAATAATTTTAAAACTAACTCCCCCTGAAGGAGGAGCATTTAATTACTTTTAATTTTCAAAGTATATTTGTAGTTGAGAAGTTTCAAAAAAGAACAACACTACAAATTGGACACTGCACAAATGAACACTGTCAATGAAATGTTGAAGATGATAGTGATCACTAATTTGACTAGAATTTTTCTCATGATTAAGTATTCACTTTTATGTCAATGCCTATATAAATGATGTATTTTTTGGAGAGTTCTGAACTATAGTAAGTAACAGAATAAATATGACTTTAATATGTTATCTCCAAGGAGTACCTATGTTAAAGATGCTTCATAAAAAAAAGATAAAATCTAATTTTAAAATAGTATTAAAATAATATAAAATATATGATCTACATATAATTTATATATTTATAAAAATAAATAATAAACCCAATAGTAAAAACATCTGTATTAAAACTAAAATCAAGAAAAACTTGTAATCATTTCAGGTAAAACAGAAATTGACATCAGCAGTGTGAAAGTCACTGGTATAAAACAGCTAACACTTGGAATTCCCTAGTGTCCAGGGGTTAGGACTCTGCTTTCACCGCTGAGAGCATGGGTTCAATCCCTGGTTGTGTAACCAAGATCCTGCAAGCCTCGCAGTGCAGCTAAAAGAGAAACCAAAAACAAAACAGCTAACATTACCAATGAGATCACTTAATAGTACTTACTGCCTGTCCAAATTTTTATCTGAAGATCTTTTTTTTTTTTTTTTTTAATGAAAAGAAACAACAGTATAGGCAGTCCTCAATTTATGAACAGGTCATGTTCCAATAGGTCTTTATTTTTATAGACAAATGTTTTCCAGTTTCCATTATTTTCAGTGGGGTTTAGGTTTCTTGGTAGCCACTGAAGTCATGCTAGTCAGCATTTTTAGTGGCAGGAGGGCTCCTTCTAATGCATGGACAAGCAAGAAGACAAAGAAAAATTTTTTTCTTGCTCGTCCCGACACCGGCCTTAGGCAAAAGTTTAGGCAGTTTAATTCTCAGATTTTCCTATCTTCTTTTATAAACATCTCTTAAGTTACCCTCAACACAATTTGCCAGTAACTTCAGATTGCCCTAAATACTTGCCCTGAAGCCCACCCGCTACTTCCTATTAGAACTCTGTGAAGAAAAATTACTTTCTTACTTTAAAAAAGATTAATTTTTTTGGATTGCACTGGGTCTCCATTGCTGCACACAGGCTTCCTCTGGTTTGGGCTTGCGGGGGCTAGTCTTTGTTGCGGTGTGTGGGCTTCTCATCGTGGTGGCTTCTGTTGCAGAGCATGGGCTCTACGTGTGCCGGCTTCAGGAGCTGTGGGACATGGGCTTAGCTGCTCTGTGGCATGTGAAACCACATTCCCTACTTTGGCAGGGGGTTCTTATCCACTGTACACCAGGGAATTCCCTAAAAGGGCTACTTTTAAAGTCAAAATAATGATAGAAAAACACTTTGTGTCTTGATTTCAGTTATAAAATATTAGTTTCAAAAACAAGGGTCTTTGACATCTTATTTGGTAATTTAAAGAATAATCTTCTGCATTCCTCGGGTGGCACAGTGGTAGAAATCCACCTGCCAATGCAGAAGACACAGGTTCGATCTCTGGTCTGGGAAGATTCCATATGCTGTGGGCACTAAGCCTGTGTGCCACAACTACTGAGCACGTGCTCTAGAGCCAGGAGACACAGCTACTGAGCCCATGTGCTGCAATTACTGGAGCCGGTGCTCCACAATAAGAGCAGCCACCTCAGTAAGTCTGCACCACAGGAGAGGAGCCCCTGTTCGCCACAAGAGAAAAGCCTGTACAGCAATGAAGACACCGCGCAGCCAAGAATAAATACATAATCTTTAAAAAATACGGAAGAAAGTAAAAACAAGCATAATCTTCTGAGATATGCTAATGCATTTTATTTTGCTTTGGTAATGGTGTTAAAAAATTTAAGTCCAAAGACAGAAAAGTGAATACACTATTTCTATAATAATAGCGAAACACATACCAATCAGACTGTTAAAAGGTAAAGCAAACACGACTGACTGCTTGCTTTCTTTAAAAAATCGTTTAAAAATTACTTAATATAAAAAAATGCTTTTATGGAGGATATCAAACACAGAACAGTATCCTTCAAATCAAACCAACATGCATTAATTGCTAAGGACATTTGGACATGAAAATAAACACATGGAAAAGGGAAAAAAAAAACAAATTTCATTAAAGGTGCAGTACCCACAATAAAAGGTTGATTAAAACAATATCTTGTTATATGATGATCAGATGGCTAAATGAATGAGAAAATAATTACTGTGCTTCAAGACCAAATATGTTCCATTCAAATGGATGTTTTTGCTTTTTTTTTTTTAATGTAAGAAAATTAAACTGAGATTCTAAAGCACATCCTGAAACTATTTGCATTTATTATTAACAACAAAGTTCTGGATTATGCTTCTACTCACGTTAATATATGGAAACAATGTTCTAAAAAACATAACTCAAGATAAACATGAAACATTCACTGAGATGTGGGATGTTTTATCTAAAGTTTCTGAGTTTTCATGGAACCTAAAATAAAGCCTGTCTGGTATCTTCACACTCATCATTTTTTCTTTACAGGCCTTATTGTGAATGAATAATGGATGAAATACAATAGACCCTGTGGCTAATGTCACTTTCTACACAAATGCATTTTCTTGGCTCTGTTTTTAAAAGGAAGTTACCTTGCTGACTCTAATCACTAACATTTCAGGACATAAACAGAAATCACACTTTTCTAGTTAGAAGTCCATAAATAGTAAACTCTTGCAAAAGCTAAACCAACTATAGTTAGGCCAGCGACACAGTCCCTACACAGTTTCACCAGAGTAAAATCACACAAAAGTCCCGCAAATGTGCCCCCAGCTCAGAAGACACACATGATGAAGTCTAGAGGAAAGGAAGTCATCAGGAGGCCTTGTGAGCTCTACCCTGTATGTCTACTCCAAGTTCCTCGGTTTTACCAATCCTAAAAGTCAAGTTCTCTCACAAAATGTGACATACACCTTCAAAATCAGTCTAATGCATAAAACAAAACAAAACATCTAAAACGCAGTAAAAATCGAATATATCCAGAGTTCACAATATCTACAGTTAATTAAGTTATAAAAAACTTTCATAATAACAAGTACAAGAGGAAAAAAAAGTTAAAAAAGACAAACAAGGAGCTGAAATGCTCTTTTTTTTGAAATGCTCTTGATATCTGAAAGTAGCAGTCCTAATCCATTTCTTACACAAAAGAAGTACTGTAATTTTTTCTAGATATAAAGATATGAGAGTGATCTTCAGAGAAACAGACTGGGAAGGATAAAGATCACCTAATATACTGTTTAAGAAGGCAAAAGCTAAAGAACACATCCTTAAATGAAAAAAAAGAAAAGAAAAAAAAAAAGGCTGATGACAACTTCAGGTGCAAACAGTAATAAGAAGAAAACAGAGCTAGACACTAAGTCTCATCAGGGTTTTCAACAGGGATTTGAAAGAATGCAAGGCTTTTTAAAGAACAAAAATTAGATGAAAAAATGTAGTTTACAAGCAATAGGTAGGACACATGGCAGAATACATGCCAAATTAGATACCACTTTGATGCTATCTGATCTGTACTCACGTCTAAGATTGATCATATGCAAGTGAAGATCCTCTGACATTCTATGGTAACATGTTTGTTCTCAGCAAGGACAAAGGGCAGTCTTCCTTACTCTACCAGCTTATCCTAACCAATTCAACTTGAATTAAACATTAATCACTGTACATATTTCATGTTCATACAGAAATAAATTTCACTCAAATGCAATACCAAAATTACACAGGTATTTTATTTCCAAATTCATGTTATTCAACTAAGATTGTGGTAAATGTTACTACCAGAACCAAAATTACACAGGAATACAAAACACATGTTTATTGAATGAGATGCTAATGGAATGCTATGTAGAAGAAAGCCTCATTTTTGGATCTGATTAGTCATACTGATCCCTTATTGCATATTTCTCCCTGAAGTCAAGTCACACAGAACTCTGCAATGCAAAATGTTCAACCATTTTAACAAAACCATGAAATAGTACAAGCTATCTCACAAATTCCGTAAGCTGAAATTACAGCTTTACCTGAATGTGAAGCTCATAAGTGGCTTATAACAAAATAAAAGTCCTTTCCTGATTATTCATTTTAGTGAAGTAACTACCAAGGACTAGTGGAAATGAATTTTTTAGTTGAAAGATAAAGAAAAATTTGATGAGTCAGCATCTGCCATGCGAGACCATGCTTTGTCTCCCACCACCCTAACCCAGACTTTGACCCTCTGCAGTACCTGAAGTGTTGATGTGACTAATTACCTGTTTTGAGGCTGGGACTGAACTCTTGGCTAGTGCGGGGAGGTGGGAAGGCCTCCAGGGCTGTCTGTGCTGGAAGGGTTCGATATGGAGGAGGAGTCAACTCTTCGTCACCAGAGAAGCTCCTCCGCACCCCACCTGTCATGGGCAGGCTTGACAAACTGACAGGCTTCTTCCCAACTGGCATCTTCCTCTCTAAATATCAAGTTAAACTAAAGTAAGCTTTTACTTACATGCGTGGGAAGAAAAGTGTATCATAACTAGGAAAGGTTGTATTGCAGAGGATACTGTGAAAAGAGAACCAACTATGCAAGGTTCGTATTTTTGAAAACAAGGATGTGTGTGAGAAACAAGGGTGTGTGTGTGTGTATATGTGTGTGTGTGTGTTGGGGAGTGGATGATAGGGGAGATATTTCTAGTCTCTCTGAGTCTAGTAATCCTGGTTCTTGACTCTGTGGTCAATTTAAAACAAATCAAAGCAAAATGAATGACAGAGAGCACTGAGTGTGGAGCACAGCCAGCTGGCTAACTACTTTCAAGTAAAATTTTAGTTTGAGGGGGACTGAAAATCCAAGGCAGAGAGAATTTTAAAGCCCTACTTGTAGGTATTTCACTGTGCCCGTATAAGCCCAAACACTGTCCTTCAGGGAGAAATCAAACAGCTTAATTAATGAATTATACAAATGGCAGAATTTTACTGGTATGAAATATGTTTCCCTAACTTTTGGTTTATAATTCACTCTTTTAGAAAAAAATTCTTACTCTGAAAAGCAGTTCTAAAATTTAAAGATTCGTGGCCTGCAAGATCTTAAGCAATTTAATTTCTTTTGAAACAGCCTTTGGTTATAGTTTCATTAGCACACATAAGCCTTCAAAGACTTTTACAATACTTTCACCACCAACAAAAAAACACTCTAAGCTTTGCAAAGACTGAACAATCAAGCATACCGCATTTATCTGGTTAAAAATGGAAGGATACTTACAGATCTTTGTGATTATAAGTTATATCTGTTTTATTCCAGAGTTAACATAACTCAGGAAAGAACAATCAGAAATTTGCTTTGCAAAATCAGAACTAAAAGACAAATCTAAGTCAGACAGTATTAATATGTAAAATGATCTGGAAATCAAGTTCCTATGAGTACACATTCAACTCTCAAACCAAAATCACCTGTAGCATTCATTTAGATGAAAAAGTCTAAATGCACTACACACTTGGGAGGTAAAAATGCGAGGAGAATCTTCAATTCTCTACTACTTACAACAGCCCCTGAAGATGGTACAGAAATGAGTGCTGATTTCCTGCTCTAGAATTATTAAACTTTGAGGGAAAAAACACTTTTCAGATTGGACAGATCGTATGTATACAACAGTCTATATGATCCTCTTGACAGAACATTCTTCATATTGTTCGAAAGCACTAGTTAATAGTTACCCCTTTACAGCATGAACACAGCTAATTAAAAAACAGGCTAGAACAATGAAGTCAATCAATTATTTTTGTAAAAAATAAGCCCTACCAAAGAACATAACCAGTAGATGATTTTAGGTTGTAGAAAGACCAGAGTCATAATATGAAATAACAGAGCCAGGATATAATAATCTGTAGATAAACTTAAAAACAAAAGGTTTTGTGTCTGACTGATAAAAATCTGCATGCAATGGATGACTCAAGGTTCCTGAACCCCAGGTTCTTTCTTATTTTGAAATTTCTAATAAACTATTTGCTGAGTAATGTGAAAAAAAAAAAAGGAATAGACAGTATCTTAAAATGAAGAATGCTTTTCATTCACACATGACTACAATTCCTTATCCTGAATTCCGAAATTCAAAGTTTTTTTTGGGCAACAAAATCAGACCTCACTTGGTGATACTATTTATAATAATCTTTATTTGGCCCATTAAATGTTACTATTTATATATATTCTGCTTCAAAGTGCTGCAGAGTCTGCAAGGGGTGTTACATAATATATGCTACACACACTGTACTTCTTTCAAAAAAACCCCCAGAATTCTTAATTCCAAAGTGCATTTGATCTCTAGGATTTCTAATAAGGGACTGTGAGTCCATAGTTTTTTCTTTTCTATGTCCAAAAGACAATTTAAAGGCATTAGAGATGATGTCGCAATATTAAGAGCTATTAAAATATTAAATAATATGTTCTAGGTTTAAATTCATTTTTTCAGCTAATCCAGAAATCTGATGATGTCACTAAATGGGACATTAAGTTTACTGACACACATTATTAAATGTCACTAAAAATTGGGACACTGATATTATCACTTCATTAATTTCATATTTCTTCCCATGTCCCTAGCCTATTAATTCAAAATGATTAAACCCCATAAACTATAACAAACCCAGTAAGAGTCACACTGAGAGAGGTATGTGAACTGTGTATACAATGCTCAGAAGTTTGTTCTAAAAAATGTCATAAAGTCACTGAGTAGTAAAAAACATTCTTAAATTCAACACATTGCAAAGAAAATTCTGAAATCTCAAATTCTTGTCCAATTAAATGTAAAGACAGGCCAAAGCAGCCTGTACTAATTCAGTCTTAGAGAAAGCTCAATGATCACACCTGCTGTGGTTAGTCCACTGACATGAAGTTACCACATGACTTCTTGCTAATCAGTTTCTGATAAACTGGAAATCATTTTAATCTGCCTGGTTTGGCAATGTTCTCTGGAGTTCTTTTAGGTAAATATCAACCATGGTAAGCAGCCAATAAGCAAAATAATTCTGGGTCTACAGAGGCTTACATCTACAATATAAAAGACGGTAAGAGATAGGTCTTGACGGTTAGCACTATAGTGAGACCGACTTGGGTTTCATGTAGGAAGAAACTAAGCACGCTGCAGTGGCTGCTATAAGTCCCCAGGAAAAAAATGAAAAACAAAATAACTTTATCTTAGGATGAAATATTCCATGACAAGTTTCACAAAGAGAAAAAAAATCTATAGCTTTCTATGATGGAGGGGGAAAGATTTTAAAAGAATCAGAGCTATCAATATATTTTATATTATTCTGGCTATTAATGCCAGTTATCATTCATTGGAAGATAAAATACTGTCAGAAAGCATATTAAGATTTTCTTAAGCTTGATTTCATTAGCTATCAATTTTAATTTCATTTTTCTTTTATTTTTTTAACTTGAATTTAAGTATCATTTTAGAAAGAGTTTTTTTGGTTTAGAAGGATAGGTTTTTTAGTCTCCAAGTCTATTGTAAGCACCAAACACCTGTTTTTATTTTTAATAAAAAATTTTTTAAAAAGGACTAATTTTCAGGTTTACCTATTACTCCAAGAATCATTCATAGACTCTACTCTTTACCATCTATTAAATATTGTGGTAATAACTTCTCCTGTCAATCAAAGACAAGTGCTTCTTATTTTTAAAAAGTCTGCCTTTTATGGCATACTGCACCTTTAAGCATAATACAGGATGCACAGTTATCAGCTCTCACAAGGGATACCATTTCTGTGCAAGGATACCAAGACCCCAGTTGGTTAACAAGTTAGGAAATGTATATAAACACCATGTGGTGACCCACTTTTCTTATGTCCTTTGTATTGCTGGGACTTAGTCTTTTTCTTTTGTTTTGATGAACCTGACTGGCTTTCTCTTGATGCTGAAAAATAAAGAAGAAAATTGGTTATCAGATAATTTCTTACAACTCTCGATACAACTCAGATGAACTACCTTTACCAAGACCATGATGTTTATAAAAGTACACAATGTTTCGAAAATAAGGGTACTTGTTCCTGCAAAACCATGAACCTCAACACCAGACAGATTTCATTATTTATTCAATAAGCGCTTTGTATATGTTAATAAATTTTAGCCTGTAACTTTAAACTCACTAAAGGAAGTCTAATTTAATTCGGTGGGTGTTCTTAATGTTGTGCTATAGTCATTAAGCAACTGACTATTGAGTTCACACTGCCATGGCACACATGGTCTGATTCTGTGATATCATGGTTGAGTCTTATCAGGTAAGATCTTACCTGGCAACCAATCAGACACAGGTATATTCTGGTCCTGTAAGCTCACAAGATGATTTATGTATGACAATCCTTGGAGAATTGCTGATTTTTACAAAAGGACACCTTTTCTTATACCAACTTACACTGTGATGCTGGAGGCTGTAGTTGATATCCAGTTAATTGACACCACCCTACAGGATAGAGGTCAGGGGACTCACAGTCTACCCACTGATCATATTCTTCTTCCCATCCATCAAAATGTATCCTCAAGAGACGATGAATAATTCGAGTTACTGTGGCTACACATATTAATCGTGGCTCCATGAGGTCCACTGCTTCTAATTTCATTCCGACACGAAATCCGTGATTTGGAACATCCTAACATGGAGAAGCAAAACATTAACACTGGTGAAAAGAAGAATGTGTAACTCCATCATCACTAGGAAAGAAAAAAAGAGAGGTAACATAACCAATTAACAATTTAGACCAAAAAAACCCTTTACTGAAACATATGAAGGTGAAGCATGTAAGAACTAGTTAGGAACTGCATTCATTCCTAATAATGAAACAAAGTTTGGAAACAAATTTCAACTCCTATGTAAAGGAAATACCTACACTGTTTAACTAATATGTATGTGTTTATTTAAATTTACCTTATTAAACAGTTTTACTGGTGCTGCAATGGAGCCAGTTTCCCTGAGGTAGTCAAACCATTTAAAAGGAAGCTTTGTATAACCTGGAAAACACAACTAGTTTAACTAGAAGTTCATTTAAAATTAGTGTAATATAAAAATGCAGATATAAAGTAATTCAGTACACATTACAATCTCATGAGCTAATGCTGCAGAGTACAATAATTCCTCCCTGTTATATGGCTCTTCCTGTTTTTCTAGACAGAAACAGGTGCACCCACATATCCTATAAGAACTAGACTTTTGCTTTTCAATCCTAGGCTTAGAATAGTCTAACATTTAATATTTTTCAGTAATATTTTTCTTTCTTTGTAAGAAAGAACAGTGGCTGGGCAAATACTGTTTTTACAGTCTTCTGTTTTGGCTTTTCTCCTTAAGAGAAAAATCCAAGGCTCAGATATTGAAATTAGGAAAGTCACTGGTTAAGCCATATGAACTATTTAAGGGTATCATTTTTAAAAAGTCATACGGTAATTTTTATTTTTTTTTGGTAATATCACCTGCCTTGGGAGATCTTAATTTCCTAACCAGGGATTGAACCCAGGGCCCTGACAGTGAAACCTTCAAGTCCTAACAACTGGAATGCCAGGGAGCTTCCTCATACAGTAATCTAAACATGAAAACTTGCTTTCTCTCAAAGGCTAAAGTCTATTTTTTAAAAAAAGTTTATGTATGTGATAGCCCTTTGAGCCTACATCATCATCTCAACAGGGATGAGAATACCAATTCTTATTATAAAATGTACAAATGCTCAGGAAAAATTCTACATCAATGTATTAAAGCTAGCTAGGTTACAGGTCTTTATGTTTTCAGACACCCCACAGCTCTTGATATAAATATATAAATATGTAACACACATATGTTTATATATACATATTATATTTTCATACAGCAAATAATCTAGGGCTAAAAATAAAAAAGAAATCTAGGGCTGTGGTAAACAGTGTAAACAGGTACCATGTAAAAAGAAAACAAGGATGAATACCCAGGTATATATTAGAAAAAAGTACCTCTGGGTGGAGTGAGTTCAATCATGTTAATTTCACAGAAACCAACAGGGAAAATAGAAGGGGAGGTTGCATGATAACAGAACCAGTCAGATCCATCTGCTGCTTCTGAGCCATCGATCCCTATCATCAGGAATCCATCAGCCAGCACCTTTTAAATTAAGAGAATTGCAACTATTTAAAATTAGGTACCACTATTATAAAAATGATCCTTTAAGTGACATTCTAAAAGAATGCAAAATCTATTACATAAAGATCTCGTGAAAGTGAGAAATGTTTATTGAACTCTCTTAAATAACTGAAATTATAATGAAAAACAAATCTGTATAAATTCTACTGTGTGCCAGAAATAAAAGCATGGTTACAGAGAAGTAATTGTAGAGGTCTAAGGAAAACATACTCCTGACGATGGCCAAGGCTGTTGTCTTCTGTGGCATCAAACGGGGGGCTGAGTGCTCTTTTACAATTCAACTATCTAGTCTTGGCTAAGCTTTAAATCTTATTCAGTAGGAACTCTACTTATATCCTTCTGATTTTCACATAGTGGAGTTTTTCTAAACTTTTTCCATGTTCCTCAAGCTCCAACTTTACCGCTTTCATGCTCTGGATAACTGTGCTCCTCCATGACAGAAACTACGAGAGGGACCTCACAGTCCATCCTGTGCACGTCAGACTGCTCTAAGTAGTAGTCCTTCCTTTGCCTCTCAAGACAAACCTCTCCATGTCTCCCAACTCCCGTTATATTAAAAGTATTTTATTTTGAAACAGTTCACACTTAAAAAAAGGTATATATAGAGTACAACAAATTCCTAAATACTCTTCACCCAGAGACCCAATTCAAGTTATATCACTCAGTCGTGTCCGACTTTTTGCAACCCCATGGACTGTAGCCTGCCAGGCTCCTCTGTCCATGGGGATCCTCCAGACAAGAATACTGAATTGGGTTGCCATGGTCCCCTCCAGGAGATCTTCCCAACCCAGGGATTGAACCCAGGTCTCCCACATTGCAGGCAGATTCCTTACCGTCTGAGCCACCAGGGAAGCCCAAGAATACTAGAGTGGGTAGCTTATCACTTCTCCAGGAGAATTTCCTGACCCAGGAATCGAACCGGGCTTTCCTACATTGTAGGCAGATTCTTTAAGAGCTGAGCTATCCGGGAAGCAGCGATCTTCTAGTTTGTCAAATCCAGTGTCTTTTTCCCAACACTTCACCCTCCTTTACAATATCCCATACCAGCTGACTTCTCAATTTTTTGAAGCATTTATTCCCAGATTCTCATTACATTATAGTCTACTGATCCATCTTCTCACCTCTGTGTTCATTGCTTCACATTTTTTTTGGCAACCACCCTTTCACCTTCAACTCTTGTTTCTGATTTTAGCCCTTTTCTTTTGTTTTCATGATGGCATTCACTCTTCAATGGCTGACTTTTATGCCAACAATTTCTCAAGTTTTATCATGAGTTTTTCACCCTCCTAGTGTCTCAGGCCTGCATTTTACCTGCATGCTGAATATATTCTCTGAGAGTTAGTACAGGGCATCAAACCAACAACTCTTTCTCCAGCTCCTTTCAAGGGCAATCAATTGCTGGGTCCCCACAACTCCCCCTAAACATTCAGTCCCTTTATCCTAGCCATTAACTCTCTCTCCACTATGTTGCTTAATATTATTGCTTTCAGCCTTCCCTATGTACATTTCCCCTCTTACACAGTTAAAACTTTCCTTTGCTATGTACTCTGTTCATGCCAGAAAGCTTTACCAGCTTAACTTGTTCACTAAAGAAAACTCAACGTTGACCAAGCACTAAAGACTGCACAAATTAATTTCACATCACCTTTTTGTCTACTTGCAGGTTCTGTTCTCCTAGTTCTTTCTTTTTTTTTTTTTTTAGTTATTTCTACTATATTGGATATATATATACTGATTTTCTCTTTAACCTTAAGAACTCTGAGACCTCTAGAAAGGACTACCTCCACTCATACAGGATTCGTTTTTCCCTTTTGAACACAGCTTAGTGAATCAGGGGCTCGTATCCCACCTTCAGAGTACCACGCAAAAAGCTGGGCTCAGTTGTTCAGATTTTCTCTGTAATTAGAATTAACATACAGAGAGATAACAGTCAAGCCATGGGTTGGAGCTGGCACTGAAAGGCAGTGATACAGAAGGGTGAATGAAGTGAAAGTTGCTCAGTAGTTTCTGACTCTTTGTTACACCATGGACTGTAGCCCTCCAAGCTCCTCCGTCCATGGGATTCTCCAGGCAAGAATACTGGAGTGGGTTACCATGCCCTTCTCCAGGGGATCTTCCCAGACTAAGGATCGAATCTAGGTATCCCACAATTGCAAGGAGATTCTTTACCATCTGAGGTACCGGGGAAGCCCAACAGAAGGGTGAGGGGCTACCATATGGAGGCTGAATACGCAGGACACCAGGAGAGAGAGAGAATAAAAGAAGAGTGGCACAGACACAGAGCAGAGATGGAACAAAGAGGCCCGTAGAGGCAGAGGACAGCGCTAAGCTTATGCCTTTCCAGGTTTCATCCCTGGGGCCTTCTACGTCTATGAACGTGCCCACTGAATCCTCAGAGTGACTTTTCTAAAGCCCACTTGAGGGGGTTTCTGTTCCTTATAAACAAAAAGTCTGGCCCAGAATATTCAAAGCAACCTGTCCGACGTGACCTGTGTGTGAGCCTTTCGCCATTTCCTAAGCGTGGCCTGTGCCTTTCACTCTCGGTGCTTCTGTGCATATTCTCTTTCCATGGCACAGTTTCCTCCTGAATCTCTTCTCGGCCCAGTTTTTCCCATCCTTCAAAATGAAGTTTTCAAATGTCTTCTCTTCCACAAAGCTTCTCCTGATTCCTCTAAGAAGAGGCTCTTCTTTATCTGAATTTCAACAGTACTTGTACCATTCTTGAATCATAGTTGATCTTGTACATTAAAACATATTTTCCTACATCTTATCTTGTTCTACAAGACTGTAAGCTTTATAGAGTCCAAACCAACCTAGCACTGCAAGAATTCATTTTAAGTATTTTCTGAGTGAAGCTTAATATTCTACTCACTGGACACTTATTTTCCTTTCACACAGAGCATGACACGATGGTGCTGATTTCCAAATCTGGCTGTCAAGAGTTACATCTTGAGAACTTTTTAATTATTATTTTTTTTAAACAAATACAAATATCTGGGTAGTCTTTCTTATGATTCTGATTGAGCAGGTCTAGAGTAGGTCATGGGAATCTATGTTTTAAATACCAACAGGTAGTCTGGATTCCTAGCCAGGTCAAAAGGAAGAATAAGGGTTTAGAGTCAGTCTGGTTTAGCTGTGTGACCTTGAACACAAGTGTACAGGACATGGCAGCCAACATAACTTTTTAATTCTTTTGGCTTAAGGCTTAAAGGACTTCCTTTGTGGCTCAGCTGTTAAAAAGTCCGCCTGCAATGCAGGAGACCTGGGTTCAATCCCTCGGTTGGGAAGATCCCCTGGAGAAGGGAAAGGCTACCCACTCCAGTATTCTGGCCTGGAGAATTCCATGGACTCTATAGTCCGTGGGGTTGCAAAGACATGATGAACAACATTCACTTTAAGGATTAAACTGTGTTGAAATGCAAGTCACAATTTAATTACACCTTTATGTAAGTGTATTCTGGATCAATAGGTCTTAACCCTGATTGTACTTCAGAATCACCTGGGGACCTTAAAAAAAATGCCAATTCTAAGACTGATTAAATCAGAATGGGAGTGCGGGGTTGGAGAAGAGGCTTAGTCAATAGTATTATTATTATTTTTTAAAGTTCTCCAGGAGATTTCAATGCCTACTAACAATTGAGAACCACTCTTCTACATCTTCTTGTAAAAACAGTTTAAGAAGAGAGGAAAAAGAGAAAAGAAGCAATAAAGTACTACCAATGGAGGGAAAAAGCACAAAAAGGAAACACAGGAAACTGAGGATAAACTAGCATTGTTACAATTTTGTATTGGACAAGTTTTGACTAGGAAGTAACTTAAATAAATATTATTCTTTTAACTTAGGATATACTTCCATAAAATAAAAGTAGCAGACTCAAGATAACAATCTTGATAATAAGATATATACAAAGAAAACCTCTGGTAAGAGAACTCAAATTTATCTTGCAATTACTACTGACATTCTCCCCAGTGAAGACACAGATGCACACATTTTAGGTCAAAATGAACGTTAGGGGCCTCCTTCTCATATTTGTTGTTGCTTAGTTGTTATGTCCTGTCCTACTTCCTACTTTTTTGCAACCCCATGAACTGTAGCCCACCAGGGTCCTCTGTCGATGGGATTTCCCAGGCAAGAATACTGGAGTGGGTTGCCATTTCCTTCTCCAGGGGATCTTCCCAGCCTAGGAATAGAACCCATGTCTCCTGCACTGGCAGGCAGATTCTTTACCAGTTAGCCACCAGGGAAGCCCAGTACTTTAAAACTAGTTCCTATAACTTCATTTCTATATTTTAAAACCTATTCTCTTACCTTTCTAATGGTCGCAACACATATTGTGGAAAGATTTAATGGGTCTATAGCTTCCAATTTCATTCCTTCCTTGAACCATTCCCCACTCTGGTCTACTTCTTTTACCTACAGAATTACATGAAAGCACATCTATTGTTACAGGTGTTATCAGTTTAATAATTAAAATAATACCAATTTGAAAAAGTTTATAAGATGAAAATACCAAGTACCTTCTCCTACCTACCTAATATTATAACTCAAACTTCCATTACGGAATAGAGAGAATTCAGGCAAATAGAATTTAAGAATAATTATAATCAATAGTTGTGACACATATGGATTACAAGGTCTTAATCCTTTTAGGTGAATATATGTAATTGTGATTTCTATAATATTAGGAAAAAACCCACAACCCTCTTTCAAACATAATTTACAAATGAGGGTTCTTATAAAAACTTCTTACCTTAGCAAATAAATGTGGTGGTGTATCAAAATGTCCATCCTGTTTCTTTGTAATATCTACAAGGAAAAGTTACATACTAATCTGTCAGCATTTGTGAGAAGACCAAAAACCACGTTTTTTTGAAGGTTTCAAACTCACAAGGTACGTATACTCTAAAACATGGCAAAAATACGTGCCTTCTACATTCCAGTGAATAATATTCTTTAAAAGTCTCTATCTCTTTAGAGTACATGTGCTATTAAGTACATTTAGCCAATTAGAATGCTGGGAATTCCCTAGTTAGGGATAAAAGTATGTTTTAAAGTGTTTAGTATTAAGTCTAACCACATTTAATTTTGGTATTTCTACTAACACTGAATGGAAAGGGAAAGGCTATCTTCTTTCAAACGGGCTGGATAAAAAAGTGTAAGAAAACAAATGTAGTTGTGACCGAAAGGGCTTTATTTTTAACTTGAGCATAAGTGGAAGGAATATAAAGGAACTGGTTAGGACATTTAATCTTCTGGCGTGAACCTTCCCTAATTAAGGTAGAATAAGCAGCCCAACACAACTGATTTTGATCTCTGCTATTCTGCGGAGAAAAATACCCACAGAGTACAATTTAGCCTCAACGTTATTTTCAACAGGAATTCTTGTGACAGGTGCTTACCAGATCTTTTGAATCGATGGCCTATGCTTCGAGACCAACCAATATGATGGATTAATGGGCTGTGCATATGGCACCAGAAGTCGTCTGTTCTATCTTCACTCTCTTCATACACTAGTCTTAATCTTCCTCCAATGACACTCTCCACCACTGCCACTCGTGTTCGACACAAATGCCTCTTGTCAACCACCTCTACTCTCATGCAAGGTTTGAAAGGATACTGCATGCTCTCTGAAACCTTGAAAGAAAAGCAGAACTTTTGAGAATTCATGACAAAGGTCTACAAATTAGTATTCTACTATAAAAATATCTAGTGCACTCAATAGTTAACATAGGTCATTTAACTCACTAATTGAAACAATTATTTAAAAAGCTTTGAAGTTACTCCATTTTTTAGAGTTCTCATTTGCCACTTGAGTCCTTTCTAAGATCTTGTCTTTACCTTTTGTGAGAAATCGGGAGGCAGAGTTTTGGCACCAGTAAGTCGTTTCACTAGAAAAGCTTTCCAGTTTGTATACTTATGCTGAATAGCTAAAAAAAAAGAAATAACCAGTTATACTTTAGCAAAGAAGATAACTGCTTCAAAAGCTATTTGCTTAAAAAAAAAAAAAAAGTAACAAATTTCCCTGCAGTTAAAATTCTTAAGAAGAATAACAAAAATAGGGAAAACAAGTATGTCTTCCTAGCAAATAAGTTACCTGAAATAAAAATATTATTTTAATTTTTATGTCACTTGTCACTGTAATGTTACTAATTGTGAAACTGCATTAAAGTTCAGATACTTAAAATACAGTAAGGGTAAAGAAGTTACTCACTTCTAGGAGGGACAAGAGGTTTTCCACTTGCAGCACACCAACCAACTGGATGGATATCAGAACCACATATACTGTACCAGAAGTCCAGACCAGAGTCATTTTCAAATCCTTCATATCTTAAGAGGGCATTATAACCTGAAACCAACAAAGCAGTCACCACATAATAAGAAAATCAAATGAAATAAAACAGAATACAGCTGCTGGTAGTGAGTATCAAATGTCAGTGAACATCTGCAACAGGTGCAGAGCTTGTGAACAGACAAGACGGCTGGGCCTCATACCCCAGAAATCATTTAGCAGATCTTGGGTGAGTCTTAGAAACTGTATTTCTAAGAAGTTCCTAGAGGTGCTTACACTAGTGCTATATGGATGAAACTTTGAGAACGATTTGAACAATGGAATTAGTTTAACTGTTTTCAGAGCACAGCCTATTTCTCTGAATATATTTCAATTTTACCCATAGTTTCTTAAATTCTAGAAAAGAGGAGTGAGAAAGTTCTACTAGGATGCATAGTTTTGGAAATAAAGAGTATTGTGGTAAGTTAATATAACCTTGTTAAGTCACAGAAATCCAGTTAAAGTACATTTCAGAGACACTGCTTTCTCCAAGTGATCAGGTGACCAAATTATTTCCAGATAATTTGCATGTGGCTACTTTAAGAGTTTAAATTTTTTTGTCTTGTTGATTTGGAAATAAGATTCAAAAACGCCAAGTAAAAAAGTTCAATGAACACAAATAAAGATATGTGAAATCACTTAAAATCTACATGTACTAAACAAACAGGGTCTTCCCAAGTGGTGCAGCGGTAAAGAACCTGCCTGCCAGCGCAGGAGATACAGGAGACTCGGGTTCGATCCTGGGTCAGGAAGATCCCCTGGAGTAGGAAATGGTAATCCTCTCCATTATTCTCTCTTGGAAAATTCCATGGACAGAGAAGCTTGGGTGGCTTGCAGTCCATGGGGTCACAAAGAGTTAGACAGGGCTGAGTGACTGAGCACGTATGCACTAAACAAATGGGAAGACTTATTTCCTGGAAAGAACAAATAGTGTATGATACATACTGTTTATAATTTAATAAACCTTATCTTTTTAATATTTAAATAGACAAACTTTTATTAAATACATACAATGTAAAGAAAATAAGAGTATCAAATATCATTTCCTCAAAGAAACCCTCTGATGTACGTACAGTCACCCATAACCAGCTCTGTCATCTCTTCAAGCTTGTCTTTGACAAAGTGTTTGTTTCTTTGCTTATTTAAAATATTTTTCTCTCAGTGAAATAAAAGTTATATGAGAAAGTATTTTCATTGTTTATTACTTTTAGTAAACCTTATCTTGATAACATTAAAAAGTTAAGGTCTTTAGTGGAATAAAAAATGCCCAATAAACTTGTATTTCAGGCTAGGAGCTAGGTTTAGTTAGCATTTTCATGTGTTAATACTTAGGTTTTGAAAATTTATAGCATTAAACTTTTAGTTTTAAAATTCAGTAATTCACAGAACAACTCATGACTTGCTGTTTCTAAGTTCTGGGTTCATGATCAACAACAGGCTCACTTCTAAAATGTCATAAAAGTGACTTAAAATGAGATACATGTTGCAATTAGATATAGCAGAAGTATGAAACCAGAGATGGAAAACAGAAATAATTCTTGAGTACTAAATGCATTGATCTTTAGAGCCATTTATATGCAAGTGATTTACACATCAAGCAAAAAATATATATTGCTGTTTTAAACAATGTACAGGGAATAATACAGGCATTTAGAGAATGTCTATATAGCTGGGGGCTTCCCTGGTGGTTCAGATGGTAAAGAATCTGACTGCAATGCAAGATTTGATCCCTGGGTCAGTAACATCCCCAGGAGAAGGGAATGGCTACCCACTCCACTATTCTTGCCTGGAGAATTCCACAGACAGAGGAGCCTGGCAGACTACAGTCCACGGAATTCCAGAGAGTCAGACAGGACTGAGCGACTAACACTTTCACTTTTTTACTTACATAAGCTGGGGAAATGTTTCATGGAAAAGGTAGGAACTGTACTGGGTTAAATAAGGTGAGTGAGAGTGAGTAAAGGAATGAAGGTGACATAGAATATGCTGTATGAGAGAGAAGGAAAACTAATCTCAGCAGAACAGATCATTTATGTCGGGGAACAATAAAAAAATCTGTTCAGTGGTGTACAGTGAAACTTAACAATAGCTGTAAATGGTGACCATCCTGATCCTTTAAGGACAAAGAAGCCACTAAAGACAGAAAAATGGAATTGAGGTCATTTTTAGGTAAATTAAGTCTATCAGCAGTACACAGGGTGGAACAGGCAGGGCATTTTTGGGAAGATGGCTGGAGATAAGACTAGAAAGAGTAGGATGAGTAAGATACCTCTTCCAGTAATCTCAGGATACCTTTTATTATCTAAGCGGCTGCTCCTCCTCTGAAGTATCACAGTATCCTACTATACCACTTACTAAGCACCTTGTCATAAAATGTATTCAATATTTAGCAGATGTAAACTCACCAAAAAAAGAAATCTTTTAAGTTTGCACATCACCTGCCCACAGGGTCTAACATAGTAGATACCTAACACATTTACTTCACAGACAACAATGTAAAAAGGGCTGGGATACATGGAAGAGGTGGGACTGAAGAAAATGTAGTACCCAAAATAGATGAAATTTTCATCATTAATTTACTTCTGATATTATGGACCATATAACTTTTTTTAGTACTTTTTGTTACTTTCCGAAATATTTCCCTGTATCAGAGGTTGAGGAAACTATAGGGCCCACAGATTTGGCCTACTGTCATCCAGGAGAGTTTTTACATTTTTAAATGGTTGAAAAAAAATTAGAGGTAAAGTAATATTTTATGATATGTAACAATTATAGGAAACTCAAATTTTAGTGCCCATAAACAAAGTTTTATTAGAACACAGCCATGCCTATTCATTTATGTGTTGCTTTGGCTGCTCCTATGCTATGATAGTAGAGTTAAATGGTTGTGACAGAGATTGCTTTGCTCACAAAGCTGAAAATATTTACTGTTGTTTTTTTTAATAGAAAAAAGTTTGCTAACCTTTGCCCTATATCATACTTATTTGGCAATACTTGAAAATTTACAAATACGCTTTCTTACAAATTACAAATACAAGTGATTTTTAAAAGTGAATTATGCATGTTTTTCACCTGCTAATTTTACTATTCCAGCGATCCAGAAGACTTTGGTAGGTAGGCTGCAGTCTGTATTGGGAACTTCTACTCTCACATTTTCTGAGATATCACCCCAGCAGGTCCCCATAGGTGCCTGTCATATAAAAATTATTAAATTATCATCTTATTAAATAAAGTCCAAAATACATGGTTCAAAATTAAGCACTATTATTCAATCATGGTAACATTAAACTAAAAATACCATTTAATTCATTCTTTTTTTCTAGAAACATAATTGTTATCCCTTGCATCACAGAATTCTATTTAGAAAAAGCCAGTGTCAGGGACAAGCTCAAGATGAAGAGAATTCACATATACTAGAACTGATCCATATCCAGTTCAAAATTCAATAGTGCTCAAACATAAGACTTGAGAGCAATTTTTGCCAAATTACACACTTGATACTAGGTTTCACAGGAAAAAGCTGACTTAACAATTCATTATTTTATCATGAACTGAATGAATGTACTTTACCTTAACCTCTAATTTTAAAAGATCTGGCTAAAGAGTAGAAAGAAAGAATTCCAATCAGCCATGTGGTTTCCAATAACACAGAGAAACAAAACTTAGTTATCTGTATTTTCAACTTCAGTTAAGTTCGCAGAACAGAAATATAGTCTGTTACAACAGACTTGTGGCAAAAGCACCAGATAAAGTTGTTAATATGATGAAGTTAAAGAGATTTTGGAGAATCGTACATGGTAAATTGTTAAATGATTTATTATTTCAAAATTTCTCACGCAGGAATTACAATAAACAAAGAAAACTTTCAATGTTAGATCTGGTAGTAATCAGCCTCCACACAAATGGTTAAGATGGGGACTTAGAAAACTAATTAAATGAATATCATGAAGGGATTTGCCAACATTTAGTGTGTTTCCAAATTACAATTTCCATTACATTTTAATCCTTAAATTTGAGGCAGTTTACCATTATTTGGAATTTAGCTAATTAATTTGGCTAATTAAAACCAAAATGAATTTAGGAATTTAAATGCTGATAATACCAAACAGTCTCTGTGGCCCTTGATAATCAGCTCCTCATTAAATACAATTCAGAACCCTGATCACAAGAAGTATTAGGTAAGGATGTAAAAGACTTGATAACACGAACAAATCAGGAAAAGACAAAATAGCTTCGAAGCTAAAAGATGATTAAACACAAAGATATCCAAGAGTCACGCGAACTAGTCCATCTGAACACTGGACAAATGTCTTCCATGCAAGGCTGCTCATCTTGGGTAGTCGCTAACCCAAAAGGGGGTTAGCTTAAAACAGTACTCAACCCGTATGCTCTCAATAGCTTAAGGAATTTCTGAAGGACAGGAAGAAAATGTCAAATAATACTGAACTAGGATAAGTCTAGAAACCAAACACAGAATCAACTTATGGCTATTTCTTTAAGTAGCAAGCAAAGAATATACTTCAATCACTTGGATACAGTGGCCTATCTCAAGTATTTCTAATTCTGGAAGGATACACATAACTATCTTCCTGAGCTGTACAAAAAATAATACATCCATTATGACTACCTCTTTCTGCTATTTTTAAATGGAAAGAATGGACTCTTCAGGTTCTGCTATCTCCCCCTATATCATTCTAGACTGTAGGGCCATCCCTATTGCCAGCAGATATGATCAGAAAAGGAGAGGCTGGAAGGAAGATAGGTAACAGATTAAGCTACCATATATTAACACAAAGACCATGTATTAATTTCTGTGAGGATAAACCAATTTCAGCGGACAGATGTAGTGGATGTATGCATTAAATTAAGGTAGGATATCCATTCCTCTTTGTTTGGCTGCCAAGTCTTATGAAATGGGCTTTATTTTTCATTAAGAAGGAAGACGCGTGGTTATGCTGACAAGCTATGTGTAAAGATGAGCACACTGCTAAAAGAATTTGGCATATAGGACTCCCTTTTGAGTTAGGTGTGACAATGACTTTTTTTTTTTTAAGTCTTTTAACAGTTGTTTGGAGAAAATAACTTTTAGTCACATTTTATTAAAAAAACAAGTATCAATATGCTTGCTCACTTAGAAAATAAAGTTAACGCTCACTTTGGTTGGGGGATGTTATGTTTTCGTCCCTACAGTCTGGATTGGTATAGGAGAAAGTAGCAGAAAGTGACATTTGTTCTTGCCTGTAAGGTTGTGGTTCTGCTAGGCCCTCTTAAACCAATCCATATGGTTCACTCTAAGAAAAAAAATGAACAAAAACAATAACAAAAAAGAGCACAATCGTCACTGCATAGTATGTGCTCAATGTGTTGAAATAATAAAGGAATTTTAAAGATACAGCTGCCCTTTTGTTTAAAATGGATATTCTTAAGTGTGGAAGACTAAATGACCCAGGGCTCGAGAGCCATCTTCAGCCAAGTCATCTGTCTTCTCTTGCTGGCAGGAGGGATACCTCTGAAAGTCTGGATTGGCATAGCATGGACTAGCAGAACCATCATTTACAGGTAACAACAAATTTACCTTCCAGACTCAGGACGAGAGGTCCACCTCAGGTTCCTCCCAAACCAGGAAGATCTGCTTCATCACTTCCTGCTCCAGGGCCACTCGTGAGGGCTATCTGGGAGCGACTCTCCTTCCCTGCAAGGTAAGCTGTCATCAGGTCCTGCAGGTCATGGCCAAATCCAAATGCTGAGGGCTCCCCAACACAAATGTATGATAACCTCCACCTGACTGTCCATAAGAAAGTAACTGGATGGGATTCTTACTTTTTCTGTACATTAAGAACATTTCCAGATAGTCCAATAGCCCAGATGGCTAGTATTTAGACTCTCAGAAGACTGACACATTACACACATGATGCTTTGCGGGAGAAATACAGATTTCCCTCCACAGAGCTGAAAACCTGTAACTTTTGATAATCACATTCTTCAGTAGTAATAGAATTCAAGCGGGCAGAAGTTAGCCCTGAAGTTGTACACTGGTAACTATTATTGATCCTACTAACGATATTCCAAATATACAAAAAGCCACCATTAAAATACTTTGACTAATAGGCATATGGTGACTAAAGTACAACTAGGAGAGAAAGATAAACTATTATATGGGCAAAAGGGGAAAAAGCATTATAGGAAATTGACTAGAAAAGAATTCGAAGTCCTAAATGTCATTTGCTGGAATTGACAGAAAGTAGGAACAGAAAAATAAACCAGTTCCCTCTTTCTCCAGAAAGTCCACTCACCTTTTGATTTGATAACAGGACCTACTTTTGGGGTTGGGTCATAGCGGGAGGGCTTTCCAAGTGGTGCTAGTCGTAAAGAATCGACCTGCCAATGCAGGAGACCTAGGAGACGGGGGTTCGATCCCTGAGTGGGGATGATCCCCTGGAGAAGGGCATGGCAACCCACTCCAATATTCTTGCCTGGAGAATCCCATGGACAGAGGAGCCTGGAGGGCTACCGTGCATAGGGTCACAAAGAGTTGGATACAACTGAGGTGACTTAGCACGCACGCACAATAGCAGGGGGATGGGAGTACAAGGAAAGTAAAAAGAGAAAATGGGATGCTTGGGGTGAAAATCAGATTAAGAATGAGGGAATGCTGGACTTCCCTCATGGTCCAATGGTTAAGAATCCACCTGCCAATGCAGAGGACGTGGGTTCAAACCTTGGTCTGGAAACCCTAGCCGTGGGGTAACTAAGCAGGCATGTGCCATGACTACTGAAGCTAGTGCGCTCTTGAGCTTAGCTGCTCTTCAACAAGAGAAGTCACTGTAACGAGAAGCCTGCACACTGCGACTGGAGAAGGCCCTGCTAGCAGCGACTAGAGAAGGCCTGCGTACAGCAACGAAGAGCCAGCACAGCCAAAAATAAACAAGTAAATAAATAAAGCCCAAAAAAAATATGATGGAATGCTAGTGTACGTAAAAAGAGAAAGGAAGCAGTGGTTACTAATTTGAAAAGCATAAAGTAGTCCATAATTTTTAAAAAATATTAAATGAAAATAACCTAGATTACTTAGGCCTTCCCTGAAACAGATTATTTTTATTATATTTTATTATATATATATCAGAAGCCACTGCTTTCCTGCAGAGAATTTATTTTGTGGCAACACAATAGCTAAATTAGAGTACTAACAAGTACCAGAAACTGAAAACTTCTTCCATTAGAAAGAAACTCTGCAATCTAGGATGACATACTGATAACTCTACCTTCAGTTACAAAGGATGTGAAGTCATATTTATTTTCAATGGAGTTATGTATGCATGGTTAAAGCTAGGGGAAAAAAACAAAGAATAGTTTTATTTGAAAGAGACTATTTTACTAATAAACATAGACCCAAGTTTTACTAATAAACCATTGTTACCACACATACACAAACAAAAAGCCTTTTTTCTCCTTAATGTATATATTCAAAAAATATTTTTAATGCCAGTTGCAAAGATATATTAATAACCTTATCCCTTTCAAAATAGCTGGACCAATACAGAGGATTAGAAAACATCATGTAAGCAATACAAACTGTTTGTGGAGGTAAAGGACCTTTGTAAAAATTACGTAACTATAACTATTTCCAAGGGAGAAAAAAAGTAGAATGATTACATTTCTGCTTTTAGCAAGGACAGTATCAATAAACTGACATCAGAATACATAGTTCAGGTACCAAACAAAAAAATTTGAAGTCTGTAAATTCGTAATTAAAGGCATATGATTTTAGCTTTTTAAGATTCATATACACTTGATATTGAAACATTTTGGCCTGGGCTGTAATGCTTCAGTTCAGTTGCGCAGTCATGCCCGACTCTTTGTGACTGGATATCAGGCTTCCCTGTCTATCACCAACTCCCAGAGCTTACTCAAGTCCATTGAGTCGGTGATGCCATCCAACCATCTCATCCTCTGACGTTCCCTTCTCCTGCCTTCAATCTTTTCCAGCATCAGGGTCTTTTCCAATTAGTCAGCTCTTCACATCAGGTGGCCGAAGTATTGGAGCTTTAGTATCAGTCCCTCCAATGAACATTCAGGACTGATTTCCTTGAGGGTTGACCAGTTTGATCTACTTGCCGTCCAAAGGACTCTCTCGAGTTTTCTCCAACACCACAGTTCAAAAGCATCAATTTTTCGGTGCTCAGCTTTCTTTATCGTCCAACTCTCACATCCATACATGACCACTGGAAAAACCATAGCTTTTGTTGGGAAAGTGATGTCTTTGCTTTTTGATATGCTGTCTTGGTTGGTCATAGCTTTTCTTTCAAGGAACAAGCATCTTTTAATTTCATGGCTGCAGTCACCATCTGCAGTGACTTTGGAGCCCCCCCAAATTAAGTCTGTCACTGTTTCCATTGTTTCCCCATCTATTTGCCATGAAGTGATGGGACTAGATGCCACGATCTTAGTTTTCTGAATGTTGAGTTTTAAGTCAGCTTTTTCACTCTCCTTCACTTTCATCAAGAGGCTCTTTAGTTCCTCTTCACTTTCTATCATAAGGGTGGTGTCATCTGCATATCTGCTGCTGCTGCTGCTGCTAGGTCGCTTCAGTCATGTCTGACTCTGTGTGACCCCATAGACGGCAGCCCACCAGGCTCCCCCGTCCCTGGGATTCTCCAGGCAAGAACAATGGAGTGGGTTGCCATTTCCTTCTCCAATGCATGAAAATGAAAAGTGAAAGTGAAGTCCCTCAGTCGTGTCTGACTCTTAGTGACCCATGGACTGCAGCCCACCAGGCCCTCCGTCCATGGGATTTTCCAAGCAACAGTACTGGAGTGGGGTGCCATTGCCTTCTCCCTGCATATCTGAGGTTATTGATATTTCTCCCTGCAATCTTGACAGAAATATTCTACTTGGTTTTTTTTTATTTTGGCCATGCTGCATGGCTTGTGCAATCTTAGTGCTCCTACCAAGGACTGAATCTGGGCTATGGTAGTGAAAGCCTGGAATTCTAATCACTAGGTACCAGGGAACTCTCTATACTTGATATTGTAAGGAAATAATGGGGAATAGAGTGTATCTATTTAAAAGACTACAATATTAGAAAAATTAAGAATGCTTTAAGGCTAAATATTCTGCATACATATAGAACAACTCTCTTGGGTTCAAACATAAATGCCAATAGGAGAAAATAGTCTGTGCATTTCACTAACATAGGGTACCTAACTGGAATGTAGTACTGCAGAAGTACTTTGAAGATTTTTCCACAGTTAGTAAAGATAAGGCTACTGCTTTTAGAAGCTGTGAAATAAAAAAATAGATTAGTTTCTGGCCCTGTTCCTGGTATAGTTTTCACAGCCTTCATAATTTCCTAAGTGATAAGAGCACTAGATATATCTTTTGTTCTAATATTTGATCTTTGACCTTGATTCCAGACACAGAGCTCCTAAATCCTTTGCAATTTCTTGGATGACAGCAGTGTTTTTTGTTCTAATGAGGCATCTCTTTGTGGGCCCCTAGATAGCTTCAGGATGGGAGCTGGTCACCATACAGATCAAACTCTGATTAAAAGCTTCTTGGAATTTTCAGCCCCATCATCCATCTTGCAGGAAAGGGAAAGGAGTTATAGACTGAGTTAATGATCCAGTATGCCTAAGTGATGAAGCCTCCGTAAAAATCCCAAAACACAGAATTGGGCTGGCGGGTGCGTAAAGGCGCTAGAAGGGTGGTGCACTTGAGAGAGTACAGAAACTGTGCTCCTTCCCATATATCCTGTGCTACACCTCTTCATATGGTTGTTCATCTCTTTTATTATGTCCGTAATGATAAGATAGTAAACCATTTCTCTGGATTCTGTGAGCCATTCTAGCAAATTATCAAACCCAAAGAAGGGGTCATGGGAACCCTGATTTATAGCTAATCTGTCAAAAGCAGAGATGACAATGTGGGACTTGCAGCTGGTGTCTGGAGTGGCAGCAGTCTTGTGGGACTGAGCCTGTAAGTGTGGCATCTGATGATGATTCCAGATAGACAGTGGCAGAATTAAACTAAATTGTATGATACTCAGCTGGTGTCAGAGAAATACTTGATGGGCAGAAAACCCACTCATCTGGTATCAGAAGTACGGTATTGGTAGTTGTGTTAAGGTGAAACACAGAAGGGTTTTTCCTATAGGGGCTTAATTCAAAACCATTAAAACAAAACAAAACAAAAACAAGGGCTTCTCTGGTGGCTCAGTAGTTAATAATCTGCCTGCTAATGCAAGAGACCGGGGTTCAATCCCTGGTCTGGGAAGATCCCACATGCCGTGGAGCAACTAAGCCTATGCACTACAACTACTAGAGCCCGTTCCAAAGCCCAGGAGCCACAACTACTGAGTCCATTCACCCCCATTATTGAAGCCCATGTGTCCTCGAGCCCATGCTCTGCAACAGGAGAAGCCACGACTGAGACGCCTGTGCACTGAAACTCGAGTTTCTCTCCGCGACTAGAGAAAAGCCTGCACAGCAACGAAGACCCAGCTCGGCCATAAATAAATAGAATTAAAAAGAAAATAAAAACTGCAGGTTAAAGCCCAAAGTTGAAAATTTCAATCCAGCTACTGAAAAAGATAGCAAGAGCTTCTTCATTTATAATAAGAGATGGAGTAGATGAACTAGATGATTTTTAAGATAACTTACAGCTTTGTGACCCTATGATTTAGGAATAATTAAAAATGATATTACCTAACACTGGAAACCAACACAATACTGTATAAACAACTATACTCCAATACAATTTTTAAAAAAAATGATATTACCAAATTCAGTGGTTTCCAACCACAGACACTGCCAAAGAAGGGAAAGCCAAGAGTCAGGTGCCAAGGCTCCAGTCAATTCATTCTACTCTTTCCAGACCAATTGGTATGAATTTCCTTTATTCTAGCTATGTTTACTAGAAAAAAGAGGAATTGTAATGCTTAAAAAACAAAGAAGTCTGAAAACTATCACCTAGATAAAATGAAAGTTGCATCAGATATACAGCAACAATATGCAGATTTCTAAGCAGATATATTTAATGACAACTTGACTCCATTTACACTGATAATTATAAAGAATGTCAAAAGTAATTGAGTGATTGACTATATAAACCATTACGCATAATTACTGCAATATTCAGAGACAGTATTGTCCTATGACATATTTTGCAGAAACTTTCCAGAAATTTAAAGACAGACCATGGTAAAGAGGAATTCCACTGAAATTCTATGCTTTTAGAACTAATCATAATCACTTTTAAGTATTGGAATATATATTTACCTGTGGTTCTTACTGCATAAGAGGCTGAGTTATGTTAAAGAAGCAGGCAGGCAAAGTTGTGACACCACCCTACACTCAAGTCCTGGTTCAGCCAGAACAGTTCTGTTTCCATGGTTTTAGACGTTTTTTTTTTTTTTTGCAGTGCTGCCTGGCTTGCAGGATTTTAGTTTCCCAACCAGGAATGGAGCCTAGGACCCATCAGTTAAAGCACAGAATCCTAATCTCTGGAGTGCCAGGGAATTCTTACAGATTTAATGTTTTTAAAAATTATGCTTGAAAAAAGAATCCTCTCAGAGTAGGGAAAGGCTCTTAATGTGTGCTCAAGTTGGAGACAATGCAGGTATAGAGTGTGGAGGAAGGGGCCTTGCTGATGAACAAGTGTTGGAGCAGGCATCAAGTGTTAGAAGACTAGAAAACTGACGAGTCAAGGCAGGACCCTGTGCTTGCGGCTCCTCCTAGCAATAATAAAACTAAAAGCTAGTAATTTCCCTTGGAGACCACAAAAACTGTTTATGGGGGAGAACCATGAAGAGTCAACTCTAAAGGACACAATCTACTACAACAGGAAGTCTTACCTTCTAAATCAAATGACTTCAAATAAAAATGCTGGTTAAGGCAACAAAGCAAACTCATTTTGCACTAAAATACACTAAGACATTAAAAATAGAAAATGTTTCCTAGTTAATAAGGAAAAGACAGTGAAGGAAGATGAGTGGAGCAGGAAGGCACTGGGTGACAGATACTTTGATTGTAAATGAGAAAAAAGAGATTCCATAGTATCCTTATTAACCATATAGCTAAAGCTAGCTGCTCTATTCTTTTTTCAATTGTAGAAAACAAATTTCAATTTATTTTTTGTAAAACAAAAAAACAATTTCATTATAATAGAGATTTTCTTGCAAAGAAGTTTAACACAGTATTACTATTCAAAGATACTGTCATGAAATAAAATATTATATCTTGGGACTTTGAAATACTATTTTTAAAATATTCTGACTATTTATATAAAATAGCTGGACATGGGTTACGATAGTAAACCTAGAAAACCAAAATACTAAATAATAAAGATGGAAAAAGAGATAAAGGCCACTCAGAAGGAAACAACAAACAAACGTTCCAGAAGGCTGCAATGGAAGAGTTATTATAAATGAGGACTTAATCTAATTCTGATATTCTTTGTACCAGAAAAGAACTCTCTCAAGAGAGGAGAGTTAAATTTGTTTCGTAATTCTCATGAAAGCTACTGGGGCCATATATTTAACATCTCTCACAAGTATGACATTACTACCAACATTTCAATAAAATATATCAGCTACAGTATATTGAAGCTATATCGAGTCCACTGAGGCTGGTTCAGATAGCAGGCCACTGATTAAGGGCTTAACACCTGTACTTTCCAGAAAGAAAAGTTAGCAAACGACTGAATTTGGCTTTAATTTTTATTTCTACCACTAAATTAATATGCTTGGCCTTGATCAAGATCCTTTATTGGCCACAAATGAATTAAAATTTATTTTGATTTCCACAGCAAGAACTCAAGCTCAGTTTTGTTCACATGCTATTATTTAACAGGAAAGCCCTAAGTTAACAATATGTTAAGTGTACACAAAACTTTACTCATTAACTTTCTAAATTCTTTTCTTCTTATACACAGTCAGTAGCAGATAGAACCGTTAAATATAAATTAAAACTTACAGGTTAAAAAAGTATCGAAGAGAATTAAGCACAAATAATTGAATCAAAAGGAAAGAATTTATCATTGGTACATTTTAAACATAACTCTTAATTACTTCAAATGTCTGTGACAATCTACTTGTTAAAAAGAACATCTTGCAAAAAATAAATTCAGTCCACAATACTATATTGCTAATAGTTCCTTCTTTGTTTTTGTGATTTTATATTTGTGACCAAACAAAACTAGATCTTTCCTCTTCTCAATTATTAGATCAAATCACAAAAATTTAGGTAACATACAATGGATGGTTTCTGTGAGGTTGAACCATATGATTTTGCTAATATCCAACTATTTTTGATACACAAAACAAGTAATTTTATATGGTTCAACTTAATATGAAAATTGGATGAGACTCATGCCTTCCCCATTTAAAATAATTTTAACTTGCAATGTCTTTAAAGGAAACCTTTATTTATAAAACTTAAGGTTATGTAACTATTAGTAAGTACAATAATTAATAAAAAAGAAACATTTCCATTATGACGTATAAAATAAAGACCTTCTAAGGATAAGATGTTTAAAAAATGCTACTGTGCCTTCAGATTTAAACGATGACTAAGCATTTCAATACAAACAGAAAATTCCATACTCACATGTTTAAAGCAGGTAACTGGAGCTGCTATAAAGCTATTGCTATTGATGTAGTTACCCCAGTTGAAACCTTCTGTGGAGACTGCTGCTGAAATAAAATAAGTTTAGATATATTGGAGTTCTCAGATCGTTTATTTGTAAGAAGGTTATTACTTTATACTGTGAAGTGACACAAATGTATCACCTCTAAATTTTTTCCTATAAAGACAAAACTTCTGTAAATAAACATGAACTTCAGCATGTATCGTATTTGCAAACAAATAGTTTAACTTTTCTACACACAAGGTATGCTCCTTGGGAAGTGAGGCAAGAGCTCTCCAATCATAAGAAACAAAGAACACTGAAAGAAGACACGTTCAGGATAACAAACACTGTTCTGACTGCTCCTGTATTTTATTCCCATGAAGCTCTAACTGCACACTTCACTGAAATTTCTATCCAGTATTTACCACCTAATACTTTCACTATGGCTCCTTATTGTCTTACTCCCTACTTACTGCCTTGCTTTCACATTCCTGTTAAGAATCTTTCTGTTAGAAAAGACCCTTTCCTCAATCTCCTTCTCTTGTTACTCTCTTCTTCTCCCCAATCCCTTTGAAGCCTAATAAATGTCATATTTCTTTGCCTTATCACCACAACGTTTCCCACTGTTCACAGCTAGAGAATCAATGCATAAAAAATAAATAATAAACCAAATAAGAGTATTATTAAGGAGACTGTCACAAGCACCATAACTTGTGAACACTAGACTTTTCTAGGATAATTTACTGAAATCAAGGAAGCCTAGTGTCATATGTACAAATAGGGAACAGAAATAGCTTAGTTAACAGAATCTAAAATTAAAATGTTATTAATTAAAACTAGATGAATTAGTACCAAGTATTTTACCTCTATTGCATTCACCCATATTACCTGATTTAGTCTTTGCTTGATTTTGTAAGGTAGCTTGATACTGAGCATATGCAGCTAGTTTAGCAACTAAAGGTTGTTTCTGAAGAACTTTTGCTTTCTTTGTTGGAGGCTTACCCTAAAACAAGAAGAGTTAAGTAAATAGGATTCTTTATCATTCCCCACCCCCAAATCTGAAAACTAACTTAATTGCATACTACTCATTTTAAGGAAACATTGAGGGTTTAGAAAATTATTAAAGCAGAGGAAACATACAAGAAAATTCACATGAGAAATGTTTTCTGGAGTTCTGCTACAATGTAGATATCTAATATGGGTAGCGCAGCTGGCACAGACTTAAATAGCAATATGCAAATTAATATATTAATAAAAAATTATATCCCATAAAATGTTAAAATATAGGCTGTGGTGAATAACTGATTCCATCTTGTACTAGATAAATCCAGTGGTTATTCACTCATGCAGGTTGCTAAGCACTGCTATTTATATAAGAAAAAAATAATTCAATGTTTAAACAGCAAGTGACTGAGGTTTATACCTTTAGCGCTAATGCAAAAGATCAATGACAAAATGATCATGGGCCAAATTCACAGTGTGACAAACTGCCATCCATTTGGGTACAGACCATTGCTCAGGATCTTTAGGGGCTGTCTATCTGAAATACAGAAATACATCTAAGTGATGTATTTCCTTAACTTGGGGAACTTAAATAATCCTTTCAGTGTTATGTGCTACCTTATTACAATAAGATGAAGAAGAAAACAACAAATGTGATCAAATAAAATATATTACAAAAATCAGCTATGTGATGCTTTTATAAAGTTGTTTATATGCTACAATAGCAATAAGTGGTCATTTTGTAGGCATTCCAGTCATTTTGTAGGTGTTGATGTACATTTACAGAAAGACGATTTTCTTTTAGTATTATGATTGTTTCCAAAAAGGTTAGTTGGATTAACCAAATACCCTTGGTCAAGGTATCAAATGGGTTGCAATCAAAAGTACAAACCAAAGATAATGGAAAAATAAAACCAGAGGGTAAATCATTCCCTGCCAACACTGAAAGTTTCTACCTTGATACTAATTACGAAACTTTCAAAGAAAACCAGGGGGGAAAATGGCTTAAATTTTTATATATATATATATAGAGAGAGAGACATGCCTATATCTATATCTATATATAGATATACATATAAAGATATTTATTACATTTATACTTATTTAGAAAAAAAGACAAACAATTCATAGTTTACTTTGAATAGTATGCCTTCTCTATTTATAACAGCTGCTCAAATTTTATAGAATGGACAAACTCTAGGGCTCACATATTTCTTAAAAATGTGGGGTATAAAATACTAACAGGCTGGTTAGGTAAAGGTGGAGTGTAGTGAAACACAATCAAATGACAGACAAACAGTGAAAGTCATAGAAATAACAGATAAAAGAACAAGAAGGTTTCTGTACCGTTACCTGAAGTCTGGCCAAAATGCTTGCCTTCTTGGAGTTTGACGAGTAACTTCTTGAACATGAAACACTGCAGAAACGCTTTGTTTTAGAGTAAAAAGCATCTCGCACACCAACCATTCCACACATTTCACAGGTAGCTAATTAACAAATAAAAACACTGGTGTTATGATCATAAAACTGATTTTCGTCTAACAGTTTAATAATTCCTCCAATTATCTAAAGGTTTTAATTTTTAAAACATTCCTTCAGGCAGATAGAAAATTTCTTCTGTTACATGTGATAGAAAAATCTAAATAAAAGGTAGGGGAAAGACTAGAATGATGCCATGGCTATAGGCTCCAGAAGGACTGACAATAAAGTCTGAAAAGGCTTTAAAAAGGATCAAAATACACAAACCTAAGTTAGATTCAACTAACATTTCCTTAGTGCTCACCTTGTGCCAGACATTATAAGCTCTAATGTTTGAAAGGATTATAAACAAAAGATGAAAAGTAGTTGCAGTACAACTGAAGATTCATACAAAGTGCAGCACAGGTCTTTAAAATATTGTGAAGACTGAAACATAAGGGTAACAAAAAGTGAATCTCAAAAGACATACAAATTGTGGGACTGCTGAATTATAAAGTAGTTCTATTTTCAAATTTTTGAGGAATCACCATAGGGTTTTCAATAATGGCTGTACCAGTTTATATTACCACCAAGAGTGTATAAGTTCTCTTTTCTCCACATCCACCTCAACATTTGTTATCTCTTGTCTTTTTGACACCAGCCATCCCAACAGGCATGAGGTGATATCTCAGTGTGGCTTTCATCTTCGTTTCCCTGATGATTAGTGACGTTGAGCACCTTTTCATGTATTTATTGGCCATTTGCAGGTCTTCTTTGGGAAAAAATATCTATTCAGGTGCTTTGTCCATTTTTAAATTGTATTATTTGCTTTTTCTGCACTGTTGAGTTGTACAAGTTCTTCATGTATTTTGGATATTAACCCCTTATCAGATATAGAGTTTACAAATATTTTCTCCCATCCTGTAGGCTGTCTTTTCAATATATTGTTTCCTTTGTTGAGTAGAACCTTTTTTAATTTGTTGTAATCTCACTGTGTATTTTAGCTTTTATTAGCTGTGCTTCTAGTGTCTTACCTAATAAATCAATGCCAAGAGTAAAGTCAAGGAGCTTTTTCCCTATGTTTTCTTCTAGAGGTTTTATTGTTTCACGTCTTACATTTAAGTTTTTACTCCATTTCAAGTTAATTTTTCTGAGTGGTGTAAGACAGATCCAGCTTTTCTTTTGCATGTGGATATCTAATTTTCCAACATAATTTACTAAAAAAAACTACGCTTTCCCTATCAAGTGTTCTTGGTGCCCTTATCATAAATTAGTTGACTGCAACTCAGTATATCAGAAAGGTATCTGCCCTCCCACATTCACTGTAGCATTGTTAACAATAACCAAGTTAGAGAAACATATTAGATGCCTTCTGATGAATGAGAGGATAAAAAAACAAGTTATACATATATGTATATGTAAATGCATATGTATATGTAAAGTAGATATTATTCATTATAATACAGTATTATTCAGCCATATAAAGAAGGAAATCTTGTCATTTCTGACAACAAGGACAAAACTGGAGGGGATTACGCCAAGTGAAATAAGCCAAAATGAGAAAGACAGTGTATAGCATTACATACATGGAATTAAAAAAAAAAATAAAAAGCCTATTTCATAGGATGGTGGTTGCCAAGGGTTGAGAAGAGGGAGAAATGGTGAGATGAAGGCCAAAGGGCACAGATTTTCAGTTATAAAAAGAACAAGTTGTGACGATCTGATATATAGCATGGTCACTATAGTTACTGCTACTACTTATTATACACTTGAAACTTGCTGAGTAGACCTTGTGCTCACATGACACACACACACACACACACACACACACACACACACAGAATTAACTTTTGGGGACTTCCCTGGTGGTCCAGTGGTTAAGACTCCTCGTTCGCAATGCAGGGAGCCTGGGTTTGATCCCTGGTCAGGGAATTAAGAGTCCGCATGCCACAACTAAGACCCAGCACAGTTGAATAAATAAAAAGTTAACTTTGTGAGGTGATGGATGTGTTTAATTATCTTGATCTTTGTAATCATTCCACTAGGTACATGTAATATTAAATCACATTTATGAACATTTATACATTTAAACATATACAACTATATTTGTCAATTATTCCTCAATAAAGTTGGGGGAAAAAAGATAACACAGCAAACAACTACTTCAATGGGTTTAAATCTCCACCTCAACAGTTACAACTGGAGGGACTTACAGTTTCACCAGTACTTAGAAATTCTGAGAAATCATGGAAAAATGTAAGGTACCAGAGAATGAGAGATAAAGGGGATCTAAGGGGGAAAAATCATTCATCTCGCCTGAATGACTTTCTGTTGTAAAAATTCTAGAACAGATTAAAAGGTTTGCGGATCACATAGGTTAAAAAAAAAAATGCAATCCCAAGGGGATAGTACGACTTTGCCAAGAACTGAACATGTCAAACTAGAACTCCCATGACTAGAATGTAAGCTCCACCAGGGACTTTATTCTATATTATTCCTATCTGTATCTTTAAAACAGAATCCGGCACATATAAAGCTCCCTCTTGTGATAGATTGCCACATTGGTATGTTACAACTAAATCATGGCAAGATGTATATTAATAGGAGTTAACACATTTGACAAAATCTCTCATGTAGCTCTGTCAATTAAGGATTAAGAAATTCAAGCTAAAGTAGAAAAGATCTAGGTAGCTATTAACTGGTTGGATGACCACACCTACTGGGTCTTGATAAATGAAGTTAAGTTCTTTGATATGATATGAATGACTGTGTACCAGGCCCTTTGATGCTTAACTTTTAATCAAAATATTAGAATATGATCTATAAGGCATAATCGTCAAATCGGAAAATGACAATCAGAAGATACTGCATTCAACATTAGATGACTGAATTAGAAATATGCCTAAATGGAAACACAGTGTCCTGAAGAAGAGATAAACGTTGAACAACCTCTGCTCTAATCACACAGGGTGACCAACTATTTGCCGGAGGTCTTTTCCAGGATAACCCTAAAACCAGGAGGGTCTCAGGCCAGTCAGGACAAGTTGCCACCCTGCGACCACACAATCTGAAGTATCTCCAGAAGAAAGTGAGCGGGATACTGATGAATTAAAACACTGTGATGCTGTGAGAAATGCTTGAAGCAACTAGGTTTACTTGGTATGCCCAAGAGAAACACTAAAAATAAATGTTTTTGTGTGAAGGAAAAAAGGACAAAAGTCAGAGTAAGGATAATTTTGGTTCAATATAAAGAATATTCTGGTAATTAGAGATACATTATCACTGAAGTGTTAAAACAGAAAACTTATAAGGAATTGTTAGAGAAGGGAGACTTACCTTGAAAGTGTCTCTCAATTCTGGAAGTCTATTATCTTACACACTTCGAATTATATGAAGTTTCTCAACAGCTTTTTGTTTTCATTTTGTTCTACTTGTTAATAAAGAGATCTAACACAAATCCAGTGATCTTATCTAGAACTGTAAGTTTCAGATTCTGTTTCTTAATTGTTCTTTAAAAATTTTAAGGGAAGTGACATGAGAAATGGAATTAAAACATACCCTCAAATATAAAGGGATGTAAAAGGTGAAGGCAGTTCACCTGAGCTGAAGTATACTCACCCATGCCAGATTTACCATCTGGGTATGTGTACACCTGGCCATTGTTTTTGATGATCGGGAGACTAGAAGGTAAAGGAGCAGCCTCCTCTTCACTCTCCTCAGAGCTGGAGCTGCTGCTTGTGTCCTCACTGCAGCTATCATAACCGTCAAACATCCCGAACGAGTCTCTTCTTTGCCTTTCGGATGGTGAAGAATGTTCAGTCTTCAAAGCAGAAGAAACCAGTAACTATGATACAGCGCTCATGTACACCACCCAAAAGACCTTAGTTCAAACTGTGATAAATGAGGTTTGCAAAATGAAAATCTAAATGGCTGTGTCAAAATGCAGCCCTTCATTTCCATGAGGCATAAACCTGTTAACTACCATGCTAGCTAAAAGGAGTAACAATGATGGAACAAACAGGGAATGGGAGTCAGAAGCTGTAACAAGTTTTGCCATAAACTAGATATATTACTTTTCTATAAAAATGTGATCAGATGATTTTTTTAAAAAGTAGTGAAATACTCGTAACAAATAGATGGTTTCTTAATTTGCCTTTTATCTCTAAAATTTTAAATTTTTATTATAATTTAGAGCATCCAGGAAATACATAGATGCTTTTAAAAATCACTAAGAGTTCTGGAGAGACTGCAAATTTTAAATTTTGGGGAGACAATTTTTAGACATTAGCTATTTCAAAAACTATAGAAGACAGCATTTCTACATGTAACACTATTTCGTTTTTTTCTTTAACATAAATAGTTAGACATAACCCAATTATCTCCAGCTAAACACTATGCCCTTTAAAAAAAACAAGCACAAAGATAACTATGTATCACATTGAGCAACTGCTACTCATATGTTCCTCCCAATATTCCCTCACTCAAGCCACCAAAATATCCCCAAACTAATACCCACCACCACTCCAACTGTTCCTGAAATCAATTCCAAAACTTCAAGTTCAGTGATAAGAAAGTTAACAGAAAGCAGGACATAACAAAGAGAAGAAAAAAAAAAGGAATATTTGAAATGAAAAAAAAAAAAAAAAACCACAAACAAACCACCAAACCATTACTAAACATACACTGAGTTACAACAGAGTGAATGAAAATTGTCAGCCAAAAAATCTTTAGAGTTTGGTACCTATCTTCTTCTTTTGCTCAGTTGTAAGTTTCTTGGTATCATCTTACACTTTATGCACAATTTCTTTCCTGGCTAGTTTAAAGTCTTAACATGACCAGTAACAAAGCTGAAATCTATTTCCAAAGCTTGACAAGATAAAACCATGGAAATGCATCTCTTAGTTTTACTAAATAAACTATCATTTTCAGATATGCTTGTATTAAACAGTTTCACTGAGGAGGGGAACTGATTTTCCATTTGTATTATGTGTAACTATGAAAGCAAAAGAAGTAGTTTTGCAATCCATAAAATGGGAATATTATACACTCAAGTGAATACGATCTTAAGAAGTCCTCCCCTTGGGAGGCTCTACAAATGTTCTACAAATATTGCCACATTAAAAAAAAAACTATTCTTCTTTCAGAACTCTCTTTTAGACCCAATTTAAAAAGGAAAAGCTGTTTGTAGTCACTTTAGAATTAGTCTCCCAATCTCCCACTATTGTTTCCCCCAGCCTGATTATTCAGCAGATTCAGTTCTGAAAATCTTAGTTATTTCTATAAATCACATGTATCTTCAAAGAACCAAAATCTGCTACCAACAGAAGATTTCAAAAAAATAAATAAGACTCTGAAGGCAATTGAAAAGGAAAAGTTTAACAATATTGGTAATACTGGTAAGCTGGTAGGGAATAGGATAATCCTTGTTTATATAAAATGTGGTGCTAATAATACATAATTATGACAGACCCAGGTTTGAGATTCAGCTTTGCCATTTACGAACTATGAACCTGGGCAAGTGATGGGCTTCTTTCTTTTGTTCATTTAGCATTCAGCAAGCATTTGTTTCTCAGAGAGGCTAAAGAGAGATCAATGGTTTTCATCAAGTTTACAGCAGATGAGTCCACAGGTGGGAAAATTCAAGCAAGGCCATGTGATAATACAAGGCACGTGAAAAGGACAAGGCCCTTAGGGCAGTCAACTGAGATTAAGGAAGGATCCTGAGCACAAAAAAGGCAGTTACTTGAATATCTGCCTTGAATATTTAGCTCAGATGACCATTACATCTACTACTGTGGGCAGGAATCCCTTAGAAGAAATGGAGTAGCCATCAACAAGAGGGTCCAAAATGCAGTACTTGGATGCAATCTCAAAAACGACAGAATGATCTCTGTTCATTTCCAAGGCAAACCATTCAATATCACGGTAATCCAAGTCTACACCCCGACCAGTAACGCTGAAGAAGCTGCAGCGGCTCAGTTCTATGAAGACCTAAAAGACCTTTAGAACTAACACTCAAAAAAGATGTCCTTTTCATTATAGGGGACTCAAATGCAAAAGTAGGAAGTCAAGAAACACCTGGAGTAACAGGAAAACTTGGCCTGGAGTACAAAATGAAGCAGGGCAAAGGCTAATAGAGTTTTGCCAAGAGAATGCACTGGTCAGAGCAGAAACCCTCTTCCAACAACACAAGACAAGACTCTACATATGGACATCACCAGATGGCCAACACTGAAACCAGACTGATTATATTCTTTGCAGCCAAAGATGGAGAAGCTCTATACAGTCAGCAAAAACAAGACCGGGAGTGGACTGTGGCTCAGATCATGAACTCCTTATTGCAAAATTGAGACTTAAATCAAAAAAAGTGGGGAAAACCACTAGACCATGCAGGTATGACCTAAATCAAATCCCTTATGATTACACAGTAGAAGTGACAAATAGATTTAAGGGACTAGATCTGATAAGACAGAGTGCCTGATGAACTACGGACGGAGGTTCATGACATTGTACAGGAGACAGGGAGACATTCCCAAGAAAAAGAAATCCAAAAAAGCAAAATGGCTGTCTGAGTAGGCCTTACAAATAGCTGTGAAAAGAAGAAAAGTGAAAAGCAAAGGAGAAAAGGAAAGATATACCCATTTGAATGCAGAGTTCCAAGGAATAGCAAGAAGAGATAAGAAAGGCTTCCTCAGTGATTAGTGCAAAGAAATAGAGAAAAATAATAGAATGGGAAAGACTAAAGATCTCTTCTGGAAAATTAGAGATACCAAGGAACATTTCATGCAAAGATGGGGTCAATAAAGGACAGAAATGGTATGAACCTAACAGAAGCAGAAGATATTAAGAAGAGGGGCCAAGAATATACAGAAGAACTATACAAAAAAGATCTTCACAACCCAGATAATCAAGATGTTGTGATCACTCACCTAGAACCAGACATTCTGGAATTCGAAGTCAAGTGGGCCTTAGGAAGCATCACTACGAACAAAGCTAGTGGAGGTGATGGAATTCCAGTTGAGCTACTTCAAATCCTAAAAGATGATGCTATGAAAGTGCTGCATTCAATATGCCAACGAATTTGGAAAATTTAGCAGTGGCCACAGGACTGGAAAAGGTCAGTTTTCATTCCAATCCCAAAGAAAGGCAATGCCAAAGAATGCTCAAACTACCACACAATTACACTCACCTCACATGCTAGCAAAGTAATGTTCAAAATTCTCCAGGCCAGGCTTCAGCAATACGTGAACCATGAACTTCCAGATGTTCAAGCTGGTTTTAGAAAAGGCAGAGGAACCAGAGATCAAATTGCCAACATCTGCTGGATCATCGAAAAAGCAAGAGAGTTCCAGTAAAACATCTGCTTTATTGACGATGCCAAAGCCTTTGACTGTATGGATTACAACAAACTCTGGAAAATTCTTCACGAGATGGGAATACCAGACCACCTTATTTGCCTCTTGAGAAATCTGTATGCAGGTCAGGAAGCAGCAGTTAGAACTGGACATGGAACAATAGACTGGTTCCAAATAGGAAAAGGAGTACGTCAAGGCTGTATATTGTCACCCTGCTTATTTAACTTCTATGCAGAGTACATCATGAGAAACGCTGGGCTGGAAGAAGCACAAGCTGGAATCAAAATTGCCAGGAGAAATATCAATAACCTCAGATATGCAGATGACACCAGTGTGGCAGAAAGTGAAGAGGAACTAAAGAGCCTCTTGATGAAAGTGAAGGAGGAGAGTGAAAAAGTTGGCTTATAGCTCAACATTCAGAAAATGAAGATCATGGCATCTGGTCCCATCACTTCATGGCAAACAGATGGGGAAACAGTGACGGCCTTTATTTTTTTGGGCTCCAAAATCACAGCAGATGGTGACTCCAGCCATGAAATAAAAAGATGCTTGCTCCTTGGAAGAAAAGTTATGATCAACCTAGACAGCATATTCAAAAGCAGAGACATTACTTTGCCAACAAGGTCCATCTGGTCAAGGCTATGGTTTTTCCAGTAGTCACGTATGGATGTGAGAGTTGAACTGTAAAGAAAGCTGAGTGCCAAAGAATTGACGCTTTTGAACTGTGGTGTTGGAGAAGACTCTTGAGAGTCCCTTGGACTGCGAGGAGATCCAACCAGTCCATCCTAAAGGAAATCAGTCCTGAATATTCATTGGAAGGACTGATGTTGAAGCTGAAACTCCAATACTCTGGCCAACTGATGCGAAGTGCTGACTCATTTGAAAAGACCCTAAGGCTGGGAAAGATTGAGGGCAGGAGGAAAAGGGGACAACAGAGGATGAGATGGTTGGATGGCATCACCAACTCAGTGGACATGAGTTTGGGTGGACTCTGGGAGTTGGTGATAGATAGGGAGGCCTCACGTGCTGCAGTCCATGAGGTCACAAAGAGTCGGATATGACCGAGCAACTGAACTGAACTGAGTATCTGGTGCTGGAATATTCTAGGCAAAGGAAAGGCAAGACAGAGGCTTTAGGGCTGGCATATACTTGATGCATTGAAAGGTCAGGGTAGCTGGTACCTGGTGAGATGGGGTATGAGGAGGATGCTACACTCAGATTACCAGAGCCCTTGAAGGCCAGAGTATAAGTTTGACATACGTTTTTTTTCCTGAGGGCAACATAAAGACACTATGAAGTATTTTTCACAATGCCTGGAATATACATTTAGTAAAAACTAGCTAGAATTGTAAGTTCTAATAAATTCATACACCCTAACTCCATGCAGAGATTATCTTTTACAACCCAGAGTTTTCATAGAAGCTTGTCGTCCACTTGATAGTCAGCTTGCTTAGCAGCTAACATATTTACTGACCCTTTAGTGTCAATAGAGTATCTTATTCTGACTCAACTTGTTAAGAGAATATAAACCTAAAATTTCGGAGAGTCAAACATTTTAGTGTTAATAATTAAAGGGTGTTAACATTTAAAAAAAAAGGATTATGATCAAACATATTTAGGAAATTGTCCTTACTTCAAAGCCCTCTACGAACCCTTAACACATTGTGAACATTACAATAATTTAAGAGGAATATACAGTATGCAGCCCTTTCCAAAGCATCTTTAAGGACTTTTGTTCTAGAGAGATACTCTCTAATCTCTTCCATGGACCCTGCAAACACAGAATATGTCATCCAAGGAACACAAGGGGAATATGCCCAGTGTTTATGTGATTGTATTTACTGCTCCTCAGCCCAGTCACTGGACTGAACCTGGGCCACAGCAGTGAGAGGCTGGAATCCTAACTGCTAGGCCACCAGGAAACTCTGTATTCCATTTTGGTATAACTTTTCCTGGAGTTAGCAATTGTCTCATTCCTTTTTCATTTAATCTCTATTAAAAGTATCTATTGCCTTTTTCTAAATCCTTCAACTGTCAAAGGTTCATTTTTATCCTGGAGCCACCTTCATCCCTCCTCCTCCAATATAGTATGGTTGCTTTCTAGACCTCCTGTACAGCTGTCAATCCAAGGACATCCCTTTTATCATTGTCTTGGCAAGTTTTGACAAATACAGCACTCATTAAACTATCACCACAGTCAAGATACAGAACCTGTCCATAATCACCATATGTTTCTTCATGCTGCTTTGTAAATTCTTTCCCTCCCCTGGCCCCATCCGTTCCCCAAGTAGTTTGCTGCTGCTAAGTCGCTTCAGTCGTGTCCGACTCTGTGCAACCCCACTGACGGCAGCCCACCAGGGTCCTCTGTCCCTGGGATTCTCCAGGCAAGAACACTGGAGTGGGCTGTCATTTCCTCCTCAAGTGCATGAAAGTGAAAAGTGAAAGTGAAGTCGCTCAGTCGTGTCCAACTCTTCGAAACCCCATGGACTGTAGCCCATAGGCTCCTCCATCCATGGGATTTCCCAGGCAAGAGTACTGGAGTGGGTTGCCATTGCCTTCTCCCCAAGTAGCTTACTGATCTGTTTTCTGTGACTGTACATTAATTTTTTCAAAGTTTTAAATATAAATGAAATCATACAGCTTTTTTTTGGGGGGGGGGTACAGTTTTTCACTCAGCATAATTATTATGAGATTTGTCCCTGTTATGAGTATCAGTAATTCATTTATTTTTATCATAAAGTAGCGAGATGGAATTACTGTGTGGACATATCAAAATGTATTTATTCAGTTCAGTTGCTCAGTTGTTTCTGACTCTTTGCAACCCCATGAACTGCAGCACGCCAGGCTTCCCTGTCCATCACCAACTCCCAGAGCTTACTCAAACTCATGTCCATTGAGTTGGTGATGGCATCCAACCATCTCGACCTCTGTTGTCCCCTTCTACTCCTGCCTTCAATCTTTCCCAGCATCAGGGTCTTTTCAAATGAGTCAGTTCTTCATGTTAGGTGGCCAAAGTATTGGAGTTTCAGATTCAGCATCAGTCCTTCCAATGAATATTCAGGACTGATTTCCTTTAAGATGGACTGGTTGGATCTCCTTGCAGTCCAAGGGACTCTCAAGAGTGTTCTCCAACACCACAGTTCAAAAGCATCAATTCTTTGGCACTCAGCCTTCTTTATAGTCCAACTCTCACGTCTATACATGACCAGTGGAAAAACCATAATCTTGACTAGACATACCTTTGGTGGCAAAGTAATGTCTCTGCTTTTTAATATGCTGTCAGGATGGTCATGGCTCTTCTTCCAAGGATCAAGTATCTTTTAATTTCATGGCTGCAGTCACAGTCTGCAGTGATTTTGAAGTCCAAGAAAATAAAGTCTCTCACTGTTTCCGTTGTTTCACCATCTACTTGCCATGAAGTGATGGGACTGGATGCCATGATCTTAGTTTTCTGAATACTGAGTTTTAAGCCAATTTTTTCATTCTTCTCTTTCATTTTCATCAAGAGGCTCTTTAGTATTTCTTCACTTTCTGCCATAAGGATGGTGTCATTTGCATATCTGAGGTTATTGATATTTCTCCCGGCAATCTTGATTCCAGTTTGTGCTTTTAACTCTGCATATAAGTTAAATAAGCAGGGTGACAATATACAGCCTTGACATACTCCTTTCCAGATTTGGAACCAATCTACAGTTCAATGTCCAGTTCTAACTGTTGTTTCTTGACCTGCAATATGATTTCTCAGGAGGCAGGTCAAGTGGTCTGATACTCCCATCTCTTTAAGAATTTTCCACAGTTTGTTGCAATCCACACAAAGACTTTGGCATACTCAATAAAGCAGAAGTAGATGTTTTTCTGGAACTCTCCTGCTTTTTTCATGATCCAACGGATGTTGGCAATTTGATTTCTCGTTCCTTTGCTTTTTCTAAATCCAGCTTGAACATCTGGAAGTTCATGGTTCACCTACTGTTGAACCATGGCTTGGAAAATTTTGAGCATTACTTTGCTAGCGTGTGAGATTAGTGCAATTGTGCAGTAGTTTGAACATTCTTTGGCATTGCTTCTCTTTGGGATTGGAATAAAAACTGACCTTTTTCAATCCTGTGGCCACTTCTGAGTTTTCCAAACTCACTGGCACATTGAGTGCAGCACCTTCAGGGCATCATCTTTTAGGATTTGAAATAGATCAATTGGAATTCCATCACCTCCACTAGCTTTGTTTGTAGTGATGCTTCCTAAGGCCTACTTGATTTCACATTCCAAGATGCCTGGCTCTAGGTGAGTGATCACACCATTATGCTTATCTGGGACATGAAGATCTTTTTTGTATAGTTCTGTGTGTTCTTGCCCCCTCTTCTTAATATCCTCTGCTTCTGTTAGGCCCATACCATTCCTGTCCTTTACTGTGTCCTCTCTGCATGAAATGTTCCCTTGGTATCTCTAATTTTCTAGAAGAGATCTCTAGTCTTTCCCATTCTACTATTTTCCTCTATTTCTTTGCACTGACCATTGAGGAAGCCTTCCTTATCCCTCCTTGCTATTCTTTGGAACTCTGCATTCAAAGGGTACATCTTTCCTTTTCTCCTTTGCCTTTAGCTTCTCTTCTATTCTCAGCTATTTGTAAGGCCTCCTCAGGCAACCATTTTGCCTTTTTGCATTTCTTTTTCTTGGGGATGGTCTTGATCACTGCCTCCTGTACAATGTTCTTATGATTAGACTGGGTTTATACTTTTGGGAAGAAGATCACAGATATCAAGTGTCCTTTGTTACATCAAGGATAAATCCTTCAACATCGTTTATCCCTGTTGATGCTGACCTTGATTACTTGCCTGAGAAGTATGTCAGTTTTCTCTACTCTAAAATTACTCCTCTCCCCTCCTCCATATTTTACTCTTTGGAAGGAACTATTGGAAGTCCATGCTTAAGGAGTTGGGAATTAAGCACCCCCTCCATAAGGGTGGACTATCTACACAAATTATTTGGAATTCTTTTGCACAGATTTCCTCTCCTTTACTAAGATAAAAATTCCTTCTTTTTGGATTTGAGATTTTCTCATCATTAGATTCTGGAGAAGGCAATGGCAACCCACTCTAGTACTCTTGCCTAGAGAATCTGAGGGATGGGGGAGCCTGGTGAGCTGCCGTCTATGGGGCTGCACAGAGTCAGACACGACTGAAGCGACTTAGCAGCAGCAGCAGCAGCATTAGATTCAGACTGTATATTCCCAGTTGAAATACTACATAACTGATGATACTTTTCTCAGGGAAGCAAATCCAGATTACATGTGTCCATCTGCCCCTTACTGGTAATGATAAGTTTGAAGACTTGGTCTAGTTGCCATCTGGTTCTTCACTAAAGTCTTACTATTTTTCTTACTTAAATAAGCAGTCTATAGGAAGATGGGGCTTCCCCTGTGGCTCAGCAGTAAAGAATCTGCCTTTGATGCAGGAGGCACAGAGACATGTGTTCAATCCCTGGGTCAGCAAGATCCCTTGGAGGAGAAAATGGCAACCCACTCTAGAAATCTGGCCTGGAAAATCTCAGGGACAGAGAAGCCTGGTGGGCTACAGTTCATGGCGTTGCAAAGAGTTGGACACACGACTGAGCAATTAAACAACTACTATAGAGGACACTTCAAGACCATGTGAATAAAGTGCTCATCAAAATGTCACTCCAGATTTAGCATTCAGTGATTTTTGCCCAATCTTTTACTATGATTTTCCAATCCCAGAAATCCTTCCATATCCATCAGCTGGTATTCTTCTGTAAAGAAAAGCTCTCTTTCCTCTCTTATGGCTTTTAACTTCTGGATTCCTATGTTTCAGTGGTTTATAATTCCCTATTGTCCTTTGTTATTTGGGGGTTCAAACCATGCCAGATTCGGCCAGCTGGAACCCATTCAGGCAGACTCCTGTGTCATTCTGACACGGCCCTATCATTTTTGAGCATTTCTTTACTTTCTGGTATCACAAGACAGTCAAGGCTTATCTTCTACTCACTTTCTGTCTCAAATCTGGAATCAACCATTTCTCCAGAGAGCCCTGGTTTCTTTTATTGGCAATGTTAGAAATAAAGACCTAGGTGGTCCATGTGCTCATTGCCACTAGGGTTATCTGTTTGATTCTGGAGCCCTTCAGTGCATGTGAGTTGGAATAAATATGCACACAAAAATGTGACATTTGTCTTATATATATACACAATGTATTTTAGAAAATCATGAGTTCACACTTACATTTTCCATCCCTACAGGGCTTTTCCTTACCTTCCCACATTCCTATTTGTTGCTCTCTTCTTCTACTGAAAACCCTGGCCTCCAACAAAATTAACATTTATATGCTCCATCCTTTTCTATATTTAAATAAGTTTCAGAAGCATAACATCTATACTGCTATAAAAATGAACTTTTATATTCGGAATTTCTTTGTAATCTCTTGTCTCCAAACCAAGCAATAGAATATCAAGTTCAAGAATTACCTGGATTTGTTATTTCTCTCTCCTTCAGTTGTGGTTATAGTTACTAACTTGAAATAAGCTGGGTTTTGGTTTGCATCTCCCTTGACATCCTTAGTGAATTTGTTTCAGTTTTAGGGACTATCAAAAAATCAGGAGATGTAAGTTGGAGAAATATCATTTCCTTGCCTTACCCTACCACTGACTCTTGTAAGGTGGGTAACCAACTTTATTGCTTTCTGGTTCATCTCTTATTGTATCTATGTTTTAAAAAGTTAAACAGGTATATTTATGCTTATTTCTTCTTCTTTCTTACACAAAAGGCCACATACTAAATTCCTCCATCCCTTGCTTTTATTTAGAAAATTACCCTGGAAAACACTGTTTCAAAGCATAGACATCTTCCTCATTTCTTTTTTTTGTTTTATTTTTCCTCATTTCTTTTTAAGCTGAACAGTTCCTACATTGTGTGTTTATCAAACTAATCTCACTTAGACATTTAATAGTTTTCAGTGTTTTACAATGAAAAATATGACAAATTTTTGTCATATGACAAATGACAAATATTGCTGCCATGAACATATACATGTATATGAATTATTTGTGGTAAACCTTCAGGATATACTCCCAGAAGTGTGACTGCTGGTTAGAATGGTGAATGTAGTAATTTTGTTAGCTATTGCCAAGTTCTCCTGCATGGAGATTTCACCATTTTGAATTTACTCTGGTAATAAAGAAGAAGTCGGAGAAGGCAATGGCAACCCACTCCAGTACTCTTGCCTGGAAAATGCCAAGGATGGAGGAGCCTGGTAGGCTGCAGTCCATGGGGTTGCTAAGAGTCAGAAACGACTAAGTGACTTCACTTCCACTTTTCACTTTCATGCACTGGAGGAGGAAATGGCAACCCACTCCAGTGTTCTTGCCTGGAGAATCCCAGGGATGGCAGGGCCTGGTGGGCTGCCGTCTATGGGGTTGCACAGAGTCGGACATGACTGAAGCGACTTAGCAGCAGCAGTGAAGAAGTAAGAGTGTTTTTTTTTTGCCAATATGCTGATTCATATGCTGGATGAAAACAGTATGTTCGTGCAGTCTCCTCTGCTGTTTTAACTTTTTACTTGGAAATAACTCTTGAATTTTCAGAAAAGTTGGAAAAATAGTACAATGAAATCCTGTGTATTCTACTCAGATTCACTAATCGATAAAAAATCGCTCCGTTTAATTCTTCTGTTGAAATATATATTTTTCTGAACCATTTGAGAGTGAGTTGCATAGTTTTTTTTTGTTTGTTTTGATTGCACCCCATCAGCATGAAGGATCAGAGTTCCCTGGCCAGAGATCAAACCCATGCCCCCTGAAGTTTCCACTGCAGAACCTTAACCACTGGACCACCAGGAAGTCCCATACATGTCTTTTTATTCCAAACTGCTTCAGTGTGCATTTCCTGAGAATATAAACATTCTCTCATAACTACACCACAATTATTCAATTTCAGGAAATTTAACATAAAACACTTTGCCCTAACTTACCATCTGTAGTTCAATGGACCCAATAATATCCTTTATAAACTTCTTCCCTCCAGTCCAGGATCACATGTTGTATTTGTTTCCTTAGTTTTCTTTAATCTAGAAGATTGCTTTCAGAGAATATAGGCCTCCTCCCCTCTTGGTGCTGTCTAGGTTTTCCAGTATACTTACCTTACATACTTCTCCCTGAAATTAATAAGCAATCTTAGGGACACATTTAAAACAAATACTGTTTCTCATCGAAATTCCACCCTTCTCTTCCCTAACTCAGGCATCCAAAAGCTCCTGCAGAACCAAACATTATGATGTCACAAAATGATTTTCTAATTCTAGTATTCTCTTACCAGTCAGTAGGAAACTCTCTCATCATCCCCTTTATATATCTACCTACTCATTATCAGTATGAGCTCACTAACTCCTTTTTTTTCCCCCAGTAGTTTATAATTCCGGAGAAGGCAATGGCACCCACTCCAGTACTCTTGCCTGGAAAATCCCATGGATGGAGGAGCCTGGTAGGCTGTAGTCCATGGGGTCGCTAAGAGTCGGACATGACTGAGCGACTTCGCTTTCACTTTTCACTTTCATGCATTGGAGAAGGAAACGGCAACCCACTCCAGTGTTCTTGCCTGGAGAATCCCAGGGACAGGGGAGCCTGGTGGCTGCCGTCTATGGGGTCACACAGAGTCGGACACGACTGAAGTGACTTAGCATAGCATAGTTTATTTATTTTTTTTTTCATAGCATAGTTTATAATTCATTACTGTCCTTAATTATTTGGGGGTTCAAATCACCCCAGATTTGGCTACTAGGATCACTCTGAACTAACTCCACGTCATTCTGACATGCCCACATCCATTTTGGACAATGCCTTACTTTCTGGGATATCAAGATAATCTAGTATTATTTTAAACCTACACTGCTCCAGCTCTGAAATCAACCATTTCTCCAAGGAGCTCTCACCCTTTTTAGTGGGGACTGGTATTATAAACCAATACAATTTTACATTAAGCCATTATCATTCTTGTAAATGTGTGTGGATTTGTCTGTTCTTATCTTTTATCCTTTTTTTTTTTCAGTGTTTTTAATCTTTCAAATGTTTACTCAAAACTTTGTATTTAGGAATTTACCCTAAATTTGCCCTTGTGTGTTATATATGGCAAATTTTTTATTTTGCTTATAGTTTTTTGTCATGCAACTAAAATTTTTTCATGTAGTAAAATTTATCAGTATTTTCTTTCAATGTACCTTGATCTTGAATCACAGAAAAATGTCCCAATTCACCTATATATGTTATTTGTAGTTTTTGATAATTGTATCACTGATCCAGAGTTTATTCTTAGGTATGGTGTGAAGAGGGGGGTTCTAGGTAGTGCTAGTGGTAAAGAATCTGCATGCCAATGCAGAAGACACAAGAGACACGGGTTTGATTCCTGGATCAGAAGATCCCCTGGAGTAGGAAATATCACCCCACTCCAGTATCCTTGCCTGGAAAATTCCACAGGCAGAGGAGCCTCGTGGGCTACTGTCCATGGGGTCGCACAGTCCAACACAACTAAGCACACAAAAAAATGAGGTGAAGAATAGACCTAACGTTATCTTTCCCCAACTACCTAGTTGTAGTAACCCTTTTTACTAAAATGTCTATTTTATCACAGTGCTTTGAAACACCACTTTATACATCAGGTTTCCATATGTAGTTGTCTCCATATCTAAACTTTATATTATTTCATGTATTTTCCCTTTAATGTTTCAAAACTCTTGCATGTTTTACTTTTCCAAATGAACTTCAGTACTAACTAATTTAGCTCTGTATCGTAAAATTGTTGGGTATTATTAGGGTCTCATTAGATTTACTAACTTAGGAAGAAGTGACATCTTCATAATACTGAGACGTCTTAAGTAAGAATATGAAATGTGTTTTACAGTCTGCATCATCTTAGGAATTTAAGCATATTTTGTGGTTAATATAAGTGCAATTTTTCCTTGTTATATTGTTGACTTATTTATTTAGCACATTGTTGTTCAGTTCCTCAGTGGTGTTCAACTCTTTGTGACCCTATCAACTGCAGCACACCAGGCTTTCCTGTCCTTCACTATCTCCTGGAGTATGCTCAAACTCATGTCCATTGAGTCAATGATGCCATCCAACCATCTCATCCTCTGTTGCTCCTTTCTCTTCATGTCCTCAATCTTTCCCAGCATCACAGTCTTTTCCAGTGAGCTGGCTCTTTACAACAGAGCCTTTACAACAGGTGGCGAAAGTACTGGAGCTTCATTATCAGTCCTTCCAATGAATATTCAAGGATGATTTCCTTTAGGATTGCCTGGTTAGATTTCCTTGCCGTCCAAGGGACTCTCAAGGGTCTTCTCCAACCCCACAGTTCAAAAGTGTTAATTTCTTCGGCACTTAGCCTTCTTTAGGGTCCAACTCTCACATCTGTACATGACCATTTGAAAAACCATAGCTCTGACTATATGGAACTTTGATGGCAAAGTGATGTCTCTGCCTTTTTTTTTAAAACAGTGTTTAGGTTTGTCATAGCTTTCCTTCTGAGGAGCAAGCATCTTTTAATTTGTGCAGTCACCGTTCATATTGATTTTGGAGCCCAAGAAAATAAAGTGTCATTGTTTCCATTTTTTCCCCATCTATTTGCCATGAAGTGATGTGACTGGATGCCATGATATTTGTTTTTTGATTGTTGAATCTTAAGCCAGCTTTTTCACTCCACTCTTTCACCTTTATCAAGAGTACACTAAGGTGTATCATTTTATATCCTGCAATCTTGCAAAGTTACTTTTAAAGTTTTGTCATTAATTTTCTAGGGCTTTTCAGATAAACTATCATGTCACTTGCAAAGAAACTTCTCTTTCCCACTATGCTTATAATTGTTTTCTTTTTCCTAACTGATTGGTTCACACTTCTAGTACAATGTTAAACAGTGGAGACAAGGGACACCCTTTCTTTCTGATCTTAGTGTTTCCCTACTAAGATGCTAGTTTTAGGATTAAGGTGTGTGTATATATGTATATGGTGCATGTATATTTATGAAAATCATGTTAAGGAATAATCCATCCATTCTTGTTTTCTTAAAAATTTCTATAAGGAATAGATCTTTCCTATTGTCACAGACTTACCCAGCATCTAAAAAGAAAATATGACTGTTCTCCTTAGAGCTATTAATATGGTAAATTATACATCAGTAGAGTTCTAAATACTGAATCATTCTTGTATTCCTACTACAAACCTTACTTTATCACAATATATTTGAATACAGCGCTAGAGATTGCACAACATTTAGCATTTTGCATTGACATTCACAAATCTCTGATTTTCATTTCTTTGCATTATTTTTATCAGGTCAAAAAATTGGTTATTAGTCTTGCTTCATAAAAATACTTAGATCGTTTTCCTTCATTTTTTATGGTCTGAAATGATTCGTGTAGCATTGGTCACTAAAGGTTTCACAGAATCCTATGTGAAATCATTTGGGTCTGGTGTTTCGTGGAATAGGTGTTAGTTGCTCAGCCGTGTTTGACTCCTTGCGATCCCATGGACTGTAGCCTGCCGGGCTCCTCCAGGATTCTCCAGGCAAGAATTCCTGGAGAATTGCCATTCCCTTCACCAGGGGATCTTTTGGACCTAGGGGTAGACCCCAGGTCTCTTGCACTGCAGTCTGATTCTTTACTGGTTCAGCCACCAGGCAAGCTACTTGTAGGATACCTACTTGATAATTTCTCCAACTCTTCTATGGAAAGTGTTCAAGTATTTTTTTTTTTTTTAATCTTTGGTGAGGTCAATTTTCTGAAACTATATTTTCCTAATAATCCATTTCATCTAGGTTCTCAAATTTATTTGCATAGTGTATGCAAAATAGTTGTTTATGATTTTCTCAATGTGTTTTGTATCAAATTATCCTTTTGTTATGCATTCTGTATGTCTGTGCATCCTCCTCTTCCCCTTGATTAAACTAGCTAATGGTTTACTTATTTTGTGAATTTCAATATAAAGGTCCAGGACTGACCCATCAATTTTACATACAGTTTTCTCTGCTTTTTAACAAATTAATTTCTACATTTACCTATTACTTCTTTTGTTTTCTGTGTTTTGCTTTGGCTTACTTTGCTATTCTTTTTTGTTTCTGAGTTGGGAATTATTTATTTTCAATCTTTTATTTTTACTATGCTAAAGTAACCAAGAAGGCAAAGTGATGTTATCTGAGGAGGCTTTACAAATAGCAGAAGAACAAAGAGAAGTGAAAAGCAAGGGAGAGGGGAGAGGTACACCCAATTAAATACAGAGTTCCAAAGGAATAGCTGGGAGAAACAAGAAGGCCTTCTTCAATGAACAGGGCTTAGTAATTGAAGAAAACAAAAAAAAGAGCAAGACTAGAGATCTCTTCAGGAAAACTGGAAACATCAAGGGGCCATTCCACCCAAAGATGGGCACAATAAAGGATAAAAATGGTAGAGACCTAGTAGACGCTGAAGAAATCAAGTAAAGATAGAATACATGGAAGAGCTGTATAAAAAAGATCTTAATGAACCAAATTACTACAATGATATGGTTAGTCATCCAGAACAAGACATTATGGATTGTGAAGTCAAGTGGGCCTTAAGAAGCACTGCTGTTAATAAAGCTAGTGGATATGATGAAATTCCAGCAGGACTATTCAAAATCCCTAAAAGATGAGGCCATCAAGGTTTTGCATTCCTTATGTCAGCAAATCTGGAAGACCCAGCAGTGGCCACAGGACTGGAAAAGGTCAATCCTCAACATAATTCCCAAGAAAGGCGGTACCAAAGAATGTGCTAACGACTGGACAATTGCACTCATCTCCCATGCTAGTAAGGTCATGGGTAAAATCCTGCATGCCAGGCTTCAGCATTATGCAAACTAAGAACTTCTAGATGTCCAAGCTGGGTTTAGAAAAGGAAGAGGAACTGGAAATTAAACTGCCAACCTTCGCTGGATTATAGAGAAAGCAAGGGAATTTCAGAAAAACAACTATCTCTGTTTCATCAACTATGCTAAAGCCTCTGACTGTGTGGATCATTACAAACTGTGGAAAGCTCTTAGAGAGATGGAAATACCAGATCATCTTACCTATCTCCTGAGAAACCTGTATGTGGGTCAAGTTAGTTGTATGGAACAACCAACTGGTTCAAGACAGAGAAAGGAGTATAACGGGGCTGTCTGCTGTCACCGTGTTTAACCTACACGCTGAGCACATCATGAGAAATGCTGGGCTGGATGAGTTACAAGCTGGAATCCAGATAGGCGGGAGAAACATCAACAACCTCAGCTACGCGCATGATACCACTCTAATGGCAGAAAGCAAAGAGGAACTTAAGAGCCTCTTGATGAGGGTGAAGGAGGAGAGTGAAAAGAGCTGGCTTAAGACTAAATATTAAAAAAACTAAGATAATGGCATCTGGCCCCATTACTACATGGCAAACAGAAGGGGAAAAGGTAGAAGTAGTGACAATTTCCTCTCCTTGGGCTCCAAAATCACTACGGACGATGACTGTAGCCATGAAATTAAAGGACACTTGCTCCTTGGAAGAAAAGCTATGACAAACCTAGACAGTGTGTTGAAAAGCAGAGACATTATTCTGCCGACAAAAATCCACATAGTCAACGCTATGGTCTTCCCAGTGGTCACATATGGTTATGAGAGCTGGACCATAAAGAAGGCAGAATGCCAAAGAATTGATGCCTTCAAAATGTAGTGCTGGAGAAAACTCCAGAAAGTCCCTTGGACAGCAAAGAGATCAAACCAGTCAATCTTAAGGGAAATCAACCCTGAATACTCACTGGAAGGACTGAAGCTAAAGTGCCAGTATTTTGGTCATCTGCTACAAACAGACGACTCTTTGGAAAAGTGCCTGATGCTGGGAAAGATTGAGGGCAGAAGGAGAAGAGGGTGTCAGAAGATGAAATGGCTGGATGGAATCACTGATGCAATGAACAATAACTTGGGCAAGCCCTAGGAGATGGTGAGGGACAGGGAGACCTGGCATGTTGCAGTCCATGGGGTTGCAAAGAGTCTGAGACCACTATGCGACTGAACAACAACAAAGTAACCAGATGAGGCCCAAGATGGAGTTGCTCAGGCTGAGGCCCAAGTCAGAAAACCAAAATTTAATGGTTAAGTTTCTACACTCAGCTCTTCCGGAAGAGACAGGCCTAGGTCAACCTAGGCACAAATCAGCACCAATTACTTGAGGCAGCTCCAAGACCTCTTTTTGCTTCATTAAGTCAAGTAACACCATTTTAACCAATCAGTAAATGTCTAGTAAAACTTCCTTGTTCCCCTTGCTCACTTTGGTCTATCAAAATCTCTTGGCCTTGTGCAGCTTTTCAGAGTGCCTTTCTAACTGCTAGACTGGATGCTGTCCAATGTATCAATTGCTGATAAAGCCCAGAAAACCTTTAAAAGTCACATTTGCATTTTCCTTTAACAACTGACTGATAATTTAGGAGTATGAATTTTCCTCTGCTCAAGGCTTTAAGTATATTCCACAAATTCTGATACATATGCAGTATTTTCATTATTGTTATTTTTTATAAATTCTGTACTTTGTTTGCATTCCCCTTTTACCCAAGTTAATATTTTTAAACTGAGGCAAGATTTTGAATGCCTATCAAGATGCAGAACTTCTCTATCACTCTAGAAAACTCTCTCATGTCCTTTTCCAGTCTGTTTTTCTCCTCCCTGCAGTTTTAGCACAATTGGTTAATTCTGCATATATTTAAGACTTTATATAAATGGAATAAAACTGTATGGACATTTTTGGTATCTAATTTATTTCACTCAGCACAATATTTTTGAGATTTATCCATGTTATTACATGTACAATGGTTCATTGCTTCTTTCGGCTGAGTAATACTCAACTTTCTCAATATATTAGTCCATCCATTCTCCACCCAGACTTGACTACTATGAATAAAACTGCTATGAACATTCTTGCCAAGACTTTATAACATATAATAGGTCACTAAAGTTAAAGATGGAAGTGCCCTTTTGCTTTTTGGTTTGCTTTTGTGTTCTTGAATGGAACCTAGTGATGTTTTCCTCATTTAGCAATGATTTTTGTGAATACTTGGTGTTTGAAATATAGTCTTTCTTAGGATGTAGTGGTAGACATACCTGAAGATCTTTGCCTTATTTTCTTGTTAGATTTTTCATATTCTTACATTTTGTCTACAACAACTATCTAGTGTTAAAGTATTAAAGTCTTGAAATTTTAGTGCTTCTTTTCACTACTTCCATCTTTTTTATAGCTTCTGATTTACAGATTGTTGGTGTTATTTGGTTCATATATAACTATTTTATCTCTGTTGTGAATTGTGGTTTTAGCATTATAAACTGTCTTTGCCTTGTTCAAAGCTTTTTGGTTTGACATGTTATCAGCACTGCCAATCCTGCTGTCTGCCTAGTATATCTGCCTAGTATATCTGTTTGCCTAGTATATCTTTGTCCATTTTTTTTGTTTTTAGCTGTTTCAAGGGCTTTTTGTCTATTATAACACGGGTTTTAATTTTCTGATCCAATTTGACAATATTTTTAGTTGGTGACACTACACTATTTCTTGCTGTGTATGTTGCTTTTGAGAAATCCAAAACCATTCTAATTCTCTGGCCCCTGTAGGTCACTTCATCTTTTTGCCTGGAGGCCCTGAGAATTTTTCAGAATCTTTAAAGTTGCATAGGTTTACTATCTTGGAATTTATCTTATGGTATGAAATTTTGATGTATTCAAAATTCAGAAAGTTTTTTGTTTCCAGAAAGTTTTCTTGGATTATGGCTTTAAATATTATGCTTTTATTCTTTTGCCTTCTTGAGAGACACCAATTACATGAGACTTTCTGGACCCATCTTTCATTGAATTTGTCATTCTCTTGGTCTTCCTGTTTTTCTTCTATGCCTTTTATCATAGTTGCATTTTACTCTCTTGTCTGTTGGAGAAGGCAATGGCACCCCACTGCAGTACTCTTGCCTGGAAAACCCCATGGACGGAGGAGCCTGGTAGACTGCAGTCCATGGGGTCGCTAGGAGTCAGACACGACTGTATAACTTTCAAGTAGACAACCTGAGCGACTTCACTTTCACGCATTGGAGAAGGAAATGGCAAGCCACTCCAGTGTTCTCGCCTGGAGAATCCCAGGGACGGGGGAGCCTGGTGGGCTGCCGTCTCTGGGGTCACACAGAGTCAGACACAACTGAAGCGACTTAGCTCTTGTCTGTTGGCAATTTGTTACTTAGACCTCATTTCTGTTACAATTTTTCCCTCTCTTTTCTCAGTTTAATCCGACTTTATTTTTTCCTGTCTCCTGTTCCTTTCTGTTCTGTTTTCTATTTGAGTGAAGGTGTTTTTCCTCACTTTTGTCTCCAAATACTGATTTTAAGATGTTTTATTTCATTTTGAGTATCACTGTATCAATTTTCTTCTGCCTCACATTTTTCTTTTTCTGGGGATAAGGAGAGATAGTAATCAGCTCCATACACTCACATTGTTTGTTTCTTCTTATGGGAGTTCTGAATGGATGTGATTTACTCTTTTCTATTTCTATTCACTTCATGGTCAGAGTTCCCAGTTCAAGAACACCCTCTTTCTTTTTCTGAAAGATTATTTTTTTCCTCTTCCTCCTTCTTTTTATCCATGACTCTTAAGTCCTATGTCTTCATTTCTTCCCTATGAAGCACTGATCATTTCAGGTTACCAATTCTGGTACCGCTTGCTTTCTAGCTCTTCTCTGTGGTTAGAGCTGTGAACTATCAGATTTCAAACCTGTGTTCATTTTTTTTTTTTTTAATGTTTGCCCAAAATTTATAAGAAAAACTTTTTGGTTAAGAAAAAGAAAGGAATAAAGGTATGAAAGGGACTGAGGCCTGGAAGCAGCATGGTAAGCCTGTGTTCAGTACTTTGGAACTTAAGTGCTGAATTTCTCTCTTTTGGAAGTGGAATTTTTGTGCTTCATTTAAGCCTTCCATGACCCTAAACTCTATCAATAAACCTGTTAATACTTCCTTTTCCCACTCTTTACACAGTCAGATGGATCTCTTGGAATCTGATTTCTCTACTTTAAGGTAATTTGAAGGTTGTGCTAATTTGTTTCTTAATGCTGAAGGCAAGGATAGTGTGTATGATTAATAATACAACTAATACTTATACAATTCTTAGTATGTGGTAAGGACATTCTAAACAGTTAGTATGAAGTAATGCATTTAATCCTTACAAATATTATTACTCCCTTTCTACAGATGAGGAAGCAGAGGTTCAAACAGATTAAGTGATTTGCTCAAGGTCATACAGCTAAAATGAACATTAGCAATGAATCAAGGGAATAATCTTAAATTTACGTTCAATTTTAACCTCTTTTCTCTTTCTTTCTTAATTATGGTTCCAACTTCTACAGGCACAGAAAACAAAGACCAAATAAAATTGTTTGAGGCAATATGACATTTGAACACTTTGTTCTTCAAAATAAAACTGAGAAATCACATTAGGTACTCATACAGTCACTCAAGACTTGAAATATAAGGTGGTGAGATAACTTATAAGGTGATGGGGAAACCTTGCCTAATATTAGGGCATATATGGTAACTGCTCATCCAGCACAGAAGATGTCAAAACAAAGTATCTGAAACCCGTATACCAGGTAATGGAAGTTTACTATTTAGAATTATGGAGATAGATACTAAATCAAAAATAAAAGAATTAAAAATAACTGTCTCATAAAAGCTGAACTGGGAAGACTGCTGCAAGGGATCTTTTATTTTACAAAAATAAAAGCAAACTTTTATTATTAACTACCTCTAAAAAATTTAATAAACTGGTAAAAATAGACTGATGATATCTGGCATTGGCAAATTTATGTATGAGAGAAAAAGCACTCATATATATTCACATAGAAAGGCAAATGTATGCCATCTTTTTGGAAAGTAATTTGTATTACTTATGAGATGAGTATGTCTGTTGACCAGGAAATTCCACTTTAAGGAACCCATCCTTCAGAAACACTCATGGGACACAAGAATCCATGTGGAAGGCTCTTTCTTATAGTAATAACGTAATTGCAAAAAAATGAAGGCAATCTAACCTTCATTTTTTAGGTTATGATTAACAACAGGTGGATTATTAACAACAGGTAAAATACTGATTGAAAAAAAATAAATTGCCAAATATGAGTAATATGACTCATTTTTTTATTAAAAGAAACAGTGTGTGCTGGTATACATGGAGACTGATATATATATGTTTATGTATATATTTAGAAAGATTCTGGAAGGAATAGCTAAACTACTAACAGGGTGAGAATGGGATAGGAAGATAAAAAATTTTAACTTTTCCATATTTTTCATTTTCTTTTTTTTAAATAGCAAGTATGTAACACTTCTATAATGAAAAATAAAACAAAAAAGAGGTTTTCATAGTGATGAAATACAGGAAGAAGTCACAAACTGTAGTAGAATTTCATTTTCCTACCGTGATGGTCTCCCTGAAGAAACTTCCTCCTTATACAATCTACAAAGGAATTAAAAGGTATAACCGTTAACTTATTCATATAATCACCCACAGGTTCCAATAAAAGTGTAAACCCTCTCCAGGAGAAATTTTACAGAAAACATTTGAGACTCTAAATGCAAGCACACATAAATAATAGTATAGGGCTTCCCCGGTGGCTCAGTGGTAAAGAATCCACCTGCCAATACAGGAGATGCAAGTTTGATCTCTGGGTCAAGATGATCCCCCAGAGAAGGAAATGGCAACCAACTCCAGTATTCTTGCCTAGCAAATCCCATGGGCTACACTCCATGGGGTCACAAAAGAGTCAGATACAACTTAGCGACTAAATAACAAATTAATAATATAATCTCAGTATGAATAAACTAATCAAAAGTTAAACCAATTCTCCATTATCCATACCAATAGAGTACAGTGGCCCATATAATTGTCAAAGTTTTATATTTAACCATGGAATGTAAGTTTCCCAGAATCCTAAGTTTGAAAGTTGTACATGTAAACCGATAAAGTTCAAAATAAGAATTAATATTTACTCTGTAATGACACAGAGAAGCTATGGAGCTACTCAGTTCTTGCTCTTCTCTTCCTCATTCCCCTATCAAAATACAATTTACTGGGCTAAACATAAGTGCCTTCATGCTTCTTAAGCTTACTATTAGGACAAAAATAAACAGTAAAGATTTGGGATTGTTGGGCTTTTGTTTCCCACAAGTTCAACGTGAGAGAACATATCTATCCCGGTGATATAATGATTAAAAGTGAAAGCAATAATATCTTGAATATCCCACCCAGAGAAACTGAAAAGTACCCAGAGAAGGATAGGACAGTATTCTACATGACAATATTCTAAAATGTAAAGCTACAGTGAGCAAAAGGAAGTTATCTTTGATATATAAAAAATATAAATTTCTATCTCTTTGGGTTCAAGTTCTGGTACTTCATTACTTAGGACTTTGGATGTAACAATTATTTGGGTCTCAATTTCCTTCTCTTCTAGATAAGGAAAACACCACTTACCACACAGGAAGATGTCTGAAAAATAAAATAATTCGTATGAATGGGCCTTCAGTTCTTCAGAAGACAGTTATGAATCCTTAAGTATGAATCTTTTGAAAAGCTAATTAAAAATAAAATGACCTCATCAAAATTAAGTCTGAAATGCACTAACCTAGATGGTCTTCAAGATCATTCATATTAGGTATCAATTCTATCCAAATAACAGAATTCATACTAAGGCTAGGCTAAAGTCTAAATGTATTTTAAATAATCAAACAAGAGCTTTTATTAATCTTAATGTAACAAAAATAGGTTAAATAGGTTATTCATCATCATGTTAATTTGATATACCTAAAAATATTGATGTAAAATGATGACATTCTCTTGGTGTTTATCTTTCAAAAAAATATTTGTAGCTGGTTGCTCAAAATATGTACAACCACTAACAATAGTAACTATAGGGTATTGATAATGGGACAGTTGAAACACAATCAAGTGAGTTATTTCTCTGATATATAAAATAATCTGAAACTAATTAAAGTTTTGAAGTCTAATAGTAAAGTGAATAAATGGTATTATCTAATAAGTACTGAGTAATATACACAAAAATCATGCTGAATACCAGAAATGCAAAGAAGTGTTAAACTTTATATGCATGTCCTAACACTAGACTATAAACTATCCCAAATAGTTGGGAGGACAAGAAATTACTAAATTAATGAGTATTGTATATGACTAGTTCTATAAGTATGAATTAGATAATACAGTGAAAAGGGAAAAAAGAAAAAGGCATTTTGGAAAGGTATCTTCACATTTTACAGTTTATAGCAGCTCACATTTTACTACATAGCGGTTATCACATTTGACTGGAGGTTTATAGAAACCTTGGGAGGAAGGCAGGACTGATGTTTGGCCCTTACGTAGATGAGGAAAATGAAGCTTGACAGATCACAGGTGAGGAGGTAGCAGAGCAAGAGCCGGGCCAGTCTGACAACTTTGTCCACAGCTCATTTCCACTCTGCTACATTTTAAGTTATCAATCCTAAACGTCAGAACTAGAAAGCGCCTCAGAAATCTTCTCATACAGTGTTTCTCTAACCAGTCTGATAAAAACTTTTCTGAAGCATGCATTTCTAGGCTCCACTGCAGACCTACTGAATCATAACCTGTAAGAGAGAGGTTTATAATGTGTATATAACACTGTCCTCTATGTGTATGTCCAATGTGGCAGACATGTAGCTATTTAAATCCACACTTGATTAAATCAGATTGGAAATCGGGTTCCTTGGTCCCACTAGATACCTTTTTAAGAGCTCAAGAGATACCTGTGGCTAGTGGCCACCATACAGATGGCACAGATATAGAACAGTTTTATCACTGCAGAAAGTTCTATTGGCTGTTAATTCTTGACCAACCCTTCTACTCTAAGGATGAGAACACTGAGGCACAGAATCTTGTCCAGCAAGGGCTACGAAGTTATTTAGAGGCAGAAGTGAAATGCTAACCCAGTCTGCCAGTGCCCCTCATACTGTATCACTTCATCCCCTCAACTTCAGGGTTTATTCAAATGGGAATGATTTTCTTTCCACCCTTCCTTGTGGGTTGCAGTAAAGAAAGAAGAGAAATTCTAAATTTGTGGGAAGAAAACTTCTAAAAAAAAAAATATTTAAAATTCATGATTAAATCAAACTATTTTGCAAGTTTTATACAAAATTAAAAGTAGCCTTGTACAGTTAAGAATATACTAGTGTTAGGAGGCATATTTTAGTTTAACTGTTGTTAAGTCCTTCCTCTTCTACCATCGTGATGTTTTTCTCTTTTGAATCTGAAATTATATCATACATTTTCTTAACATTATAAATGTGAAAAAGTTAGATTTTCTTTTGCAAACATTCCATTTTAAAGATGAAAAATTGAGAAACAAAGGAGCAACCAAAAGAATAATGACTTCTAATTTTAGGATGTGGTTACTCAAACCACTGAGAATGCTTGGCTTTTAGTAATCTAGTAGTTTATTATTTACAAAACTAGTATGCTGTTTTCACTTCTGAGCTATAGTTTTACCTCCCTTTGACTACTATGTTACATTTAAAATAATTTGTTTTAATTTCCAATGTGAGAGTTTGAAGCCTCTGAACACCTATGGTTTATACACTAATTAAATCAACATATCATCAGTCATAAAAATATAGTATCTTCTTTAAAAATAAAACCAGTTGTTCCTGTCTAGTATGTTTACGATGCAAATATCTCCACAGTCAGTCAACGTAAGCCATGACAATTCACATTTAAAGTGAACAGGAACTTGGGAACTCCACATTAATGGAAACTTTCAAGATAGAATTATACAGCTCCATTAACTTTTATCACTTATCTAGTATTCACTCCCCTGTTAACTTTTAGTGATTAAATTCAGTGAAAGTACGTGTCAAAGTGTATATAAAAAAGTGTGTATAAAATAAAAAAGTTGGACAGGTAAAAAACTGTCTTAAACATAAGATACTTATGAACAGATCTTTACTCAAGACAGTTTTTGCCATAATGTGCAAAGCACCCAGGAGCCCAGAGTATGGTGTTCTATATAAATAGAAGCTACTTGTTATTCAGAGAAGGAGGTGGTACAAAAAAAGACAGCTATTTTCTTTCTAACCACTCACTGGTGTTGAGGTAAACAAAAAAAAATACAGCATAAGCACATTAAAATACTTGGAGAGCAACAGTCTCCAAACTAAGAAAGGGAGAGAAAAAAATTTCTGTGCTCTAATATTTTAAAGAGGGGGCTGGGAGTTTAAAGTGAAATTTATTCTCCGGCTTTTATACCAGATTCATTGGTGGTGGTGTTTAGTTGCTAAGTTGTGTGTCTGACTCTTTTGGGACCCCATGGACTGTAGGCCGCCAGGCTCCTCTGTCCATGGTATTTCCCAGGCAAGAATACTGCAATGGGTTGCCATTTCCTTTTATAGGGATCTTCCCCATCCAGGGATTGAACTTACATCTCCTGCAGGGGCAGGCAGACTCTTTACCACGGAGCCACCAGGGAAGCCCACCAGATTCTTTACTTTTACATTCTATCTGTTATGTCTTGACTACCACTTCACCATATTAGGAAGAGGAAAACATGTGCCCCCAAGATTCCTATGCCAATAAAACAACTTTTGGAAGCAGCACAGCTCACCAAACGAAGGAGAATATTCGAAAAATGCTAAGTGACAGTAGTAGAACTGAACTATCTCAACCACTGTATGGTAACTACTGCTGCATACCAATGTAAGGAGCATGAAAAATACTGCGAACTCTACGCAAAGATTATAAAGTATTGCAAAAGTTTCAAATCTCATTAAAAACTGGGGGAAAAAAAATAGAGAAAGTATTGTGAAGGAGGGGCCTTCAGAAGGAAGCCCAGCTTGAAAGAAAAACAGAGGAGTGCAGTTCTTCTGATTATCCCTCTACCTATAGGCTTTGGTACAATCTCCAAGAGGTGATTTTAGGCATCCTCAGGAAAAGTTACTTAGACATACAGAAATGTGCTTTGGGACAGGATCCTGAAATTTATGACTTAAAAAAAAAAAAATAGCGAGAGAAAACAGCCATGAAATCCCTAGATCCTATTTTCCAAGCTTCCTGCAGAAAAATAGCATCCATTCTCAGACATATAAGCCAGCACATCTGAACTGACCTAAGCCAAGTTTTCAGCCAGCCCTCACTATCTCGTAAGCCCTCCTTCCCCCACTTCCTGGCCGTTCTTTTCTGGCACACAAAATATAGGCCAATGAGCAGTGGGGTGGGTGAGGAGGATGTGAGAGAAAATTTGAGAAGTAAAAGGGGAATCCACTTAACAAAGACATGAATGAGACTGAAAAGTCTAATAGGGATAAGCAAACAACAATCATAACAACTGAACAGAAAGGGCTTTCCTGGGCAGCAGCGAGCGCTCAATGTTTGGAGGGGTTTAGGCAGAGGCCAGGCTACCTACCACTTGTCAGGGAGGCTGCACAGGGGACGGCGGCTTTGGGTGACCTCTAATGTCTCCTCCGACTCTGAAATGTTAGGATTCTTATTTCACAAAAGAGAATACAATGGTCATAAAAGCCCACCAAATTAGAACCCTTTCAAAAGGCGACTACTTCCCAAACACCACTCCCACCTCTCCCTCCCACACGTGCCCACTCCGCCCCTTTTCAATTTTTCCACCTCCACGTGCGAAACGCCTCGCGGCTCCTGCCCCACAGCCTGAAGGCGCCCTCCCACGCAAAGCACCCAAACTCTGCCCCGCGGGAGACGTGAGGACTCCACTCCCCGACCCTGGGCGGTCAAAAAAGGAAGTCTCAAATCCAGTCTTTCTCCCCCAGCCAGAGCTAAGGGGGGTGGGGTGGGGTGGAATGAAGAGAAGAACTTTCTTCTAAAATTTGTTTTCCAGATAGTGAAGGGGATAGAGAGAATCCCGAGGAGTCCAGGGCTGAGGGGAGTGGGGGGAGGGGACACCCCCCAATCGTTTAACGGCCGGCAGGGGGAGGGGGGCTCCGGAGGTGGAGGGGGCGTGGGATAGGAGAAGCAGGCCTGGGAGCGGGGTCAGGGGGCTGCACGGGTTCCTGGGGTCAGGGAGCTGCGGGCGTCCCCCCCATCTGGCACACAAAGCAGCTGCCGCGCTCGGCTCTCACCAGATCCTTTGTGTTTTCCATCAGGGCCTCATGGGTAGGGGTTGTCCGCGCTCCCCGGGCCCGCGGCGCCCCCTCCCGAGCTGGGGGCAGGCGCCTCTCCCCGGGACTACGGCGACTACAAGGGAGCCCCGGCTGGGCCCAGACTGGTGGCGGCTACGGCAGCCCCCGGATTTCCCCCCTTTAACTCGGGTGGCCCCAGGATATCAACAACATTAGCATAGCCCTCCCTCCTCAACGCGCCTGCGCCGTGACCCGCGCCCCGATTGGCCCGCTTCCCTACATACCCTCCTCTCTGTCTTCCAGCGTGGGACCCTCTGCAGGCTCCGTACTCCAAGGGTCGTACCAAGACGAAGGGGTGGAAAAGGCGATTGGGGCTCGTGTAAGTCGAATGGTTAAAAAGCCAGGAAAAAGAGTAAAAGTTTCAGCCTGTCATCTATAGCTTTCTTTATATCCTTTCAATCAGTTACAGCTGCGAAGTTATGTTGGAAAAAAAATTTCCACTCCAGGCACGCCGCTACCCCCTCCACCCGGAAAATTGGTCCTCCCGGAGGAACTCCCACACGGGGAGGGGCTCGTGAGGGGAGTGGGCGTTACACAAGAACACAGTGTTGGTCACGTGCTCAAAGGCGGTGCAGCCTTCTTCCGGCCACCTGCGGCCTCAGCGCATGCGCAGTGAGATTCCACGTGAGGGCCTGCGTTTCTTCTCAAACCCAAAGATGCCGCCGGAAAGAAGGCGCCGAGTGAGACAGGACCGTAAGACCCAAGTGAGGCCGGACCGGAGAGCCGGAGCGCAGAGGGGCGGGCCGCCCCGAAAGGCTGCCTCCTCATGCCAGCAAAAGTCGCTGGCCTGGCCGCGCGCGGCGCCCGCTGCAATCTCAGTTGAGGCGGAGGAGGAGAACCGGCTCCGACTGCGGAACCGTCTGATGCTAGAGGAGGACAAGCCGGCAGCAGAGCGGTGCCTGGAGGAGCTGGTCTTCGGCGACGTGGAGGACGACGAGGATGCGTTGCTGCGGCGTCTGCGGGTCCCGCTGGTGAGGGAGGCCACCTTGCGCTGCTTGGGCCCGCGGTGGGCTGCGAGCCCCCGGGGCCGGAGCCTGGGCGCTCGGGAGCGGTGCCTGGAAGCGCTCAGGTGGTAGGGAGCCGGGAACACGGGCGCCTTGGGGTGCCAGTTTTAAAGTCCTGGGAGGGCGGAGACCGCGCCTTTCTTCGCCCGCTTGGGAGCCGCTGCGCCAGGTATCCAATAGGCGCTCAATACATACTGGTTTGCACGCACGCGCGCACAGTCGCTTCAGTCCTGTCCAGCTCTGCAACACTGTGGATTGTAGCCCACCAGGCTCCTCTGTCCATGGGATTCTCCAGGCAAGATTATTGGAGTGGGTTGTCATGCCTTTTCCGGGGGATCTTCCAGACCCAGGGATCGAACTCGCGTCTCCTAAGTCTCATGCATTGGCAGGCGGGTTCTTTACTACTAGCGCCACCTGGGAAGCCCTCATACTTGTTTAGACTGTTTTAATCGTGAGCATCTTTTGTGGCTCATCCCCACTGTCTTTTCTTCCTTAGTCGTTGCATCACCTGCCTCAGTACTATGCAGTGATTCAGGAGTTCCGCTCCGTTTGCGAAATCAGAATTCCTGGGCACAGGACTGGCAGTCTGTTTGTGGAATTAGAATTCCTGTGCACAGGCCTGGGAGTCTTGTCTGATGTTTTAACAATCATACCAAGTGATTGACTGGCCAACTTTTGTATTCGTCTTTTAAATATTTGTGAGCCAATTTGGCGGCAGATTCTTTTCCTGGCGGTGAAAACCCTGCATGATTGATTGATTATAATGATTATAAATTTTTTGCACGCTTAAAAAAAAAAAAAATCCTTTATCTGGCTTATCTTCCAAGATAGGAAGTCCTAGGCAATTTCTAGGCACTGGAAGAGAAACAGCAATGGACAAAAATTGGCAAACATCCTTGCCTTTTTGGAGTTAGATACCAGTGGCAGAGGCAGAAGATAAAACTCAACTATGTCAGTGAAATGATGAAGAATAAAAAGACATTCAAGAAAGGAAGATTAAATTTGTGTAGAGGGAGCCTATACAATAATACATAGGGTAGAAGAGCAAAGCCTTCCTGAGAATTACTCAATTTGATAAAGAAACAGACGTAACAAGTATCAGTTGATTGCCAGAACATCCTTTGGGTGCTTATGGGAGAGGTTGCAGAATCTAGCTGGGAGATAGAGAAATACTACTGGGAAAATGCTGAAGTATGTGATGGTTTCCCAGTCAGGAAAAGAAACTGTGAAATGGGGTTTATTGGGCTTTGAAGGATCATAGGCTAGTAATAGAGCAGGTATAAATCATTTGAACATACCTGTTGTGGTTTTGGAGAAGGCACTGGCACCCCACTCCAGTACTCTTGCCTGGAAAATCCCATGGATGGCGGAGCCTGGTAGGCTGCAGTCCATGGGGTCACTAAGAGTCAGACATGAATGAGCGACTTCCCTTTCACTTTTCACTTTCATGCATTGGAGAAGGAAATGGCAACCCACTCCAGTACTCTTACCTGGAGAATCCCAGGGACGGGGGAGCCTGGTGGGTTTCCATCTATGGGGTCGCATAGAGTCCGACACGACTGAAACGACTTAGCAACTTATCGTGGTTTTGGGAAAGCTCAAGCTCACTTCAGGGTAAATTCTGTGGTCTAGATTTAGATTTGATTGTATAGTATAAAGTTTCTTAAGTAGGTAGGGGATCAAGAACAGTTAAGAAAAATAGAGAAGTGTGTCTAAGAATATGAAATATGGTTTAGTCATGACATTCAATCATGTTATTTTATTTTTGGTGTCAGTCTGCCTCTGATCCTGTGATTTGTGTAGTTCTGTGATTTTCCCTGCTCTTTTATCTAACTTACCTTTTACGCTTGTCTTTTTTGATCTTCTCAGCAAGTTGACTTTTTCTCCTAGACTGTTCTATCTTACCTCACCTGTCCAGTGGGTGGTGCATTTCTCTATCTCTAACCTGGTTTTCTGTTCTGCCTCTAGCATTTGCTGTGGTAGCATTCTGTCCCATAATTTGATCAGAGGGCCATAAAAACAAAGCATTCTACAAATAGTGTAACTACAAAGTCTGCCACCATGAGATAAGAAAGACTCAGTGCTTGTGGGTATTTTGTCTTCTCTAGGTTCAAGTACAGGAAGACTCAGATGACTCAGAAGTGGAGAAGGAAGCAAAAGATAATTTTCTACCTCAGAAGAAGCCAGTTTGGCTGGATGAAGAAGATGAAGATGAGGAGATGTAGGTTGCCTGACTTTTTTCTGGAATCCCTCTGGATGTGTCAGAAGTTGTTTTTCAGGTTTTAAGAACATTCTCTTTCTGAATATGTGATTCTGTGAAGATTTAAAAAGTACTGGAAAGTATATGGCAAAGGTCATTCATATCCCATCGCCGAGGGAGAACCACTGTTAGCGTGCTGGCATGCATCTCTCCTCTCTTCTGTGCTCCACAGAGAAGCTAAGAGAGCACAGTGTTTGGGGGTCAGACCTGAGTTTGCTTCCCAGTTTGGCCAGTTCCTAACTGACTACAGGCCAGTTTGGAACCTGTCTTTTCTCCTTTGTAAAATGGAGATAGTAACTAGATCAGAAGGCTCTTGAGATTAAATAGTACACGTAGAGCTCTTAACACATGCCTAAAATGGAGAAAAGACTAAAAAAATTTAGCCATCATGCACAGTATGTACTTTAATTGATGAGAATGTATTGTATTGCAAGCAGGTCTCCCTAGTTAAAAAAACAACTTTATAAACACTTTAAAATGGATATGTTATCCATTATATGATTTAACCATAATTTACATGGGCTTCCCAGGTGGTGCTAGTGGTAAAGAACTCGCCTGCCAATGCAAGAGATGTAAGAGACACGGGTTTGATCCCTGGGTTGGAAAGATCTCCTGGAGAAGGGCATGGCAACCCACTCCAATATTCTTGCTTAGAGAATTTCGTGGACAGAAGAGCCTGGTGGGTTCCGAGTCCAAGGGTTGCAAAGAGTTGGACACGACTGAAACAACTTAGCAAGCACACACGCATAGGGAGAATGTACTGTATTACAAGCATTTCTCCCTAAATAAAAAAAAAAAACACCTTATAAATACTTTAAAGACTACTATAATGGATGTATTATAATCCATTATATGATTTAACCATAATTTACATAGCTGTTGTTGGGTAAGTTATTTTTTTAAATTAATGTTGAGATGGGCATGTTTATGCATAAACCTTTTTCTTTTAAAATTAAAGGAAGATTCTTCTTTTAAATTAGAAAATGAATTTATGAAATCTAAGGCCAGAAGTTGAAGCCACAGACGGACAAATATACAACATCACTGGGGCAAAGGAGCTTCTTTATTGAACTCTGCCACCACTTATTCTTAGAACTGGATGCCAGATATTGCACTGCTGCCCCCTTGAAGGAGTGCAGCGATGATGGAGTTGGGGGTGAGGATGAGGATGCAGTGAGGAAAGAGGGTAGGTTTGAAAAGGAAGCAGAGGATGAGGCTCCAGTCTTTCAGAGGTAGAATAATTTAATCAAAGAGGAGACATTTCTAGGGTTATTGATAATTACTACGGGGCTGACTCTGAAGTTCTACCAGTTTACTTTTCAATTGAAAAGTATTTGTTTTACTCCTTTTTGAAAACCGTAATTTCTGTTTTCAGACCTTGTCAGTTTAATGGGTGGGAAATACCTACTTAATTTTTGTTGAGAAGATAGATCAGTTTTTGTTAGTCATTGGTATTTCTTAAAAGTAGTCTCTGTTATGTCTTTGCTTGTTTTGTCTACTAAACACTGTTTCATTTTGTTTACTTTTCAAATAAAAGTTGAATGTGTTTAAGGTGTACAACATGGTAATTTGCTGTACATATACATACTGAAGTTATTACTGCAGTCATGTAAATTAATTGCATTTCCATGTCTTCAAAGAGTTACCATTTTTATTTGTAGTGAGAGCACTTGAAATCTCCTCACTTTGCAAATTTCCAGTGTGTAATATTAACTGTAGTCATGCTTTGCATTAGCTCTCTATCCTACACAACTGCAGCTTTGTACTCTTCGACCAGCATCTCCCTGTTTCGTCTGCCTTCTCACCCCTGGTAATCGTCATCCCACTCTTTGCTTTTGTCTGTCCTTCTCTTCAGAGGCCACGCATAAGTGAGACCATGCAGCATTTTTCTTCATGTCTGTTTTATTTCACATAGTGTTCATCCATGTTGTTGCCTGTGGCAGAATGAGATTGTTTATTAATGATTTTAGTATATTAGCTCCTTGCGTAATTGAGAATTTCAAACCCTTTAATGTCAAGTTTATTGCACATTATCTTCTAGCTTTAAAAACTATATAATTTTATTTCTTTATTTTTGGCTGTGCCATGTCTTTGATGTTGCTTGGGCTTTTCTCTGGTTGTGGAGAGTGAGGGCTCTTCTCTAGTGCAGTGTGCGAACTTCGCATTGTGGTGGCTTCCCTAGGGTGTGTGGGCTTCTGTAGTTGTGGCTCATGGTCTCAGTAGTGGCAGTTGCCAGGCTCTAGAGCTCAGGCTCAATAATTGTGGCACTCGGGCTTAGTTGCCCCGCAGCATTGTGGGATCTTCCCAGATCAGGGATCCAACCCGAGTCTCCTGCAGGTAAATTGCTTACCTGTGAGCCACCAGAGAAGCTCATCTTCTCGCTTTTTGTTTGCTTTTAAGTTTGTTTTAATATTGTTTGGCACAAAATAGTCAAGTATATATATAGTGAAGTCTTTTTTTTTCCTTCTGATTTTAACAGTAAAAAGTTCTGCATCAGAGAGAAAAATATTTACCTATATTTTTCCTTCATAGTATTTTAAGGTTTGGGTGATTTGCCTGGAATTAATTTTGGTGAATGGCTGTAAGCTGTGTCTAGAGAAGTCATGAATTTGAAATAGCTCACCAGAGGGTGAATTAGGTGACCTGAAATATTAGAGACTTACTTTTTATTTCTGGAAGAATGAAGAACGTATATTTGAGATGTTCCACATCTTATAAATCTTGGCCTGTGTTGTTTGCTCCAAATACTAAAGGCAACAACTGTTAATGTTAATTCTTTAAGTTATCTAAAGCATACCGTTCTACTTTTTTTTGTAGGGTTGACATGATGAACAATCGTTTTCGGAAAGATATGATGAAAAACGCCAGTGAAAATCAGCTTTCGAAAGATGAGCTTCAGAAGAGACTTAAAGAAGAGTAAGTGTATTTTATTTTGACTTTTTCAACCTTTGGCTGTAACAGCTTCTTGGGTAGTCAGATTTCCATTTTGAATCATAAAAGAATTGTCCTTGGAAAATGATTAAACTTTATTATGAGGGAGCAGAGAGAGAACACAAGTACAAAAAACTTGGAATCCCACTGTCCAAGTATGATCAATGACATTATTGTTCACTTGCTTGTTTGTTGGTATGTGGTAAATCATCTGTTTTCCACAACTTCTAGGCTCTTGCAGTTGAACAGAACTGGGAAATACATATTTTAAAATAATGATTTTATATTGAAACATTTTATTAATTCTAACTTGTGTACCTTTAAAAGTATTTTAAGGTATGTTTATTTTTTGTACTGAATTTTTTTTAATGTTCCTAGAGATTCATTACATTATCACTATATTTTGACAGTAGATTTATTGAAGTATAATTTACATATATTGAAATTCACCCTTTTAAAGTATCATTCTGTAAATTTTGTTTAGTAGGTATAGTCATGTAAGCCCATGACAATTAATATATGTAATCAAGATACAGAACATTGCTTTCACTCAGAAAGTTCTTTTATACCCCGTGATAGTCAGCATTCTCTCTTCATCTTCTAATTCCATTACCCCGTGACAAGCATTGATCCATTTTCTGTCTTTATAGATTTGCTTTTTCCAGAATGTCATATAAATACAATAATACAGTATGTAGTTTTTTCAGTCTGTCAAACCCATTTAGTGAATTTGTCATTTCAGATATTTTCCAGCTTGAGAAGATCTTTTCAACTAGACCTTTGGTTTTGTTCTGTTTAGTTGCTATTTTTCCTTTTATTGTGTTCATACATCCTTTAAATACTTGAATATATTTGTATTAGCTGTTTTATTTTATTTTTTATTAATTTTTATTGGAGTGTAGTTGCTCTACAAAGTTGTGTTTCTGCTGTACAGCAAAGTGAATCAGCTATACATGTACATATATCCCCTCTTTTTTGTATTTCCTTCCCGTTTAGGTACCACAGAGCATTGAGTAGACAGTCCTGTGCTATGCATTAGGTTCTCACTAGTTATCTATTTTGTACATAGTGTCTATGTGTCAATCCCAGTCTCCCAGTTCATCCTGCCCCCCTCCCCCTGCCCCCATCCATTACCATACACTTGTTCTCTACATCTGTGTCTCTCTGCTTTGCTGATAAGTTCATCTGTATCATTTTTCTAGATTCCACATGTAAGCAATATTGCATGATATTTATTTTTCTCTTTCTGACTCACCTCACTTGGTGAGAGTCTCTAGACTCATCCGCATTTCTGCAAATGGCACGGTTTCATTCGTTTTTATGTGTATTAGTTACTTTTAGGTCCTTGAGCGCTAATCCTGTCAGGTCTTTCATTTCTGTTGACTGCTTTTTTTTTTTTTTTTTTTTTCTGGTTATGGTTCATATTTTTCTGCTTCTTTGTAAATCTAATAATTTTGATTGTATTCTGGGCAGTGTGAATGTTGTTCAGTGCCTGGATTTTGTTTTTTGTTTTCAATGGGTGTTTAACTTTGTCTTGGCAGGCAGTTAAATGACTTGGAAATCACTTTGATCCTTTCAAGACTTGTTTTTAGAGATTTTTTCTATTTGAGTAGCATTTATTCTAGGCTGGTTTAGCCCTATTAAGATGTGACCTTCCTGGGATCTCTGCTGAATGTCCTGAGTGTTCAATAAGGACCCTTCCTCTGACTGGTTGAACTCAAATGTCTGAACTTTGGTTCTGTGCAACTTAGGTCCGTCTAGTAGTTCCTTGCTTGATTGACCTCATGGAATCTTATTCTGTGAGTATGTAGCTTAGTATTCAGAAGTGTCTGTGGACCCCCTGTGCAAATTTCTGGAGCTCATTCTCTTCCTCTTCTATAGTTGATTGCCCCTCAAGTTCCTGTTGTCTCAGCTTCTTTCAAGTCTGATCATTTTCCCCTTACCTCTGTGTCAGGGTCTTATAAAAATGCCTTGAGGGGAAAATCCCAGTAATGGCATGGCTCCCCTTGTTATTTCTCTTCTCTTAGGGATCATAGTCCTATGTTGCCTTTTGTCCAACTTTTGAAAACAGTTTCATACATTTTGTCCAGTGGGCTTAGTTTGGTGGACTTGTCTATGATTCTGTTTTAAACAATTAGAATGATTTTTGCAGGCTTCTACATACCAGAATGTAACTAGCATACTTCTCTTGGAGCTTGCTTTTTCCAGGGTGAAGTGCTCCCATTTTAGTCAAAGGATATACAATGAAGGTTTGTTTATTTTACCAGTCTGGTCATTTTCTTTCAGACATGTTCTAGTATTCTATTGTGTATTCTGTTAGCATTGATTTATAACCACAAAGAGTTTTCTATTTCTTTACTTAATCACCAAATCTTGTGTGTTTATATGTGCAAATAAGGCAACAGCAAATGTAATTAGTAACAACAAATAGGTATCCAGGTGTCCTGTATCCCAGACTAGTTTAGATGGTTATCAATTTAGGCAGGTTGGGAATATCCTGTGTGACTAGCCCTTCTGTTCCTCAGGATAAGAACTTCTTTGGAAGAGATTTCTATTTATGTTCTGACCTATATTCTTTAAATGTACCAAAGTATAAATACAGTGGTCCCTGCAAAATTTTATGTTTTTGCTTAGATTTCAGCATGCTATGGGGGGAGTCCCTGCCTGGGCAGAGGCCAATAAATGGAAAACACCTTCAGATGGTGAGTGTTGACACCTCTGTTTAAATTGGTAACTAGATTCCTAATGTTGTTCTGTTATTATTTGAGGTTTCTCATGAGACTCATTAATGTTTGAAATGTCTTTTTTTTTTAAATACCTGGTTTTGAAGTCTACCATTTCTCTGAGGGAAATGCTTTTACAATAATGTAAGACTTAATAGTATATTCTTTACTTGTAAAGGCAATAATGAATGAATTTTATTTTCTTTTCAACAGAACTATGTTACATTATGACATAGGATTAAGTAAAAAAATTAGTAGTGTTATTTCTTGATTCAGAGCCCCTTCCAAAGACATGAGCAACTGATCTAGCTATCCACTAGGAAATGGAATGTTTTGCTAAGGAGCACCTATCAGGTCAGACCCAGAGGATTACATACTTCCTAAAAACCTATTTTTCAACTCCGGATTTTAAGTTTGACTTGTACCAAAACTGTTTTCTACCGTTAAGATCTTTGAGTTTAGGTGTTATAAGTTTGGCCAAGACCTGATATGAGTTTTTGGAGTTACAAATTTTAGACTTGAAATTGACCTTTGAAATCCTTGAGAGATTCTGCAGTATAGCCTTTCATTGTAATACAGGAGCTCCTTTCTTAGCATCTTTGATATATGATGAATTTCTATTTGATTGTCGTCATCACTCTCCCTTCCTTCTCCCAACCCATATCAGTCCTGGTATTCAAGTATAGGGAGCCCTTACAAGGAACCAGTTTTATACATTTCTGATAGAAAACGCAATCAGTTAGTAAGTAGAAACTTACCTTCTGGTTTCCAACTAGATACTTTTAGAGGTTGAGGGACTCTTAGTGATATAACCTGACTTGATCCACTGCAAGAAGCTTTTCCACAACAGCTGCTAGATGATAACTTAGCCTCTGCTTCAATATATCAAATAATGTTGTGCTCTTTATTTGGCTGTTTCTTACTCTCTTCCTCTTTAAGAACTAATTGTTCTAATTTTTTACTATTTTGAAATTTAATCTTTCTACTCTCTAGTCCTATATTTTGAAGAAATATAATCTTATCTTATGAAACTGTTCTGTTATTTGAGAAATGTTTTTCCAAGGTTTTTTTTTTTTTGGTATGTTAATCATCTTGTTATCACTTTTTTTAACATGACATAATTACAAACTTTGGTCACCAGTTTACTTTCCTGAATGAAATACAATTTTATTATCTGTTTTAGAATACTGCATTCATAGAATACTCTATTTTAGATCCATGTAATTATAGATAAGGTTTTATGCTAGCACTGAAGCAGAAAATTTCCCAGATCCCAGTGGCTTAATCAGGTAGAATTTTTTTCTGTGCATATGGTTAGGGTGGTGAGGTCATGTTCTACTTCAGGGGCCCAAATTCTTAGAGATTCTGCCATCTCATTCTGGGCCTTCCAGAGTTGCCGAAGGTATTGACGACTACCAGTTGACTTACAGGAGAAGTGAGAGAGGCTCACGAAGGGAGCTTAATAAAACCTGTCCTGGAAGTGCTACATGATACTTGCGCCCACATTTTTTTGGCCAGAACTCAGTCGTGAGACCACACTTAACTGCATGGAATACCAGGAAGTAGAGTGTGTCTTTGTGCCAAGGAGAAAAGGGAAATGAATTAGGTCAACAGTTAGCCAGTCTGTTACTGTCTGGGATATTGAAGTCTAAAACCTTTATTGGACAGATGACAGGAGTAAGGTTCAAAAAGATACAAGTGATTTGTCCAAAGTATACTTATTGGCAAAGTGGTGACTATAATAACCGAGCTTCACAGTTTTAATCTCACAGTTATTTTTAAAAATTAATTAGTTAATTTTTGGCTGTGCTAGGTCTTCATTGCTGCGTGTGGGCTTTTCTCTAGTTGCAGTGAGTGGGGGCTATTCTTCATTGCAGTGTGCAGACCCTGGAGTGTGTGGGCTCAGGAATTCCATCACATGGGTTTAGATGCTCCATGGCATGAGGGGTCTTCCCAGACCAAGGATCGATCTCATGTCCCTTGAGATTTCTAACCACTTAACTCTGTCCCTTTAAGGCAGATTCTTAACTACTAGACCACCAGGGAAGTCCCACCATTTGTTATTTTTATCTGTAAATACTAGATTATTGTGTTTTTTTAAGGTTATTTTTTGTTTTTCTGAATTACTTTTTTTTGGCTCACTGTTACGTAAGTTCCCTGACCGGGGATTAGACCTGTGCACCCTGAAATGAATGTGCGGAATCTTAACTCCTGGACTGCCAAGGAAGTTTCTAGATTAAAAGAGAAATACCTCCCCCAACCCCCACCCCGCTTTAAACGTAACTGTAATGCTGTTACGATCCATTGGATCATAGAAAAAGCAAGAGAATTCCAGAAAAACATCTGATTCATCGACTGCACCAAAGTCTTTGACTATGTGGGTCACAGAAAACTATGGAAAATTCTTAAACACATGGAAATATCAGACCACCTTACCTGCCTCCTGTGAAACCTGTATGCAGATCAAGAAGCAGCAGTTAGAACCAGACATGGAACAACGGACTGGTTCCGAATTGGGAAAGGAGTACATCAAGGCTGTATATTATCATCTTGCTTATTTAATTCATATGCAGAGTACTTCATGCTGGACTGGATGAAGCACAAGCTGGAATCAAGATTGCTAGGAGAAATATCAATAACCTCAGATACGCAGATGACACCACCCTTAATGGTAGAAGGTGAAGAGGAACTAAAGAGCCTCTTGATGAAAGTGAAAGAGGAAAGTGAAAAAGCTGGCTTAAAACTCAACATTCAAAATGTGAAGATCATGGCATCTGGTCCCCTCACCTCATGGCAAATAGATGGGGAACCAGTGACAGACTATTTTGGGGGCTCTAAAATCACTACCTATGGTGACTGCAGCCATGAAATTAAAAGATGCTTGCTCCTTGGAAGAATAATTATGACAAACCTAGACAGCGTGTTAAAAAGCAGAGACATTACTTTGCTGACAAAGGTCTGTCTAGTCAAAGCTGTGGTTTTTCCAGTCATCATGTATGGATGTGAGAGTTGGATGATAAAGAAAGCTGAGTGCTGAAGTAATTGATGGTTTTGATCTGTAGTGTTGGAGAAGAGTCTTGAGAGTCCCTTGGACTGCAAGAAGATCCAACCAGTCCATCCTAAAGGAAAGCAGTCCTGAATATTCTTTGGAGGAACGGATGCTGAAGCTCCAATACTTTGGCCACCTGATGAGAAGAACTGACTCCTTGGGAAAGACCCTAATGCTGGGAAAGATGGAAGGCAGGAGGAGAAGGGGACGTCAGAGGATGAGATGGTTGGATGGCATCATTGACTCAATGGACATGAGTTTGAGCAAGCTCTGGGAGTTGGTAATGGACAGGGAAGCCTGGTATGCTGCAGTCTGTGGGTTTGCAGAGTTGGACATGACTGAGCAACTGAGCTGAACTGATATGCTTGCAGTAATCAGTAATAATTCCTTAATATTGTAATTGTGTTATTGTTGCTCTTTTTTTGTCAATTTATCTACCCCTCCCCCCAATCTTTTTAGATTGCTTTGTATTCTTGGTCTTCACAGGTACTCTTGAATCTGGCTAGATGTCTTTTCTAAGTTTTGCAAATTCTTGCCTGTTAATCTCTTCAAATTGTTTTTGTTCCATTCTTTCTTTCTTTCTAGGATACCAGTTACATTTATGTTAATTTTTTTTAAACATTCTGTGTGTTCTTTTCTGATGATTGGGTGTGTTCAGGGTGGTATGGCTGTAGACTATTCTTTTCTGTATTTTCTTTTTGCTTTCTATGCTTTAGTCTGGATAATTTTTTCTGATCCTTTTTCTAGACCACGAATTCTCTCTTCATGTAATTTTGATACCTGTTAAAACCATCCACTGGATGTTAAATTTTCATTACTGTGTTTTTTTCAGTTCTAGAATTTCTGTTTGGTTCTTTTTTTTTTTTATGATAGTCTGAGATTTTGTTTTGCTTTTTAAGTCTTCACTGAAGTTGTTACAGTATTGCTTCTATTTGTGTTTTGGTTTTTTGGCCTAGAGGCATGTGGGATCTTTGCTCCCTAATCAAGGATCAAACCCTTACCCCCTGCGTTGGAAGGCAAAGTCTTAACTGCTGGACTGCCAGAGAAGTGGCTGGTTCTTTTTTACTCATCTAGTTTTCTGGCTTACTTCTGAGTCTTGTCTTTCAAATATGTAAAACATGTCTTTTAAATATGTTAAATATATTAAAAATGAAGTTTTAATTTTTTTATTTTTCTTTTCCTTCCAGTTTTATTGAGAGAATTGACCTACAACACTGTATAAGTTTAAGGTGTACAGTGTAATGATTTGACTTACAGACATCATGAAATGATCACCAAAATAAGTTTAGTGTATGTGAACATCCATCATCTCAGATAGATAAAAAGTTATAGAAAAGAAATATTTTTCCTTGTGATGAGATGTCTTAAAAATTTTATATCTTAACAACTTTGATATATATAGCAGAATTCTAGTTATCATGTTGTATGTTATATCTCTAGTACTTACTGATCTTATAACTGAAAGCTTATACCTTTTGGACTGCCTTCATCCAATTTCCCCTTACGTTCCTCTCCCTCACCAATCTCTGGAAACCACAGACCTGATCTCTTTTTCCATAAGTTTTAAACATAATATTTAAATTTTTATGTCTGATAACTCCATTATCTAGATCTCCTGTGAGGATTGTTTGTTTCTCCTTAGGTTTTCAGTCAGATTATATTCACCTTGTGATTATTGACCTGGTTCTGTTTCATTGAGTGGTGGGCATTGTACATGAAAAATAGTATCAAATAGAAAAATGGTACTGCACCTATTTGCAGGGCAGGAATAGAAGACACGGATATAGAGAACAGACTTTTGGACATGTGGGAAAGGGAAGATGGGATGAATTGAGAGAATAGCATTGACTTGTATACATTACTGTGTGTGCGGTGGGGCTTCCCTGGTGGCTCAAGTGGTAAAGAATCTGCCTGCAATGCAGGAGACACAGGTTCGATCCCTGGGTCTGGAAGATCCCCTGGAGAAGGGACTAGCTACTCACTCCATTATTCTTGTCTGGAGAATTCCATGGACAGAGGAGCCTGATGGGCTACTGTCCATTGGGTTACAAAGAGTCGGACACAACTGAGCAACTAACACATGTGTAAAACAGATAGCTAGTGGGAACCTTCTGTATAGTACAGGGAGCCAGCTTGGTGCTCTGTAATGACTTGGAGAGATGGGATGGGGGTGGGATGGGAGGGAGACTCCGAAAGGGGGGAATATGTATAGCATATATATAGCTGATTCACGTTGTATGGCAGAAACTAACACAATATGGTAAAGCAATTATACTCCAATTAAAGAAAAGTAGTATTGATTAACTAGAGGTCTAGGACAATGATATATTTCTCTAGAGAATTTGTACAGTTGTTTTTGGGTAAGTGGCTGGGCAAGGGGTACTAGCAATCCTAAAACGTTTTATTCTAATGAGACAGTACGAGGTTTTAAAGCTGGGTTTCAGGTCTTGGGAGATTTTCTTACGATTCTTTTATTTCACCTTTAATTTTATGTATTGCCTTTTGTGGCAACAATTTGAGAGCCTGGTAGTTTATCAGGTCCCTTAGGCACCCTAGAGGGCTTCTGCTGCTAGGTTTTGCCCCCTTAACCTTAAACACTCTGCTTAGCTTCTCAGCTTTCTTTAGGAGACTCATCAGTCATCTCCAGGGGAAGAGCAGGCCCATTACCTGTCTTTGAAGTTCTGACGCATGGTTTGCTACCAGTGATCTTCCAGTCAACTAAAAATTCTAGTTCTTTTTCTTGTGAATTGTTAAGCTAGATCTGCTGTTCATCCTGTTGCCAGTTTTGCCACAATTATGAGTTTCTCTCTTTAAATGTTGACTCAGTTTATCTTTATTTCATGTTCTTTTAGTCACTGTAGTGAATGTGTGCCTTTCATTCCAGAGTCGGGCTTTTAAACATATACATTGATGTGTTTGTCATTTCCTCTTTCAAATTTATTTTGCTGTTTTACCAGTTGTAGCTTAAATAAAATGATTGAGGTTGGGAGAATGGGAGGGGAGTTGAAGTTTGAAATACAGGTGTTTGGGGTAGGTGATGGCTATCTCATTGATTCTAAAGATATACTTATGGGTTTGTTTGACATAGATGAAAGTGAAGAGGAGGAAGATGATTTGTTGCAAAGGACTGGGAATTTCATATCCACATCTACATCTCTTCCTAAAGGAATCTTAAAGGTGAGAATTAGTAAAATTGGGCCAAACCAGCTAATTACCTCAAATCCAATGTACTTTGACTTTCAGACCTATGGCTTTCTGTTATCTGTGGGATTAAATGTGCTTGCTGTCTTTTTGCCTTGATAAATATTTGTGTAAGGTGTTTTTTTTTTTCCTTTTGCAAAAATGATAACATTAAATTATGTTCCCAGGAATCTTTTATGATTCTTGCTTGATTCCTCCTTTTGCATTTCTCATCCTTTCTGTTGACAGGAGCCTGGTTCGTGCTGCATGGCAACAATTTCATGGCTAGACTCTCCATTTCCACTTCTTCCTCAACCATTCTTCCTACAGTAGCCTGAAGGGTCTTTTAAAAATAAAGTGTCATGTCCTGTTACTTTTCATTGCTCTTTGTAAGCTTTCTTATCATAGTCTACGCTACCCTCTTCCTGGGATCTGACTTAATGCTTACGTCTTCAACTTCATCTCATTCCTTTTTCTCTTACTCCTTATTTAGGCCGCAGAGACCTTGTTTCTGTTTTCTGCACATGCTGAGTCCTTTCTTGCCTCTGAACCTTTCTTCTTGCTCAGTCTTCTGTCTGTTTTTCAAGCACAGCCAGTGGCAAACTCATTCTTACCTTTCTGCTCACATAATGTCATAGAAATGTCTTTCCTGGCCTTCCTGTCTAAAGTGGCTTACTCAAGACTTCCCTAGTGGTCCAGTGGTTAAGAATCTGCCTTCCAGTGCAGAGGACTTGGGTCTGATCCTTGTCAGGGAACTAAGATCCCATGAACCACAGATCAACTACACCCAACTACGCCCATCCATTGAGACTAGAGAGACTGCTGCAAGAAAAACTACTGCATGTTGCAATAAAGATTCCCCATGTGCTGCAACTAAGACTTGATACAGCCAAATAAATCTTTTTTCAACCTTTTTTTTAAAGAAGTAGCTTACTCTAGTTACCTTCTAATTAACTCCTGTGTCCCACTTGTTCGTTGTTGTAACCAAGTGCTTACTCAGCACTTACTTCAAATATCTGTCAAATGAACTGTTCTCTCTTTGATGTAATTTTCCCCATTATAAAGTGATAGCATGTGAATTATATGAGAAAAGGGGATCTTATGGTAAATTATTAGTGATTCTGTCTATCCTTACTCTGAAGGTAATTCATTTAGCTCCTCATAGAGTGAATTCACCTCTGTTGAAAATGTAGTCAAAAACAGAACATCATATAATACTATGATGTTTTATATAATTTCATTTTTAATGCAGAGTGAAAAGCCTGTAAAAACAAAACAAAAGCATGAAAATAGTCCAAATGACACATGAGATCATCATTACTTCAAACTAACAACCATATACCATGAGAGGAAAACATTACCAGTCCATACCAACCATTGCTGTTGTTCAGGTGCTGAGTCAAGTCTGACTCTGTGACCCCATGAACCGCAGCACACTGGGTTTTCCCATCCATCACTATCCTGGAGTTTGCGCAAGTGGACATGCCAACCGTAGAACCTTGGGAAGGACCACTCGTTGCCTCTTACTGTGTACCATGACTACAGCGATGCCAGAGTAGGAGTTTTAAGTAAAATTTCCATGGAAATAAAAATCTCCTAACTCAAATGGATATATCTCAGGGAAATGATTGTGTACTAGAGTTCCAAGGCTTAACGATTTAATCTCCTTCTTTGAAAGATTGTAAAAATGGATTCTTGAATAGTGAAACATTGTACTAGAATACTAGTTGGTCACAGAGCTGTGGTCTTCTGGTTTTCATTCCAGTGCACTTTCTTTTGCATTGTAAACTATGATGTCTTTTATCATGCTTTAAAGAAGATAATGTTAACCCATTTGAATTGATAAAATTTCAACTTTATTTTTCCACAGATGAAGAACTGCCAGCATGCGAATGCTGAACGTCCTACTACTGCTCGGATCTCGTCTGTGCAGTTCCACCCTCGTGCCCAGGTTGTGATGGTCGCTGGACTGGATAATGCTGTATCCCTATTTCAGGTATGTGGAGACTTGTAGTGAAAAGTGTTTATAATCAGCATACATGGTCTTTGGAAATAATCAAAAGGAATATTTTAAAATTCCTTATAGGTTGATGGAAAAACAAATCCTAAAATTCAGAGCATCTATTTGGAAAAGTTTCCGATCTTTAAGGCTTGTTTTAGTGCTAATGGAGAAGAGGTTTTAGCCACAAGCACTCACAGCAAGATTCTTTATGTCTATGATATGCTGGCTGGAAAGCTAATTCCTGTGCATCAAGTAAGAGGTAAGGTTTCTATTGAATGTATTGACACCCACAGCCCACAGCTGAGTTTGTTTAACAGTATTTAGAACCACTTTTTTTTTCTTGCCATAAAGTTCTTAAAAATAGAGTTTCTTTGGTTTTAGTGTGTAGAAAATGTGTTGTTGAGATAATGTGTTTGAATGAAAAAAGTGAACTGAGTTTATTGGGGGGAAAAAATGATAGTTTGCAAATCTGTATTCCCCTAGAGTAGAAAGGCAGTTGCACATATTTGGCTGTAAAATCAGCAATTGCTGCAGCAGAAAGAATATGAGCCTGGGAACTAGAACACCTGGGTTCTAATTCTTCAGACAAATTATTTCACTTCTTTGTTCTGAAATTTGGATACCCTCCAGTTCTTCTGGTGTTTGTTTTAATACAATTTTGATTTACATTTAAAGGGAAACAAAGCACTGCTTTTGGAAGTCGTACTTCGAAAAATGAATTACTTAGCAGATGTATCATCAGATAAAAATTAGTCTTTCCTCTGCCTTGTCTATTCTTTGGCATTCTCCTACCCCCGTTACCACTAAAGCACAGTGCCACCTTCATGAACCCTTTGGGAACCAAAGCCTTGTGATTGGTTGGCTTAACATTATAAATCTTGGGAGGGTGGGAGTTGGTGATGGACAGGGAAGCCTGGCATGCTGCAGGCCATGGGGTTGCAGAGAGTTGGACACGACTGAGCTGAGCTCAGCCCCTGCCACTTTGTGAATGCTCCTTGATAACTACTGCCGCCATTAAGAGCAGCATATAATCTATCTGATCACAATCAGACCACTTCCCATGCTGTGGAATTTGGCTCTATTCTGATTAACCTGGACATTCTTTTTCTTATCAGTTGCACAGCAGTTGACCTGAAAACTCATTCTCTAAGCGGTAGCAACATTTATAATCTGACATCATTAAGTTGTATATCTTTTTTGCTCAAGGCCATATTATAAATTTTATCTGGCTTCTATTTTGAAAGCTCCAGCTTTTGTAAAACAGTTGTAATATTGATATTGGCATTTATTATCACTATATTTTGTGTGAAGTTAAAAGCAAAATGCTGTGTACACGTAACTGGCATTACACGGTGTAAGTGAAACCGATTGGTGTCATTTCATGGAGGCTCTGAAGAACGCTGGTACCATAGTCCTTTATGTCTCAGTGCAGAGAGGAATTCAGCAAGAGCACAGTGGTGGATAAGAAGTGATCTATTAGAACGGCACACCTGTGAGGCCCCAAGCGCCCAGGAGAGAAATGCCGTCCTCTGCGAACTTAGTGGTCTACAGTTTTCATAATCAAAGGAATAGTGAGGAGGGGGAGAAGACTTCCTTGTCTTTCTTGAATAGATGCCATGTTTTCATCGTCAACTCCTCCTCCAGATTGGGCATAGGAGTTTTCTTGTCCCTGTGTGATCAAGCTAGGTCCACAAATTTGTTTTTCACATGTGTAGAGCACATATTCTAGGGATCATTAACTTACTTAGCTCACTGGGCAGGATATGTGTCTCATGCCCCCATTGGTTTATGGTTTAGGAGCATACCCTGTGCTTCTGTTGCTAAGCAAGCCTGTTTGGTTTTGTGGTTAAGCAAACCTGCTTTCTTGAATAATAATTAACTTACAGAGATCTTCCATATATTTCTATTTTCTATTTCTCTTTCTAATCCCTAGTAGGATTAAATATTTAATCATCTATCTTGTCGTTTCATTCTGTCCTTATCATTTCCCCCCTCCAGGTGTTTACCCTTTTATTCTTAAAAGAGGGGGTAAGGGGTGAAGTTCTTTCAGTCAGTAGCTACTTTCAGCTGAGAATGGGCATAGGCCTGTCAGGGGAAGGAGTGAACATCTGGCTGACTGTCCCTTTTTTAAAATTTATTTTTAAATGAAACAGGTGAATATTTGTAATGATAAAAAGTATAATTCACAAAGAAGATAGACATCATAAACCATCAGACACCTAATAACAAAGAAGCATGGATACATAAAGCAAAAATCAGAACAAATAGAAGGGAAAAGAAAAAGTAGTCACAGTGACACTAACATTTCTCTGAGAATATTTTATCAAGTGCAGGAAAAATAAGAATAGAAGCATCTTGAATGATGTCATTAATAATTTTTTTTTTACATGTATAAATAATCAAAATTCTTTAATTGTCAACTAGAATCTTTTTTTAGTATTTTCACTAAATTACTGATGTTTCCTCTGAAACATATAAGGTTTTTAATGACCAGACTTTACAGGTGAGACATTTTGAGTTTCTCTCGGTTTTTCTTTTTTTTTTATTTTTTATTTTTTTTATTTTTATTTTTTTATGTTAATAAACTTCTGTTTGATTTTGTCCTGCTATTCTGTCATTTCTTACAGAGATCCTCAGCTAAGAACTCAAAAGGGTAAAGGGAAATAAGCCTCTATGTCACCCTAAGTCAGCTTCAATAATTGCCATAGTGAGCAGTCTTTTTTTTGGGGGGGGGGGGGGATGAAATGTCCTATAGCTATCAATTAGGTCTAACTGGTCTATTGTATCGTTTAAAGTTTGTGTTTCCTTGTTAATTTTCTGTTTAGTTGATCTATCCATAGGTGTGAGTGGGGTATTAAAGTCTCCCACTATTATTGTGTTATTGTTAATTTCTCCTTTCATACTTGTTAGCATTTGTCTTACATACTGCGGTGCTCCCATGTTGGGTGCATATATATTTATAATTGTTATATCTTCTTCTTGGATTGATCCTTTGATCATTATGTAGTGACCTTCTTTGTCTCTCTTCACAGCTTTTGTTTTAAAGTCTAATTGTCATTAATAATTTAAATGTAGATTTCTGTTTATATTATATTAATCTTATATCCTACACAAATATATTTTGTCGCTTTTCTATTTGGAGAACTGCAAGTCAGTGTCACTCTGGTTAGCATTATCTTTTTAGTTCTCTTGGATGTTAAGCATTGAGGAATCTAAAAAAAAGTTTAGGAATCTAAAAAAATACAACAGTAAGCATCAGAAAAGTCATTAAAAGAGATTATAACCATAATTTTAAAGATCTGAACCATTTTTTTCCCCAGTGGTTTCCAAATCCAGAAGGGGGTCACTTGAGGCCTCAATCTGTTTGTTTTAATTAGGCCCAGAGTCTCAGTGTTTTATATTTTAGGGTCCGTTGAGTCTTTTATGTCAGTTATAGATTTAGTCCGTTCCTTTTTTTCTGTTAATATCGTTTGGTGATGAGGGTTCCTTTTTGTCCCTTGAGAGGTAGAATGACTCCTAATTTAGTTAATACGTCCCTTTTATTAAAGAAATAGGGTAATTAGGCATAAACAGAAGGCAATGTAGAAACAGCCGGTTTTTTATGTTACAGAAAAGGGGTCCCAGGAAAGTGGGCCCCTGTCTGTTTCCTGACATTCCCATTACATATTTCTTTCAGTTGATAAGGTTTTCAGTCCTTTGGGTTAAGAGCAAGAAGATGCAGCAGTGTTTATGAGAAATTCTATCAAGCGGCCTGCTGTTTCAGTGACCGCCTGAGGCTCAGTGTTAGTTGTATATATGCCGTCTCTGGGCAGAGCCACTTCTAGCCTTGGGCCCTGTCAGTCTTTGGATTGTGAAACCATCTATGGTTGTGGGCATCTGGGGCCTTCACTCTGCCAATGCCCTGGCTGTTTGCAAGGGCATGTGGATCACTATTTCTTCTAGTGTCCCTTCTATCCACACAGGGCACACTTATTTTGCCTAGGTGCCCAGTAACCATGGCTTTGTAGTCTACCATGTCCAGTTTGGCCCAGAAAGTCTGGCCTCTTCTTTGGTGGTCCCTGAGTGGACAGAGCCGTCACAGTCATTTGAGCCTTTTCTTTTTCTCTTTGGGTGCCGTCAGCGTTTTTGGCCATATCCCAGTTATTGAAAACCAGATAAGCCAGTTGGAGTAAATCACTCATAGATGGTCTGAGGACCAGCAGTTTTTTTTTTTAATTTTGTGCCTGATGTCTGGGGCAGACTGGGCTATGAAGTGCATAGCCAAAAGGGCTTGTTCCTTGAGGGAAGAGTAGTCCATATTTGTGTACTTTTTAAAAGCTTGTATTAATCACCCTTGAAAAACTATAGTGTTTTCATCCTGTCCTTGTTTTTTTTTTTAATAACAGGGTTCTCTGTGAACTTTTTTATACCACTTGTTAAACAGTTAATCATATGGTCCCATCTATCTCTATCAATAAAATTTACCTGATGATTGCATTGTGAATCTGCCTCAGGGAACAGTGTTGTTCCCTGCCTGGTGCACTGTATGGCCTTACTGGGTTGCCATTTGATTAGCATGGGCTCTGTCTATAATAGGCTTGGAGCCTTGGCTCCCGCCTGTGAGATAGCCCTTGTTGGAGCAGCCATTTTCATGAATACAGTAGCTTTCACCAAGGCAGTAGTTAGCTATATGAGAACTTCCTTCACATGGTTAAAAAATCCACCATATAATTTAATTAAGATTTGTACTTAACAACTTTAGATGTTATCCCTTCTACAGTAGTCCCCCAACCAGGTGTTAATGTCTGAGAACTTGCCACAAAGGAATAGAACAGAAAAAGTCCCCAGTGAACTGGTCTGGCTGCAAATTGGAAATAAAGGATCAGCATTTTTAAAGGTTGGAAGGAGGGAAAGACTGACATTAAGGCTCAGGAAGTCATCCTCCGTTGGACACTTTTAGTAATTGGGGGGAAAGTACCTCAAATCCTGCCCTGCCTCCCCACTCACCAAAAGAGTTGATTCCCTTCAATTTTTGGGGGGGGGTGTGGTGAGGGGAGGAGGCATGGTATACTTAAGAATACCCAGTAAGAGGTATTTTATCTGGTGGGACACAGTTCATTAAATGTTTATTTTTTTTAAACCATATATCCTTTGGTTATAGATTATAAGCATTTGATCTTTTTTCAAAGATAAATTACAATGATCAGCTTCAGAAACAAGCTTAGAATACCTTCTTAGTAACTCAATTAAGTTTTACAATAATATAAAATAATGACCAAGGCTATTTCAAAAAGTAAGTTTTAAACAGTAGATACGTTCCCTGTCCTAATAATTTTCAGAATTTGGTGAGGCAGAATCCCCTTCTGTGGTGGCTCATATGGTAAATTCAGGAGACCTGGGTTTGATCCCTGGGTTAGGAAGATGATCTAGAGGAGGGCATGGCAACCCACTCCAGTGTTCTTGCCTGGAAAATCCCATGGACTGCAGCCCTCCAGGCTCCTCTGTCCATGGTGTTGCAAAGAGTTGGACACAACTGAGTGACTAAGCCTCAAGTAGCAGAGCTAAAATTTAATATTTATAAAAATACAATTTTCCCAAAATTACCCTCACTTTTACCACACATAGCCAAATTAAGATAGATTTGTTTGTAAAATAAGATAAGTCTGGTTAACTGATCTTATAGGCTTGTATGTTTTGTCCAATAAAGAAGAAGGATACCCCAAGTGAAAAACACATTTTTATCCCCCCTCCCCTTTTTTTTGATGAGTGTATTAGCTTTGTAGCCAAGAAAAGCTTTAGCCCATTAAATTAAAAAATGGGGTTTGTCAGGGAGCTGGGAAGAGTCAGGCAGCTGTCTTGGATTTCCCATAGCTCTGTTTAATTTACAGCTTAGTTTTTTAAATTTAGGACTGAAATCTTATAACCCAGTTTAGAACTTGAATCCACGTAGTTGGGACTCCAGCCTAGCCAAAACCCATATTGAAACTTGAACCTGAGCTCTTTTAATTGAGATTACACACCTGGTTTTAGGACTTCATGAAGTTCAGATTTTTGATGTCTCATCACAGAATTCAGGAGAGACAAAGTGATGGGTATTTATTTAGAGAGAAGCACAATTCACAGAGTTGTGTGCCATCTCAAAAGGTAAGAGGCGTTATGAAAAACAGTCTTTTGAGTTTTAATCAGGGATAAAAGAACAGTCTCAGAATTAAAGTGGTTTCTTGCCACATAAACTGAGATAGAAGAGAAGAATGAATTGCTCTAGTGAATGTAGTAAAAAGTCTTCTGGAGTTAAAAAGGGAAGAAATAGAATGGAAACACATGTAAAGCATAGAAGGAAAACCTCAGAGTGAGAGAGAAGAGTATAGATTATTAAATTCTGTAACATCATTTAGTGGCTGGCTTTATCCCAGGCTAGCTGTTGGATGTGCGCAAGCATAGCCTTTATATTCTTTTTATGTTTCTATGCAGCCACTACTCGAACCTTGTCAAAGCCACCAGAGAGTGAAATTCTTCCTTTTCATAAACCATTTCCCTTGTCTTCTGCACCAGCAGAAAGATCCCTTCCACAACTCCTGCCACCTTTCTGTGGCAGTCCATGCTGATCACCATTGTTCTTCCAGTTCCTTCTCTTTAAACATTTATATCATCAATCCCCTGGCCTGTACTTAGGTACCCAATCAGAGCTCCAAAGCATTCAGGGTTGATCGGCCCAACTGCAACAGGCTATCATCGAAAGAGCACCCTCCCTGGAACTCTTGGCCCATGGCATCACATGGCCCTGCTAGGACCTGATCCTAGACCTTCCTTTTTTACCACAGACCTGCCGCAGTCACCAGCTGAAACTGATTGATGTCATTTCAGGAGGGCTCTGAAGAGCTCTGGTACCACAGTGCTTTATGTCTCAGTGCAGAGAACAATTCAGCGAGAGCAAAGTGGTAGATAAGTGATTTATTAGAATAGGACGCTTGTGGAGGCATATAAGCAGGTGGGTGAGAAATGCCATGCTCCAAGAACTTTCTCATTGGAAGCACTGATGCTGAAGCTGAAACTCCAGTACTTTGGCCACCTGATGCGAAGAACTGACTCATTGGAAAAGAAAGAGCCTGATGCTGGAAAGATTGAGGGCAGGAGGAGAAGGGGATGACAGAGGATGAGATGGTTGGATGGCATCACCAACACAATGGACACGAGTTTGAGCAAGCTCCGGGAGTTGGTGATGGACAGGGAAGCTTGGCATGCTGCAGTCACAGGGTCACAAAGAGTCAGACGTGACTGAGTGACTGAACAGAACAGAAGAACTTAGTGGGCTACAGTTTTATAAAATCAAAGGAAAAGTAGGAAGGGAGAGAAGACCTTATCTTTTGAGTAGACATCATGTTTTCATCATCAGCTCCTCCTCCAGGTTGAGCAGGGGAGTGTTTTTTGTCCCTGTGTGGTCAAGCTGTGTCCACAAGTTGTTTTATTTGTGTGCAGAGAGCATGTCCTATGGATCATTAAATTAACTGAACTCACTGGCAGGATATGAGTCTCATGCCACCATTGTTTTGTTTTGGGGCATGTCCTGTGCTTATGTTGCATGGTTTGCTAAGCAAGCCTGTTTGGTTTTGTGGTTAAGCGGACCTAATTTCTGGAGTAATCATTAACTCACAGGGGTCTCCCATTTTTTTTTTACTTACAATCTCCTAGTGGGATTAACTGTTTAATGACCTGTTTTGTTCCTTCATTCTGTCCCTATCATAAGCTTTGGATAAAAATATCGCCGTCTTTCTTATTTTTCCAGTTAATTGATAAAGCAACTTTATTTGTTGAATGTCTGATATTTCCTACTTGAAGACAACCTCCTCTCCTTAGTTACCCCCAAACAACAGGCTTATTCAGAACAAAAAAGTAAGGTGTGTCGTGACGGGCCGAGAGCTGTGGACTCGGTAAGAGTCCTCTGGCGCTTTGTCTCTTCTGTTGCCCTCCTTGGTGTGTGTTGGGTCCCGCACAGTGTGAGGGAAGATCGTTTGCCGTTGCCTTTGTGATGCCTGTGCAGTCTGCAGTCCTGCAGCACTGTGGCGGCGCCCAGCTTAGGCTCCATGGTGAACACTGTGTTCTCTCTTGTGTTCCCACTGCCTGGTACTGTGTCCTTTGGATTGGGTCTGGAGGGGTTTCCAGCTGTAGCCTCACAGGGTGATACACCTAATCTCCCTTTCCGGATTCTTCATGTTATGGTATTTTCCCTCTGTTTGGAGCTGTCTCTTTTGATTGTGTAGTCAGTGTATAATGTTTGCCCAAAATTTGGGGTGAAGATTGCCCTTAGTAAGACTAGAGTCTAGAATCATTGTGAAGATTGATAATCCCTAGCTGAAGTAACCCTAGTAGTTGGAAACAGGTATCTGGATTGATTCCAGTCAAGGAAATTAGGGTGTAGACTTTTGGTGGAGTACTAGAGTGGGAGGCCGAGTTTTGTGGTATTATAAACCAGCTAGACAAAGACTGTTAATAGCCCAAAGATAGTCTGTGGGACCTTTAACCATCATTTTCCTATGGAGAAAAGAAACTCTTCATTGGATTTTTCTAGTTTCTTTTTCCTGGTTAATACTTTAAGTTAGCACATTAATTTTTTTTAATAACTTTTTTGACTAAGTGATACATTAACATGGTGCAAAAATCCAAAAGGTACAAATGAATGGTTAGTGAAAATTCTCTTGTCACCCTGGCCATTTACTTCCCTTCACTGGAAGTGTAGCCAGTTATACTTATTATGTATCCTTTCTGTTAGGCAACGTTTTAATGGGTATGTTGGCTCTTTAAGCTAAGTTTAATATCAGAAAGAATCTGTTGCATAGTATGAGCCTTTCAGGCATGGAAAAGAAACGTGTCCCATTATAGATAAGTAAATTGACTCTCTGGTCTATATACTTAGCTCATGTGATTTGCTTACATGAGTGTTGAGAAGCTAATTAACTCTTAAATACATTACCGACATGTGGTTTTGTTTTTTCCTTTTGGATCCACGAAGTTAAGAAATAGACTGCCATATGTCATGGGATGTTTAGTAGGTGGATAGCAACTAGTTTCTACATGTTACTGTGTTTCAGCTATCTCTAATGGCAGTCATTTTATTTCCCTTTGGTGATGAATGTTGTGACAAAAAAGTATAATTTATTCTTTCAGTTTATTTATGGGTATTACTGTTTATATTTAGAAAATTAGTCAATAAGTTTACTATTTGGAGAGCTGAGTCTCTGGCCTGCAATTAAAATGGTAAATGTTATCCAAGAGAAAGAACAAAAGTTTGCCAAGCATTTTATAGTGACCTTATATTTGGGTTATACTTGATGCATGGAGTCAGACTTATTCAGTGTCTGAGCCGACATTTTATTTGAGGCGCTTAAAAAGTAAGAGACTCTCAATTGTCAGTCAGTAATTGCAAGCTATTAATCCTTATTGATTCATTTCCTTTCTTAGGTTTGAAAGAGAAGATAGTGAGGAGCTTTGAAATTTCCCCAGATGGGTCCTTCCTGCTTATAAATGGTGTTGCTGGATATTTGCATTTGCTGTCTATGAAGGTGAACCATTATTAGCTGTTGCTTTTTCTAGGATAAGACATTAGTCCAAGTAGGAATAGCCTTGAACCATAACTCATGGCGTCCTTAAATCGGCATCCCAAGTGGAAGCACACAGGGGCTTGGAGAGAAGTTGTGGGCAGCAGGGGAAGAACTTTTGTGGTTTTTTTGGAGTATAGGGAAAAACAAAGTTAAGTAGGTGCTACAAAGCAAGAGAACTAGATCATTTTTATTCTACACATTGTGATTCTTCTTTACAACTCCTAGCAATTTGGTAAGTAATATTTCTTATTCTTTCAGACTAAAGAGCTAATTGGTAGTATGAAAATTAATGGGAGGATTGCAGCATCCACATTCTCTTCGGATAGTAAGAAAGTATATGCATCTTCAGGTAAGTTAACAACAAGATGTGTTTAAATATCAAATTTAATCAAAACTGAGTTTGATTTTAGACTTCTGTGTTAGTAAGAAAATCATTTTATTTTTAGAATTCATTTTTCATTGCTGTTTGCCTTCTCATTTACTGACCAGTAATGGTGAAAGGTTAACCGCTTAATGTGTACTATTTGGAGAAAAGATGGGAAGAAGGTTCACATTTGAAAGATAATTCATCCTGAGATTTTTTTTTTTTTTTTAAAGAATTGCATTTAGGGTCCACCCTCTTTTTAAAATATTTATGTAGGTATTTTTGGCTCTGCTGGGTCTCTGTTACTGGGTGCTGGCTTTCTTTAGTTGTGGTGCTTGGGTGCTACTCTAGTCGTGGCGTGCAGGCTTCGCATTGCAGTGGCTTCTCTCACTGCAGAGTGTGGGCTCTACGGTGAGCGGCTGCAGTACTTGTGGTGTGTGGGCTCAGTGGATGTGCACAGGTTTAGTTGCGCTGCCGCACAGGGATCAAACTGGTGTCCCGTGCATTGCACAGCAGGCTGTTAACCACTGAACCACCAGGGAAGCCCCATTCTGAAACTTCCTTTTTTTTCTTTATAAAAGTTACTTAGAATCACTATTTCTTTTCCTTTAGCCCCCTTTCACTTGGATACTGTTTGGAATTTTCTTCACTACTGACTGAAAACAGTTCTGATCTCATCCTGATATTTCTATAATACTGTTTTTTTTATTAATTTATTTTTTATTGAAGGATAATTGCTTTACAGAATTTTGTTGTTTTCTGTCAAACCTCAACATGAATCAGCCATTGGTATACATATATCCCCGCCCTTTTGAACCTCCCACCCCAGCCCACCCTTCTCTGTTGATACAGAGCCCCTGTTTGAGTTTCCTGAGCACTACCGCAAATTCCTGTTGGCTATCTATTTTAAATATGGTACTGTAAGTTTCCATGTTATTTTTTCCATACATCTATCTCACCCTCTCCTCCCCTCTCACCATATCCATAAGTCTATTCTCTATGTCTGTTTCTCCTTTGCTGCCCTGTAAATAAATTCAGTACCATTTTTCTAGATTCCGTATATGTGCATTAGAATACAATATCTTTCTTTTTCTGACTTTCTTCACTCTGTATAATAAGTTCTTTTCTAGGTGCATCCATCTCATTAGAACTGACTCAAATGTGTCCCTTTTAATGGCTGAGTAATATTCCATTGTGTATATGTAACAATTTCTTTATCCGCTGCAGTGAACAGTGGGATACATGTGTCTTTTTCAGTTTTGGTTTCCTCAGGGTATATGCCTAGGAGTGGGATTGCTGGGTCGTACGGTGGTTTTAGTCCTAGTTTTTAAAGGAATCTCCATACCATATTACGTAGTGGCTGTATCAGTTTACATTCCCACAGTATGCAAGAACAGTGCGAGAACTCTTGCCAACAGTGTGAGAACGTTCCCTTTTCTCCGCACCCTCTCCAGCATTATTGTTTGTAGGCTTTGATGATGGCCATTCTGATCAGTGTGAGGTGGTATCTCATTGTAGTTTTGCTTTGCAGTTCTCTCATAATGAGTGATGTTGAGCATCTTTTCATGTGTGTGTTAGCTATCTGTATGTCTTCTTTGGAGAAATGTCTGTTCAGGTCTTTTTTCCACTTTTTGATTGGGTTGTTTGTTTTTCTGGTATTGGGTTGTATGAGCTGCATGTATATTTTGGAAATTGATCCTTTGTCATTTCATTTGCTGCTATTTTCTCCCATTCTGAGGGTTGTCTCTTCACCTTGCTTATAGTTTCCTTTGCTGTGCAAAAGCTTTTAAGTTTAATCAGGTCCCATTTGTTTATTTGTGTTTTTATTTCCATTATTCTAGGAGGTGGGTCATAGAGGATCTTGCTTTGATTTACTTCATCAAGTGTTCTGCCTGTGTTTTCCTCTAAGACTGCTTCAGCTATTTGGGGTCTTCTGTGTTTCCATATGAATTGTGAAAATTTTTGTTCTACTTCTGTGAAAAATGTCATTGGTAATGTGATAGGGATCACACTGAATCCGTAAATTGCTTTTGGTAGTATAGTCATTTTAACAATATTGACTCTTCCTACCCAGGAACATGGAATATCTCTCCATCTGTTTATGTCATCTTTGATTTCTTTCATCACTGTCTAATAATTTACTGTGTACAGTTCTTTTGTCTCCTTCAGTTCAGTTCAGTTGCTGAGTCGTGTCCGACTCTTTGCGACCCCATGAATTGCAGCACACCCGGCCTCCCTGTCCATCACCAACTCCCAGAATTCACTCAGACTCACGTCCATCAAGTCAGTGATGCCATCCAGCCATCTCATCCTCTGTCATCCCCTTCTCCTCCAGCCCCCAATCCCTCCCAGCATCAGAGTCTTTTTCCAATGAGTCAACTCTTCACATGAGGTGGCCAAAATACTGGAGTTTCAGCTTCAGCATCATTCCTTCCAAAGAAATCCCAGGGCTGATCTCCTTCAGAATGGACTGGTTGGATCTCCTTGCAGTCCAAGGGACTCTCAAGAGTCTTCTCCAACACCACAGTTCAAAAGCATCAATTCTTCGGCGCTCAGCCTTCTTCACAGTCCAACTCTCACATCCATACATGACCACAGGAAAAACCATAGCCTTGACTAGATGGACCTTTGTTGGCAAAGTAATGTCTCTGCTTTTGAATATGCTATCTAGGTTGGACGTAACTTTCCTTCCAAGGTGTAAGCGTCTTTTAATTTCATGGCTGCAGTCACCATCTGCAGTGATTTTGGAGCCCCCAAAAATAAAGTCTGACACTGTTTCCACTGTTTCCCCATCTATTTCCCATGAAGTGATGGCACCAGATGCCATGATCTTCATTTTCTGAATGTTGAGCTTTAAGCCAACTTTTTCACTCTCCACTTTCACTTTCATCAAGAGGCTTTTTAGTTCCTCCTCACTTTCTGCCATAAGGGTGGTGTCATCTGCATATCTGAGGTTATTGATATTTCTCCCAGCAATCTTGATTCCAGCTTGTGTTTTTTCCAGTCCAGCATTTCTCATGATGTACTCTGCATATAAGTTAAATAAGCAGGGTGACAGTATACAGCCTTGACGTACTCTTTTTCCTATTTGGAACCAGTCTGTTGTTCCATGTCCAGTTCTAACTGTTGCTTCCTGACCTGCATATAGGTTTCTCAAGAGGCAGATCAGGTGGTCTGGTATTCCCATCTCTTTCAGAATTTCCCACAGTTTATTGTGATCCACACAGTCAAAGGCTTTGGCATAGTCAATAAAGCAGAAATAGATGTTTTTCTGGAACTCTTTTGCTTTTTCCATGATCTAGCGGATGTTGGCAATTTGATCTCTGGTTCCTCTGCCTTTTCTAAAACCAGCTTGAACATCAGGAAGTTCACGGTTCACATATTGCTGAAGCCTGGCTTGGAGAATTTTGAGCATTACTTTACCAGCATGTGAGATGAGTGCAATTGTGCAGTAGTTTGAGCATTCTTTGGCATTGCCTTTCTTTGGGATCGGAATAAAAACTGACCTTTTCCAGTCCTGTGGCCACTGCTGAGTTTTCCAAATTTGCTGGCATGTTGAGCGCAGCACTTTCACAGCATCATCTTTCAGGATTTGAAATAGCTCAACTGGAATTCCATCACCTCCATTAGCTTTGTTCGTAGTGATGCTTTCTAAGGCCCACTTGACTTCACATTCCAGGATGTCTGGCTCTAGGTCAGTGATCACACCATCATGATTATCTGGGATGTGAAGATCTTTTTTTCTTGCCATCTCTTCTTAATATCTTCTGCTTCTGTTAGGTCCATACCATTTCTGTCCTTTATTGAGCCCATCTTTGCATGGAATGTTCCCTTGGTATCTCTAATTTTCTTGAAGAGATCTCTAGTCTTTCCCATTCTGTTGTTTTCCTCTGTTTCTTTGCATTGATCTCTGAGGAAGGCTTTCTTATCTCTCCTTGCTATTCTTTGGAACTCTGCATTCAGATGCTTATATCTTTCCTTTTCTCCTTTGTTTTTCGCTTCTCTTCTTTTCACAGCTATTTGTAAAGCCTCCCCAGACAGCCATTTTGCTTTTTTGCATTTCTTTTCCATGGGGATGGTCTTGATCCCTGTTTCCTGTACAGTGTCACGAACCTCATTCCGTAGTTCATCAGGCACTCTATTTATCAGATCTAGGGCCTTAAATCTATTTCTCACTTCCACTGTTTAATCATAAGGGATGTGATTTTGGTCATACCCGAATGGTCTAGTGGTTTTCCCTATTTTGTGTCCTTAGGTTAGTTTATTCCTAGATATTTAATTCTTTTTTTGTTGCAGTGGTGAGTGGGATTGATTTCTTAATTTCTATTTTTGATATTTCATTGTTAGTGTATAGAAATGCAAGTGATTTCTGTGTATTGATTTTGTATCCTGCAACTTTGTTAAATTCACTAATTAGCTCTAGTAATTTTCTGATACTATCTTTAGGGTATTCTATATACAGTATCATCTCATCTACAAACAGAGCTTTACTTCTTCTTTTCCAATCTGGATTCCTTTTATTTTCTTCTCTGATTGCTGTAGCTAGACTTCTAGAACTATGTTAAATAATAGTGGTGAAAGTGGACACCCTTGTCTTGTTCCTTATCTTAGGAGGAATGCTTTCAGTTTTTCACCTTTGAGAATAATGTTTGCTGTAGACTTATCATATGTTGAGGTAGGTTCCTTCTATGCCCATCTTTTAAAGTTTTAATCATAAATGGGTGCTGAATTTTGTCAAAGACTTTTTCTGCATCTATTGAGATTATCATATGGTTTCTATCTTTCAATTTGTTAATATGGTGTATCACATTGATTTGCATACATTGAAGAATCCTTGCTTCCCTGGAATAAACCCAACTTGATCATGGTGTATGAGCTTTTTGACATGTTGCTGAATTCTGTTTGCTAAAATTTTGTTGAGAATTTTTGCATCTGTGTTCATCAGTGATACTGGCTTGTAGTTTTCTTTCTTTGTGTTTGGTTTTTGTATCAGGGTGACGGTGGCCTCGTAGAATGAGTTTGGAAGTGTTTCTTGCTCTGCGATTTTTTGAGAGAGTTTTAGAAGGATAGGCATTGGCTCTTCTCTAAATGTTTGATAGAATTCTCCTGTGAAGCCATATGGTCCTGGGCTTTTGTTTTTTTGGGAGATTTTTGATCACAGCTTCAATTTCACGGCTTGTAATTGGGTTGTTCGTAATTGGGTTGTTTCTATGTCTTCCTAGTTCAGTCTTGGAAGGTTCAACTTTTCTAAGAATCTGTCCATTTCTTCCAGGTTATCCATTTTATTGCCATAAAATTGTTCATAATAGTCTCTTATAATCCTTTGTATTTCTGCATTGTCTGTTATAACCTCTCCTTTTTCATTTCTAATTTTGTTGATTTGATTCTTCTCTTTTTTCTTGACGAGTCTGGTTAAAGGTTTGTCAATTTTGTTTATCTTCTCAAAGAACCAGCTTTTAGTTTTATTAATCTGTACTATTATGTCTTTCATTACTTTTTCATTTATTTCTGCTCTGATCTTTACAATTTCTTTCCTTTGGGGTGTTTTTTGTTCTTTTTCCGGTTGTTTTAGGTGTAAAGCTGGGTTGTCTATTTGATGTTTTTCTCGTTTCTTAAGATAGGATTGTATTGCTATAAACTCCCCTCTTAGAACTGCTTTTGCTGCATCCCATAGGTTTTGAGTTGTTGTGGCTTCCCTGTCATTTATTTCTAGAAATTTTTTTATTTCCCTTTTGATTTCTTCTGTAACCTGTTGGTTATTTAGAAACGTATTGTTTACTCTCCATATGTTTGTGTTTCTCACAGTTTTTTTCTTGTACTTGATACCTAGTCTCATAGCATTGCAGTCAGAGAAGATGCTTGATACTTCAATATTCTTAAATTTGCTGAGGTTTGATTTGTGACCCAAGATGTGGTCTGTCCTGGAGAATGTTCCATGTGCACATGAGAAGGTGTGTTCTTCTGCATTTGGATGGACTATCCTGAAGATATCAATGAGATCCATCTCATCTAATGTATCATTTAAGACTTGTGTTTCCTTATTAATTTTCTGTATTGATGATCTGTCCTTTAGTGTGAGTGGGGTGTTTTAGTCTGCTACTATTACTGTGTTACTGTCAGTTTCTCCTTTTATGTGTGTTAGTGTTTGTTTTATGTATTGAGGTGCTCCTATGTTGGGTGCATAGATATTTACAGTTTTTATGTCTTCCTCTTGAATTGATCCTTTAATCATTATGAGGTGTCCTTCCTTATCTCTTGTAAGCGTCTTTATTTTGTCTGTTTGTCTGATATGAGGATTGCTACTCCAGTCTTCTTTTACTTCCCATTTGCATGGAATATAGTTTTCCATCCTCTCACTTTCAGTCTGTTTGTGTCTTTAGGTCTGAAGTGGGTTTCTTGTAGACAGCATATATATGGGTCTTGTTTTTATATCCATTCAGCCAGTCTCTGTCTTTTGGTTGGAGCATTTAATCCATTTACATTTAAAATAATTATTGATATATATGTTCCTATTGTCATTTTCTCAATTGTTTGGGGTTGATTTTGTAGATCTTTTTTCTTCTCTTGTATTTCTTTCCTATAAGTCCCTTTAACATTTGTTGTAAAGCTGGTTTGGTGGTACTGAATTCTCTTAACTTTTGCTTCTCAGAAAAGCTTTGTATTTCTCCGTCAATTCTGAATGAAATCCTTGCCGGGTACAGTAATCTTGATTGTTGAATTTTCTCTTTCAGTACTTTAAATATATACTGCCATTCCCTTCTGGCCTGCAGTTTTTGCTGAAAGATCTGCTGTTAAGTGTACGGGGTTTCCCCATATGTTGCTTGTTGCTTCTCCCTTGCTGCTTTTAATATTATTTCTTTGTGTTTAGTATTTGTTAGTTTAATTAGTATGTGTCTTGGTGTGTTTCTCCTTGGGTTTATCCTGTATGGGACTCTCTGCCTTTTGGACTTGATTGACTATTTCCTTTTTGATGTTGGGGAAATTTTCAACTATAATCTCTTCAAAAATTTTTTTGTACCTTTTGTTTTTCTCTTCTTCTCCTGGGACCCCCTATAATTCGATGTTGCTGCGTTTGGTATTGTCCCAGAGGTCACTGTTCTTTTCATTCTTTTTACTTTATTCTGCTCTTGAGAAGTTATTGCCACCATTTTATCTTCCAACTCACTGATTTGTTCTGCTTCGGATATTCTGCTATTGATTTCTTCTAGAGTATTTGTAATCTCAGTATTTGTGTTGTTTGTCTCTGCTTATTCTTTAATTCTTCTAGGTCTTTGTTAATTGATTCTTTCATTTTCTCCATTTTTGTTTTCAAGCTTTTTGATCATCTTTACTAGCATTATTCTGAATTCTTTTTCAGGTAGTTTGCCTATTTCCTCTTCGTTTATTTGGACTTTTGTGTTTTCGTTTGTTCATTTATGTAGTATTTATCTGCCTTTTCATTATTATTATTTTTTAACATTGTGTTTGAGGTCTCCTTTTCCAGCCTTCAAGGTTGAATTCTTTCTTCCTTTTGGTTTCTGCCCTCTAGGGCTGGTCCAGTCGTCTGTGTAAGCTTCCTGTAAGGTGAGATTTGTGCTGAGTCTTTGTTTTTCCTCTGATGGGCAAGGCTGAGTGAGGTGGTAATCCTGTCTGCTGATGATTGGGCTTGTATTTTTGTTTAGCTTGTTGTTTAGATTAGTTGTCCTGTATAGGTCTTGTATTCAAGTGGTTTCCTTTGTGGGAGTTCTCATATTTGATACTCCCTAGGGTTAGTTCTCTGGTAGTCTAAGGTCTTGGAGTCAGTACTTCCACTCCAAAGGTTCAAGGCTTTATCTCTGGGCAGAAACAAAGATTCCACAAGTGGTTTGTTATGGCATTGTGAGATTAAAATAAATATCCAAAACCAAGAAACCAAAGATGAAAGTGCAAGTCGCTCAGTTGTGTCTGACTCTTTGCAACCCTTTCATCTTTATAGTCTATGGAATTCTCTAGGCCAGAACACTGGAGTGGGTAGCCTTTCCCTTCTCCAGGGGATCTTCCCAACACAAGGATCAAACCCAGGTCTCCCACACTGCAGGTGGATTTTTTACCAGCTGAGCCACAAGGGAAACCTGAGAATACTAGAGTGGGTAGCCTATCCCTTCTCCAGCAGATCTTCCCAACCCAGAAATCAAAGGGGTTTCCTGCATTGCAGGTGGACTCTTTACCAGCTGAGCCACAGGGACCCCAGACAAATGGCAGTTATAAAATCAGGCAAATAATCATTGAAATAATGGAATATGCATATACACCCATAAGTATATACACCCATAAGCCCAGTCAAAACAGTCCAACAAAAATAAAGCACAGTAGATTGACCTGGTGAACAAAGGAGATCTGCCCGTTAAGAAGACTAACTAAAACACAAACTGGAAAACAAAGCACAGTGCCAGGTGGGGAATAAAACAGAGAAAATAAAATTTATGTTTAGAGGAAAGGTAAGAATGAAAAGAAAGAATAGATATGCAAAGTTAAATAGAGGTAGATAAAGAAGATTTATATACATTAAAGATTAACTGCAAGGGGAAAAGAAGAGTAGGAAAGGCAAACAAAAGAGTAAATGTAGAAAAAATAATAATAGATTTTAAAAGTTAAAATTGAAAAAAGAAAACAAAAAAGGAAAACTCCACAGAACTGCAAAAGCCCAACATAGAGGCAGAGGTTTGTAACAGCAATAACAGTTGTGACTGAGAAAAAAAAGAATCAAAAGCCTAATTAGATTTTATAGTGCCAGTAAAATCGACAACTCCAGCCAAGGTGGGGGGTGGAAATGGAAGGAAAAAAAAAAACCCAAAAGAATCTATAGAACAAGTCCAGACATAAAAATAATAAATGTTTTTCATGAGTCACTGCTGTCAGAGTCCTTTCTCTCGCTGGGAGTCACAGTCCACCTTACCTCCCTAGGATGCCCTCCAATGCTGGACTTGCTGTGGGGCAGCTCAGATTCTAATTTGGTCCTACTCCTGTGTGTCCTTGCCTCCAATACCCACAGCTGTCAGAACCAGTGCATCTTCTTTAGTAGGAGCTCTCAATGTCCTTTGATATATTCCATAGACATAGAGTCTGCCTAGTTGATCTTGTGGATTTAATCTGCAGCTTGTACAGCTGGTGGGAAGGTTTTGGGTCTTCCTGCTGTACTGCCTGTGGGTTTCACTTGTGGTTTTATTACCACCTCTCATGTGGGTCATCCAATGGGGTTTGCTCCTGAGGCTTCCCTTCCCTTGAGGACTTGGGTGTGCCCCTGTGAGGGCCAGGTGTGAAGGTGGTGCAGCTGCTTGGGTTGCAGGGGTTCTGGCAGCACCAGGTACTCAGGGGAGTTGGCAGCTAGGGCAGCAGGAAATACAGTGCTCTAGAAGGGTATGGCAGCAAGTATTGGCTGATATGCTCCAGTATCCTTGCCTGGAGAACCCCCTTGACGGAGAAGCCTGGCAGGCCACAGCCTACAGGGTCGCAGAGTCTGACATGACTGAAGTGACCCTGAGCGCATAGATGCAATGCTTTTTTGCCTGTGGCAGCTCTGCCCGTGTGGAGAGTTGAGCGTGAAGGTGATGCAGCAGCTTGGCTTGTGGGGACCCTGGCAGTGCCAAGTGTGCAGGGACAAGACTCCCTCTGCTGCAGGATTTATGGCTCTATCATCTTCCTAACCCAGGAATTGAACCTTGCAGCTCCCACATTGTAGGAGCCACCAGGGAAGCCTAAACAGCATCTATTTTCCCTATTAATTAATTAATATGCTAGGTTTTTTGAGGAGTAAGGAATAAATATTGATACAGAGGAGTAATGTTCCTAGCGAAATTGTCCTTGGATCCTGGGAGAGTCAGAGTTTGGGAGAAGAGTTAAAGGGTCAGCAGAGGTACTAAGATTTAGTTATATGAATTGGATATAGATATTATGAATTGGATATAGATATTAAATATTTACACAGTATGATGGTCTTACCATAAGAAAGTTACCATAAGAAAGTTCCTAAAATTAGAGAAGGAGTAATCAAAAGTTGAGCCTTGGTAAGTTAGGGAATTGCCTGTATTTTGATTGGTATTCTCTCCCTTCCCTTTTTTTCCTTTCCTCCTTATATAAGAAGTGATTTATGTGATTAGCATCATGTTGTTTGTATTACCTTATTTTATGTATATGAAGAGTATTTTGATAGGATTGTTGAAGAAAGAGTTCACCTTTTATCTTTTCAACTTAACTGCTTCTTTCATTTTGTTTTCTGCTGGATTAGTTATTGCTTCCTTTGCCTTAAGTCATCCATCAACTTATGACCATCTAATACTCTTGCTTTCTAGATGGTCTTCCTGCCCTTCATCCCTTCCCTTCCCATTTTAGTCTGTTACTAGCAAATTTTTAAACATCTTTCTTTACTGTACCATGACTCTACAGACAAACATACAGGCTTTAAAATTTGTACCTATTAAAATTTTTCCTAAATACATATTGTAAATCTAAACCCTTATGTCAGCCTGGGAAAGTTTGTTAACAAAATAGTTGAAACAGTGAGATTCATTGAATTCTCATTGAAAGAATAGTAGTATAGAAGGATGAACATTAGAGCGATAATCACAGTAAAGAGAGAAAATAGACGAGTGAGAGGCTACTTTTGAGATGCATATAGGGTCATTATACAGATCTATAATGGGTCTGAGGAAGAGGGTGATCATCAATATGGAATATATAGGAGAGAGAAGAAAGAATAAGGACAGATTTTGGTTGTTAGATGACTATTTCTACCATGAAAATGTGTTTTCATCAGATTTATTATCCCCTTATTCTCCCTTCTCTAAACTATTTGTGCTAATTACCCAGAATTGTAAAGTTCAATTCACTTCAGTCGCTCAGTCATGTCTGACTCTTTGCAACTCCATGGACTGCAGCATGCTAGGCTTCCCTGTCCATCACCAACTCCTGGAGCCTGCTCAAACTCATGTCTGTCGAATTGGTGATGCCATCCAACCATCTCATCTTCTGGTCGTCCCCTTCTCCTCCTGCCTTCAATCTTTCCCAGCATCAGGGTCTTTTCCAGGAAGCCATTTCTTCGCATCAGGTGGCCAAAGTATTGGAGCTTCAGCATCAGTCCTTCCAATGAACATTCAGGGCTGATTTCCTAGGATTGACTGGTTTGATCTCCTTGCAGTCCAAGGGACTCGCAAGAGTCTTCTCCAACACCAGAGTTCAAAAGCATACCTCCTAGGAATTGTACACACATCCTTAATTATATCCTGTTAGTCTAGACCAGTCATCCTTCACTTCTTCTTCCTCCTCTTGACGTCATCAGTATCATCATCAGTTTGGTGTCCAAATCACCTGGCCTTACATATTAGGTACTCTAATACCTATTGATAGATGTTGGAAAACCTGTGCTTGTGGATATTTTGGTTTTTTTCAAATTTTGCTATAGTAATTTATCTGAGTGAAATGTAGGAACTTTTCTAAAAGGTCAACTCAAGCCAAGAGTTTGTGATTTTTCACTCTAAACCTAAAGATACTATTTATTAGTGACTAATGGGATATAGTTTTATATATATGAAAATGTATACAAGAAACATTTTTTAGGCCAGTTTTCTAGACCTAGGACATTTACAGGTCTTCTTAGTAACTTGTACTATTAAAAAGGAACTAAGAATGAATTCAGTTATCTTTCAAGTCTAAAACAAAGTTAACCACCACCCCCCCCCAACCCTTTTTTTTTTTTTGGCTCTTTCAGGGGATGGGGAAGTTTATGTTTGGGATGTGAACTCTAGAAAGTGCCTTAACAGATTTGTTGATGAAGGCAGCTTATATGGATTAAGCATTGCCACATCTAGGAATGGACAGTATGTGGCTTGTGGGTAAGTAAACAGAGGTTCTGGTAACCTTTAATCACCTTTTGCTAATGAAAAAATATTAAAGAATATACGAGATGGTACCCGAGTAGTTCTGTTTATAAAGTGTTTAGTGATATGAAATTATAAACCCAGGTCTTTTACATTTTATTGTCTTAAAAAGATTTTCTAATATTTGTGTTTAATAATATTGATGGCAGTTTTTCAGCTCTTTAGCAAAGAAAATACTGGACTACCGTCTTGTGTGCATGCATCCTAAGTCACTTCAGAACCTATGGACAGTGGCCCTCCAGGCTCCTCTGTCCATGGAATTCTCCAGCCAAGAATACTGGAGTGGGTTGCCAGGCCCTCCTCCAGAGGATCTTCCCAACCCAGGGATCAAACCTGTGTCTCTTGTGTCTCCTGCACTGGCAGGCAGGTTCTTTACTACTAGTGCCACCTGGGAAACCCAGACGCCCTTATTATGTTACAGTACTTTTTTCTCTTATGTTTGGAATATTTGTTTAAGTCTTAAAGATACTTAAAAATATATGTTCTTTCATCTAGCTATGTGGTATGAACCAGTAACATGTTTTTACTGTTGTTAGTATTATAGAGATCTTGAAAGTATTATCTAGAACATGTTATTGTGTCCTTGCTGAGAGAAATGGTTATTACACTGGGGAAAAGATGGCTTTATTGTCCTATTTGATTTTAAAGATGCAGGGTAGGAGAAGGAGGTGTTGGGATACTTACCTGTAATGCTAAATGATTTTACCACCAAATCACTAATCAGCAACTTTAATTTTAGAACTTCCAGAAGTTGATCTTTATGACTGTTAGATTAAACAAAATTGATCCATAAAGAGTTTTCATTCAGATTCTCCCTTGTTGGGCAGTCCGGTGGGTCCAGCAGCATAGCTTACTTACCACTTTTTCTTTACCACCTCCTTCAAAGGCTAAAATTGGGGAAACTGCCTATAAATATCTGTCACCATTTGGATATTGGTCAGCAGCTACCTTGTAGCCTTGGAAGAAATGACAGTAGAACCAGGCTGTGGCGCTCGGAGGCCAGGCTAACATCAGGTGAGTCTGACGTAGGTAGGGGGACAGCCTGAGCCCAGCGCTTGCTAGAGCAGTATGCTCTATGGCAGCAGTGTATGATTAGCAAGTCTTTTGAGACTAAAGCTCCTTTAAAATGTAGACTGGGAGTAAAATTATAAGTAATTTTAAGCAGACCTGCTTTACCTTTGTGTAAGACAAAAACTGCACAAACATAACCATCACTCAGATTTGTGAAGTTAATCTTTTTCTGGTTTTTGCCTCTCTTTTTTTGGTATTACTTTTTATTAATCCCCTTTGACAGGCCCAGAGAGGAAAGAATCTAATATTAGCCACTTAAACTCATTTGATTTTAATTGCCTGTCAGTGTAATTGAATTCTGATGTGCTTGGTCAAAGACCATTTCTAGGTTTTTATTGTTAAACCTGTAAAGAAAGGCCTTAACCCTTCTTAGAGGAGTTTCTCATGTAGAGGGAAGAGTTATTGGTGGTACAGTCAGAGCAGAGGTAGGAGAAACTGAACTCACTTAGCTGGTTGACTGGCTGCTGCTTCCCTTCCTCCCAACTCCCTCTCTTCCTCTCTTGATCTCAAAATTTGTCTGATAGTGTCCATTAACTCTTTTCAGTGTCCTGGGTTAAAGTGGATGCTTTCGATTTACAGCTTTGCTCTGATAGGGATATAGGAAACTCAGAATATTGTAAATAGAGGTCTTTTATTTTATAGTGCCTTTTTTTTAAATGGCTTTGGTTAATGTAAGGATTGCTACAACTCATGTTGTTTGATTTCCAGTTCTGTGGTCTTTCCACAATGCCACCCCCTAAGTATTTTGATTTTATTTTAAAAGAATACTGAAAATTCAGGACTGTAGAGAATTAGAAAATTTGTTATGATTTAGGGCCTGGAATTAATAGTTCTTTATTTCAGTGTTTTCTCATTGAACATATAAAATGGGTTTCATTTTGCTTCATCTAGAGATTCTTTAGGACATGTGTGCTTTATAATGCAAGAAAAGCCTGTTTTATTCAGTGATAATGCTTTTGCTTCAGTTTCCTCATTCATAAAACATTTATTGGGCGTTGAGCTGGGGATTGTGAGATAGAACAATACATTTTCACCTTTTCATAGTTTATGATCTCATGTGGGGACATATGTTCATGTATCGGTATTCACAAGGTGAGCCATCAAGCCATCACAAGGGCTGCAGTTTAGATACAGTATTTCAATTTTAAAAGCCTTAGGAATGGTGAAGGCTGTTATAGTTGGAATGTCTGAAAGGGGTTTTGTGGGATATTGGCACTTGAGCTGGGCATTTTGAGGGCCAGTTGGAATTCAGAGAAAGGTATTGCAGATAGTGGAGAAAGGATGAGAGAATTCAGGTTTGTGTTCTGAGAGGAGTATGGATGGGATGATTCTTAAGTGGGGTGGGGGCGTAGGCTACAAAGGTAGAGAAGCAGGCAGGCAGAGAAGTCTTTTATGCTGTGCTGAATAATATGGACATTATATTAAATGGAAAGTGGAACCATTAAAGATTTTTAAGCAAAGAATCATGATGATAATTGAAATTTAGGGTTTGAAGTAGATAATTCTCATAGCCTTTAGATGGGGAATAGAGGTGCAGGTGGATGAGCCTTGAGGTCATTGCAGTAATCCAGGCCTTGAGTAATAAGGATGGGAATGGGAATAGGTAGATAGGTAAATGATGCTTTCAGTGTATGTCCTAACTGCTTAGAAAATTGGGATGAGAGAGGAGGAGTGACATTCTCAGGCTCCAGGCCAAGACAGTCAGTAGAGTAGAGTTGTCCATGGAATGAGGGTGGATGCGGGATGGAGGCAGGTCAGAGATAGGTTCACAGGGCAGTGTTAATAGGCAGTTAGAAGTGAGTGGAGTTAGATTAAAGGCAGTCATTTGATGGTCCATGGGAGGAAATGAGATGAGAGAGACACTAGAGCTAGGCTGATCTGGCTAATTGCCATCATTCTTGTTTGGGAAGATTTTTCTCTACTAGGACATTTGTGGTTGCTGATCTGCTAATGGATAGGCTGTTCTTGATTTAGGAACCTACTTCTAGTCCAGTCAGCTGTGATTGGGGGGTGGAAGGGTGACAGTCATGTCTATTTTTTTAGTTAGGAGTTCAGTGATGAGAGCTCCCTTCTCCCTTTGTTCTTGTTTTTCCTCTTATGATACCTGGTTTTTATTTTTTTGCCTTGTCATTGTTGCTATTTGTTTGTTTTGAACCTACTATCTCCCTTCCCCAGCTCATGTCTCACTTACCTTTTCCACAAAGCTTCACTAGAGCAACTTCAGTTCATACTGATTTTTCCTTTCTTTGAGGTTCTGGATCACATATAGAGAGTTTAGCTTATGTTCTCTTATATTTCTGAGTATTTCTTAACAGTCTTTTTTTTCCCTGGGATTAAATTCTTTCTGTTCTTCTGTATTCCTGTGACAGTTCGCATTGTTGTTGCTAGGTCGTGTCCATCTCTTTGTGACACCATGACCTGTAGCATGCCAGGCTCCTCTGTCCTCCAGTGTTTCCTGGAGTTTGCTCACATTCATGTCCCTTGAGCCAGTGTGATGCTATCTAACCATCTCATCCTCTGCCACTCCCTTCTCCTTTTGCCTTCAATCTTTCCTAGCATCAAGGTCTTTTCCAATGGATCTTTGCAGGAATCTTTCCCAATGGATCTTTGCATCAGGTGGCCACAGTATTGGAGCATCAGCTTCAACATCAATCCTTCCAATGAATATTCAGGGTTGATTTTTTTTAGGATTGACTGATCTGATCTCTTTGCAGTACAAGGGACTCTCAAGAGTCTTCTCCAGCACCACAATTCAAAAGCTTCAGTTTTTCGGTTTTAGCCTTCTTTATGGTCCAGCTCTCAGTATCCATATATGACTACTGGAAAAACCATAGCTTTGATCATATGGAACTTTGTCATCATAGTGATGTCTGCTTTTTAATATGCTGTCTAGGTTTGTCATAACTTTCTTTCCAAGGAGCAAGCGTCTTTTAATTTCATGGCTGCAGTCACTTCCCACAGTGATTTTGGAGCCCAAGGAAATAAAACCTGTCGCTGCTTCCACTTTTCCCCCTTCTATTTACCATGAAGTAAGGGGATTGGATGCCATGATCTTAGTTTTTTGAATGTTGAATTTCAAGCCACACTTTTTGCTTTCCTCCTTTACCTTCATCAAGGGACTCTTTAGTTCCTCTTCACTTTCTGCCTTTAAGAATAGTATCATATGCATATCTGAGTTTGTTATTTCTCCTGTCAATCTTGATTCCAGCTTGTGATTTATCCCGCCCAGCATTTTGCGTATGCATATAAGTGAAATAAGCAGGGTGAGAATAGGTTTGACATACTCCTTTCCCAGTTTTGAACCAGTCCCTTGTTCCATGTCCAGTTCTAACTGTTGTTTCTTGACCCACATACAGGTTTTTCAGGAGACAAGTAATGTGGTTTGGTATTCCCATCTCTCTTAAGAATTGTCCCAATGTTATGATCACATAGTCAGAGGCTACAGTATAGTCAATGAAGCAACAGTAGATTTTTTTCTGAAACTCCCTTCCTTTCTCCATGATCCAACGAATGTTGGAAATTTGATCTCTGGTTCTTCTGCTGCTTTGAAACCCAGCTTGTACATCAGGAAGTTCTCTGTTCAGTTTTCATACTGCTGGTTATGTGGATATCATTAAATATTCTTAGTTGCATATTAGGATCAGTTATATCGTAGCACAAATACCACTGTAAATTTCCATATATTAAGATGATTAACTCATGCCATTTTTGTCCCACACATCTAAGCAATAATCACATAAGAATTCTTGGGGTAGGGGCTTCCCTGGTGGCTCAGTGTTAAAGAATCTGCTTGTCAGTGCAGGAGACTAGGGTTCAATCCCTGATCTGGGAAGAGCCCACATACCACAGGGCAACCAGGTCTGTGCACCACAGCTATTGAGTGAGAGCTTTACAGGCAGGAAGGCCAGAGGAAATAGGCTGCAAGTGTCAGACATATTTTACCTCTCTCTTAAGCAGCAGGAGGAAGCAAACAAGTGTTAGGTTTTTTTCCCCTTCTCTATACAAATTTAAAAGGAGGTTTCTCTTAAAATTCTATGTTGCCATGATGACACTTGGCTCCACCTGAACTTAACTTTTCTCAAACCTTGAGCTAGCCAATGTGTTTTTCTTACGGAAATGTTTTTCTTAAGCTATGTTAATGAACTGTGTATTTACCCTAGACTCTTGTCTTTCCTCAAGTCAGTTCTGCTTGAGACTCAGAACCAGGGCTCAACAAACCTGTATGTTTTACTGATACATTGTTCTCCTAATCTATGTTAATGAAACTATATACTTACTTGGACGCCTGCCTTTCTTCAAGATAAATGTCAATCGTTTTATGGCTCCAGATGACTCACCTGGTGCCAGTGTTATCTCAAAATGCATGTTGGGAGTGAGGGGCCTGGTGCCACTCTGAATTTTGAGACATCTCCTTTCTCTAATTAACAACTTGCTGATAGGTATGTAGTGAAAGTGAAGTTGCTCAGTCATGTCTGACTCTTTGTGACCCCTTGGACTGTAGCCTACCAGGCTCCTCTATCCATGGGGTTTTCCAGGCAAGAGTACTGGAGTGGGTTGCCATTTTCTTCTCCAGGGGATCTTCCCGACCCAGGGATTGAACCCTGGTTTCCTGCATTGTAGGCAGACGCTTTACCATCTGAGCCACCAGGGAAGTATAGGTATATAACGTTCAGCTAAAGATAGGTATATAACATCTGGCTAAAGACTAGCAAGGGGGCACTCTTTCTGCCTTTCTCTATCTCTTTTACACTTTAATAAAACTTTATTACACAAGAAGTTTGTTAGCGTTCAAGCCTTGTCACTGGCCCCGGATTGAACTCCTCTTCTCCAGAGGCCAAGAATCACAGCATCTTTCATGGCTCAGCAACAACCTGTCATGAGCCTGCGACTATAAGCTGCAACTACTGAAGCTCACATCCTGGAGCCCATGCTCTGCAACAGGAGAAAGCCACCACAATGCGAAACTCACACACAGCAATTGGCGGGTAGCCCCTGCTCCCCGCAACTAAAGAAAAGCCCTTGCAGGAGGGAAGACCCAGCAGAGCCAAAAATAAATAAATATATTTTTTAAAAAAGAATTCCTCAGAATAATGATAGTAAAGATGATCCAAAATCTTGAAAACAAAGTGGAGGTTACAGGTAAATAGATTAGAGACAAGGATTGAGAAGATGCAAGAAATGTTTGACAAGGACCTAGAAGAAATAAAGAGTCAATAATGAATAATGCAATAACTGAGATTGAAAGCACTCTGGAGGGAAACAATAGAATAACTGAGACAGAAGATAGGATAAGTGAGGTGGAAGATGGAATGGTGGAAATAAATGAAGCAGAGAGGAAAAAAAGAAACAAGAATTAAATGAGGACAACCTCAGAGACCTCTAGGACAATGTTAAATGCCCCAACATTCAAATCATAGTAGTCCCAGAAGAAGAAGACAAAAAGAAGGGGCATGAGAAAACATTTGAGGAGATAATAGTTGAAAACTTCCCTAAAATGGGAAAGGAAATAGCCACCCAAGTCCAAAAAACTCAGAGAGTCCCAAACAGGATAAACCCAACGCAAAACACCCCAAGACACTTATTAATCAAACTAACGAGGTTAATAAACACAAAGAGCAGATATTAAAAGCAGCAAGGGAAAAGCAACAAATAACACAAAAGGGGATCCCCTTTTAAGGATAACAGCTGATCTTTCAAAAGAACCTCTTCAGGCCAGAAGGGAATGGCAGGACATACAGTGATGAAAGAGAAAAACCTATAACCCAGATTACTATACCCAGCACGGATCTCATTCAAATATGAAGGAGACAGACAAGCAAAAGCTGAGAGAATTGAGCACCACCAAACCAGCTCTTCAACAAATGCTAAAGGATCTCCTCTAGACTGGAAACACAGGAAAAGGTTTATAAACTCAAACCCAAAACAACAAAGTAAATGGCAACAGGATCATACTTACCAGTAATTACCTTAAATGTAAATAGGTTGAATGCCCCAACCAAAAGACAAAGACTGGCTGAATGGATACGAAAACAAGACCTCTATATATGCTGTCTACAAGAGACCCACCTGAAACCAAGGGACACATACAGACTGAAAGTGAAGGGCTGGAAAAATATTTCATGCAAATAGAGACCAAAAGAAAACAGGAGTAGCAATACTCTTATCAGATAAAATAGACTTTGAACTAAAGGTCATAAAAAGAGACAAAGAAGGACACTACATAATCATCAAAGGATCAATCCAAGAAGATATAACAATTAGAAATATATATGCATCCAAGTCGGAGAAGGCAGTGGCAACCACTCCAGTACTCTTGCCTAGAAAATCCCATGGATGGAGGAGCCTGGTAGGCTGTAGTCCATGGGCTCTCGAAGAGTTGGACACGACTGAGTGACTTCACTTTCACTTTTCACTTTCCTGCTTTGGAGAAGGAAATGGCAACCCACTCCAGTGTTCTTGCCTGGAGAATCCCAGGGATGGGGGAGCCTGGTGGGCTGCCGTCTATGGGGTCGCACTGAGTCGGACATGACTGAAGCGACTGAGCAGCAGCAGCATGCATCCAAGTTAGGAACACCTCAAGATGTAAGGCAAATGCTAACAAGTATGAAAGGGGAAATTAACAGTAACACAATAGTAGTGGGAGACTTTAATACCCCACTCACACCTATGGATAGATCAACCAAACAGCAAATTAGAAAGGAAACACAAATTTTACATGATACAATGGGCCAGTTAGACCTAATTGATATCTCTAGGGCATTTCACCCCAAAACAATGAATTTCACATTTTTCTCAAGTGCACACGGGACATTGTCCAAGATAGATCCCATCCTGGGCCATAAATCTAGCCTTAGTAAATTCAAAAAAAGTAAAATCATTTCAAGCATCTTTTCTGATCACAGTGTGGTAAGATTAGATGTCAACTACAGGAAAAAAGCTATTAAAAACACAGACATATGGAGGCTAAATAACATGCTTCTGAATCACCAACAAATCATGGAAGAAATCAAAAAGGAAATTAAAACATGCATAGAAACAAATGAAAATGAAAGCACAACTGAAAATCTATGGGATTCAGTAAAAGCAGTGCTAAGTTCATAGCATTACAAGCTTACCTCAAGAAACAAGAGAAAAATCAAATTAACCTAACTTTACACCTAAAGCAACTAGAAAAAGAAGAAATGAAGAACCCCAGGGTTAGTAGAAGTAAAGAAATCATAAAAATTAGGGCAGAAATATAAAGAAACAAAGGAGACTCTACCAAAAATCAGCAAAACTAAAAGCTGGTTCTCTGAGAAGATAAATAAAACAGACAAACCATTAGCCAGACTCATCAAGAAAAAGAAGAATCAAATCAACAGAATTAGAAATGAAAATGGAATATCACAACAGACAACACACAACAACAGACAGAGGATTGTAAGAGACCACTCTCAGCAACTATATGCCAGTAAAACGGACAGCTTGGAAGAAATGAACAAATTCTTAGAAAATTATAGCCTTCCAAAAATGAATCAGGAAGAAATAGAAAATCTTAAGAGACCCCATCACAAGCACGGATATAGAAGCTGTAATCAAAAATCATCCAACAAACGGAAGACCAGGAACAGATGGCTTCACAGGTGAATTCTACAAGAGCTAACATTTATCCAACTCACACTCTTCCAGAAAATTTCAGAGGAAGGTAAACTCCCAAGCTTATTCTGTGAGACCATCATCATCACCCTAATATCAAAACCAGACAGATGCCACAAAAAAAAACAACACGCCAACATCACTGATGAACATAGATGCAAAAATCCTCAACAAAATTCTAGCAAACAGAATCCAACAACATATTAAAAAGATCATACATCATGGCCAAGTGGGCTTTATCCCAGGGATGCAAGGATCCTTCAGTATTCGCAGATCAGTGTGATACACCATATTAGCAAATCGAAGGATAAAAATCATATGGTCATCTCTAGATGCAGAGAAAGCCTTTGACAAAGTTGGGAACAAGATCATTCTCACCACTAATATTCAACGTAGTTTTGGAAGTTTTAGCAACAGCAGTCAGAGAAGAAAAAGAAATAAAAGGAATCCAAATTAGAAAAGAAGTAAAATTCTCACTGTTTACAGATGACATGATCCTCTACATAGAAAACCCTAAAGACTACTAGAAAATTACTAGAGTTTATAATATAGCAAAGTTGCAGGATATAAAATTAATACACAGAAATCCCTTGCATTCTTATATACCAACAATGAGAAAACAGAAATTAAGGAAATAATCATTCACCATTGCAGTGAAAAGAATAAAATACTTAGGAATAAATCTGCCCAAAGAAACAAAGACTTATATATTTTTACAGTTTTACAGAAAACTGTAGAACACTGACGAAATCACAGATAACACAAATAATGGAGAAATATACCATGTTCATGGATCGGAAGAATCAATATAGTGAAAATGAGTATACTATCCAAAGCCATCTATCAATTCAGTACAATCTCTATTAAGCTACCAGTGCTATTTTTCACAGAACTAGAACAAATAATTTCACAATTTGTATGGAAATACAAAAAACCTTGAATAGCCAAAGCAATCTTGAGAAAGAAGAAAGGAACTGGAGGAATCAACCTGCCTGACTTGTTTATACTACAAAGCTTCAGTCATCAAGACAGTATGGTACTGGCACAAAGACAGAAATATAGATCAATGGAACAAAATAGAAAGCCCAGAGATAAATCCACGCACCTGTGGACACCTTATCTTTGACAGAGGAGGCAAGAATATACAATTGGGGCAAAGAGAGCCTCTTCAGTAAATGGTTCTGGGAAAATTGGACAGCTACACGTAAAAGAATAAAATTAGAGCACTTCCTAACACCATACACAAAAATAAAGTCAAAATGGATTAAGGATCTAAATTTAAGACCAGAAACTATAAAACTGCTAGAGGAAAACATAGGCAAAACACTCTCTGACATAAATCACAGCAGGATCCTCTATGACCCACCTCCCAGAGTAAAGGAAATAAAAGCAAAAATAAACAAATGGGACCTAATTAAATTTAAAAGCTTTTGCACAATGAAAGAAACTATAAGCAAGGTGAAAAGACAGCCTTCAGAGTAGGAGGAAATATAAGCAAACGAAGCAACTGACAAAGAATCTCAAAAATATACAAACAGCTCATGCAGCTCAATACCACAAAAATAAACGACCTAATCAAGAAATGGACCAAAGAATTAAACAGACATTTCTCCAGAGAAGACATACAGATGGCTAACAAACACGTGAAAAAATGCTGAACATCACTTATTGGAGAAATGCAAATCAAAACCACAGTGAGGTTACCATCTCACGCCGGTCAGAATGGCTGCTATCAAAAAGTCTACAAACAGTAAATGCTGGAAAGGGTGTGGAGAAAAGGGAACCCTGTTACATTGTTGGTGGGAATGCAAAGTAGTGCAACCACTATGGAGAACAGTGTGAAGATTCCTTACAAAATTGAAAATAGAACTGCCATTCAGTTCAGTTCAATCACTCAGTCGTGTCCAACTCTGCAACCCAATAGACTGCAGCACACCAGGCCTCCCTGTCCATCACCAACTCCCAGAGTTTACCCAAACTCATGTCCACTGAGTCAGTGATACCATCCGACCATCTCATCCTCTGACATCCCCTTCTCCTCCTGCCTTCAATCTTTCCCAGCATCAGGGTCTTTTCAGATGAGTCAGCTCTCCACATCAGGTGGCCAAAGTATTGGAATTTCTGCTTCAGCATCAGTCCTTCCAGTGAACACTCAGGACTGATCTCCTTTGGGGTGGACTGGTTGGATCTCCTTGCAGGCCAAGGGACTCTCAAGAGTCTTCTCCAACACCACAGTTCAAAAGCATCAATTCTTCGGCGCTCAGCCTTCTTCACAGTCCAACTCTCACATCCATACATGACCACTGGAAAAACCATTTTAGTGGGACACAAATGTTTAGTCCACAGCAAGATTTTCTAAAGCCAGGATATATAGTGTTCCTCCTGAGTGGTTAATAGGGACTACATAAGAGTTAGCTGTACTTAAATTAAGGGCTTTTTAATTAATGTATATGAAATATACATCAGAAACTAAATATAAGTAGTTTGAAGACTTTAAAACACTGAATCTAACATACTATTTGTGAGTTGGCTATAATTTCAAACTGTGGAGTCTTGTGTGTGAACTAAATTTGTCTTGTTTATGCATTGTGCCTGTTTCACTGTAGGCAATAAGTATTAAGTGAATCAGTGAGAATGTTGAGTGTAGGAATTAGAACACTTAATGTGTCGCCCTTGTTAGTTTGAGTATTAATTTCTTGCAACTTTCAGGTTTATATTGCATTTGCTAATTAAGTATCTGTGAATGACAACTACCTTATTCTTATTCCTTATAAATGATGCCTGTAACATTAGGTGGTCTGAAGATTGAGGTCAAAAATGTTTACTGAAACCTGTCTGTGAATGATTCTGTTAGTCATTAAGATTTACATTATGTGAATATTGGGTATAGTTCATTGTTGGTAAGTATTTCAGTAAACTTGGAGTGGATGATCGCTTCCATTAACTATTGACTGTGGTATTCTTATAGACCAAAAAACTAAGGTACTTGCTATTACAGCTGTTGTGCAGCACTGTTTTGGATGTTCTCATAAATAGAATAGAATAAAAAAAGAAAGGAGGAGATCTAAACAGGGGGAAGATGGTGCTCATTCGCATATTAGAATGTTCGGTTGTCCATACATGGCATGAGAGTGGCCCTCGTAGCCTCTCTTGTTTGTCTTTGCATCCCAGGCACTTAAACAGTGTCTGTGGTAAAGTTGAAATTCAGTAAATATTTATTGAAGGAATGAATAATGAAGATTCTACGCTTGCTTGGATTTTCTAGCTACACTAGTAATTTAAAAGCTCCCAGCATTAACAAGATTTCAGTAAGACTACAGTAAAACTGGTAGACTCTGATTTTTGCCTTGGGATGAACACTCCAGCCCATAGTCCCTGTGTAACATGATACAGTTCCTATAAATATTAGTTTTCTGGGGGTGGGGTGTTATATCTTAATTCACTTGGATTGTGAAAATCCTGTTGCTTCTTTTTAATCTTTAATTCATTCATTTTTCTCTTTGCAGTTCTAATTGTGGAGTGGTAAACATATACAATCAAGATTCTTGTCTCCAAGAAACGAACCCAAAGCCAATAAAAGCGATAATGAACTTGGTTACAGGTGTTACTTCTCTGACCTTCAATCCTACTACAGAAATCTTGGCAATTGCTTCAGCAAACATGAAAGAAGCAGTCAGACTGGTAATGTCTTTACCCTTTCCTTTTAGCATTGATGATTTTAAAATTTTAAGTTGAAAACGTGGAAAGATAATAAGGAAAGAGTTGAATTATTTTAAAAAGAGTAGCCTCTTTTGTTGTAAAAACTGCTAGTATTGTAGCTTTTGGGTGTAATTATAGAAATGATACACAGTAGCCACCAAATTTGTATTATTTCACTTCTTTTGGGAAAACTGTGCTGTCCTTTCCTAACATTTCTTAAGAGGTGGTCTTCATTTTCAGAAGTTACTTTTGGTATATACATGAAGGAATATGTAAGCAAATATTTCATCCCTCTGTAGTTTTCTTAATTTACCTTTATAAGACCTGGTGTCATAATAGAGTGGAGGCAGTTCTTAAATTCTGAAAATAAATTGAGCTTGGACATTAACCATGTAAAAAGATTGCAGTTTAAATAGCTGGATAGTACTTGTGAAGATAGCTCTGTGCCAGGGGTTCCCAGGAACTCCCCCAGATTTGATGAGTGCTGAGCATTCAGTCGCTCAGTTCTGTCCGACTCTTTGCAATCCCATGGGCTGAAGGCCACCAGGCTCCTCTGTCCATTGAATTTTCCAGGCAGGCATACTGGAGTGGGTTGCCGTTTCCTACTCCGGGGGATCTTCCCAATCCAGGGATCAAACCTGCATTGCTTGTTTCTCCTGCATTGGAAGGTGGATTCTTTTACCATGGCACCACATGGAATAGAATGGTAAATACACGGACTCAAGGACTCAGAATATGATCATACTCATGGCTAAGAATTATTACAGAGAAAAGGTACAAAGGATAAGGAAAAAGTATATGGGCTAAAGCCTGGAGGAAACCAGGCACAGGCATCAGAAGTCCTCTCTTAAGGCAGATCACATAGGACATGTTTAATTCTCGAGTAACTAGTTGTGACAACATGTGTTAAATATTTTTTACCAGAGAAGCTCATCATAGACTCAGTGCCCAAGGTTTTTATTGGGGGTTGATCAGGTAGGTACCCTCTACCTAGGAGGTACCCAAAGTAAAGGTTCCCAGAAGTAAAGTCAAGTGTTCAACATAAACCACATTAGAGATCCTCTGGAGTACGAAATGACAACCCACTCCAGTATTCTTGCCTGGAAAATTCCATGGACAGAGGATCCTGGTGGGCATAGTCCATGGATTCACACAGAGTTGGACATAACTGAGGCAACTGAGCACGGACTCATGAGCCATCCTTATCATTTAGGAAAAGTGTCTCATCTGTGTAGGGACCTATTTGCCAGTCAAATTCCCAGACAGCATCTAAGGGCCACTTGTAAGCAGGCCTTTCTAAGGATAACAGCCTCAGGCCAGTGTTGCTCTTTTTTTTTTTTTTTTTGGCCCAGCATCAGAGCTCAGCTTAAATGTCACTCCACCTCGTGAAGTTTCCTGTGCTTCAGGCAGAATCAGTTTCTTGCTATAAGCCGGGTATACAGATGCCCAGGTATACATAGAACCTTGAAAAGCAGCATTGCAGTGTGCTATTTTTATGTGTGTACTACCAGATTGTAAACACGTTACAGAGATTCTTATTTTTATCTTACTTATACTCAGCAAATAAACCTTGCATACTTCATCAGCTTTAATAGTGTATAGTTTACAAAGATAAAGAATTTTACAAAAAATTTTGAGCCAAGTGATAGTCCTCAGAGGATTAGCTTACCCAAAGTCAGCGGCTACTAAAGGCCAGTGAACTGTGATGCTAGATTCCGTATTCTTTCTAGCTTTTAGTTTTCTAACTAAATTTTTCAGAGCCCTAGAATGTGTACAGGACTTCAGATGGCAAGTAGGAGGCTAAGCTCCTCCCTGTATTATATAGAGCAGCTTTAGTATTACTTGTGATACATATATATTGGCATTCTGCATTAAGATTTTCTTTGAGGGAAGAAAGAGTTCTGCTGGAGAAGTGTGGGAAATATATCATTGGGTTTTATTGCCTCTGTTGAATGAATCATTTGATAAATGGGAGGGTTCTAATTCAAGTCAGCTTTAAAATAGCACAAATCAATCTTTTATCATTTTAATGATAGTAAATTGTGTTAGAAAACCATGGGATCTATTTTTCTTGACATAATATGTTCTGAAAAACGCCTTATAGTTCTGTCTAGTTTGCTTTAGTGATCATGACAGCATTTACGTTTTTTATTGTAGTAAAATCACATAAGGAATTCATTAATGTCAGCCACCTCCCATTTTTTAAATGGTAGTCAGCTATAATATCAAGCAGCTTCCCTGATGGCTTAGATAGTAAAGAGTCTGCCTGCAATGCAGGAGACTCAGGTTCAATCCCTGGGTCAGGAAAATCCCCTGGAGAAGGGAATGTCTACACACTCCAGTATTCTTGCCTGGAGAATTCCATGGACGAAGGAGCCTGGCGGGCTGCAATACATGGAGTTGCAGAGTCAGAGATGACAGTGACTGACACTTTCTAACAACTTTCAACCATAATGACTAATGGAAATAAACCAGGTATAATGCCTCTGTGAAACAGTGTCGGTGTTATTAGATGCAGTCTCCTATAATGAACCAAACAGTTCTGTTATTTCAGCAGTGAATATAAGTCTAAGTTACAGCACCATTGAGAGACTCAGAAGTTAAATTGTTACTACATCTTCAATCTTGGATGTTGTAGGAGTTGTGGGACTCCTTAATTATTAAATTGAGGATGAGAGAGCTTTGATTGAATTTTGATAACTGGACTCTTAAATGTAATACAGAAATTATGTTGGAGATAAAGGGAACTTTATGAATTAAAGAAGTTGTGTTTTTATGGGACTTCTTATTAGTTCAATTAACAGCTTTTAATACAAGGGTCATAAAGAGAGATGAGAGAACAGCTGAGATCTAACCAGGAGGGGGTCGTTGGTCTGAGGGAAGATGTACTAATACAGTGTAATCTCTGGGGAACTTTTTTTTCAATACTTATTTGTCTGGCTGCACTGGGTCTTAGTGGCAGCTCAGGGGATCTTTGATCTTCATTGTGGCATGCAAGATCTTTTAGTTGTGGCACATGGGATCTAGTCCCCTGTCCAGGGATCGAACCCAGGCCCCCTGTATTTGGGGCAAGGAGTCTTAGCCACTGGACCACTAGGCGCTCCCTAAACTGGGGCTCTTGCAAGTAGATAGCTGAGTCTTTTAGGAAGGCATAAACCTGGTTTTTCCTCCTTGATATTCAAGTCAGTAGAGGAGATAAAATTTAAAATTGTTGATAAATTGGTATTTATCCTCCATCAGAGTAAGTCAGCTTGTTGTGTGAAGCTCTGGCCACTATGTATGTTTGTGTAGGTTATTTGTTGCACAGGGTACATTTAAAGGGACTCCATTTACATCATAAACTTTGTATTTACTGCAGTATTTCTGATAATTTTGGTAACAGAGTTCTGTTTATTTAGCTAGACAAATACACAAAAGGTAAAGTTGAACTTTAAAAAATTGCTTTGTGTCTTATACTCTAATTTTTGTCAGTGTCTTTGCTTTATTGTGTCAAAGAGCACTTCTCATTAGCCTTTGCATTGATGACAGGCTGTGCAGGCAGAATCTGCTTCCCGGAGGAGGAGAATAATTGAAAATGGTCTGGAGAGTCACTGTAAACTTTACTTTCTTGACTTAATGGTCAGTAGGCATTTACCAGGGTAGTAGGGCCTAGTGACTGAATGAAACCTGTGTAATAGACAGATGTATCTAACAGTTTTACCTGGTACTTGTCTGTGAAAGTCCCCTTGATTGGCTGGGGACTTACCTCAAAGTGAAGGATGATGGACTGCCATGATTAATAGCTGAATGAGAATTCTGTGAGTATGAAGGTGCTGTGTTTCTTGGAAGAGCTAGAGAATGTGCGAGAGCCTTCCTAGTCTGCTTAAGGTAATGGCTTCCTTGCTTGGATTTTATTTATCCACAAATTGGATGAGGACTTGTCTTGCCTAGCTTGGATTTGGGCTCATTTCCCCCCTGAGCAGACTTTTCTGGAGAAAGAGACCTGGCCTTGAGGTGAGCTTTGGACTGTTTCTCAGTCAGAACACAGTTTCCCTTGAACCAGGTTTTTATGGTTTAGCCTCTCCTTGAGGAGAGATTTTCAGCACCACATTGTTGAGAAATAAAAAGTGCAAGTAGGGAATTGTATGATACTGGAAATTTGGTATGATTTTGTCTTGGCTTCAGGCTCTTCATAATGTTCTGTTCCTTGTAATCAGATTTTAGTATTCTTTGCTGTAGTTATCATGTTAGAACATTAATGGGTTCTACTACTGACTTTTCGGGCTTCCCTGGTAGCTCAGTCAGTAATGAAACTGCCTGCAGTGCAGGAGACCCGGGTTCAGTTCCTGGGTCAGGAAGATCCCCTGGAGAAGGAAATGGCAACCCACTTCAGTAGTCTTGCCTGGAGAACCCCATGGACAGAGGAGCCTGGCAAGCTACAATCCATGGGGTTGCAAGAGTCAGACACGGCTTAATGAGCAAACCAGCACTGCTGACTTTTCACTTTGTTCATTCACTTATTTGTTTACCCTCCTAGGCACCATGCTAGATGCTGCAGTTTATTAATAATGAAGCATCAAGAAAGCACTTTTTTCTCTTCCGTCCCTTTCTTCTCAGTTAATAGCATATTGAAAATCAAATTTTAATTTTGGAACACTTTGCTGTATTAAGGGAACTGTACTTGATGTGTGTTACAATCAAAACGAACTTTTGTTCTAGCAAAATGATAGAATGAAGTCTAAAATTTAAGATGAGCTCCTAGTTGTTTTAGTTTAAAAGCTTTTTATTGTTTCCTGCAGGTCCACCTTCCTTCCTTTACAGTATTTTCAAACTTCCCAGTTGTTAAAAAGAAGAATATTTCTCTCATTCATACCATGGATTTTTCTCCCAGAAGTGGGTATTTTGCCTTGGGGAATGAAAAGGGGAAGGCCCTGATGTATAGGTAGGTGTTATTATCCTCACATCTAACAAAATGTACATTTTTCTACCATAAACTGTCACTAGCAAAAAATTTACTTGGAGTTTTTGGAGAAGGGGGGTGATGCAGTGTTTTGAAAATGTCAAATTGAGGAAAAATTGCCCCTTTAATAATACTGCCACTTTTTGGTGCCTTACGTTTTTAGATTAGCCTCTGTCGCCTTGACAATGCTCTCTTTATTCCACTAGATTTAAGTGATATTTTTCACAGAGGTATTTATTTCTTTTCCTGCAGCTGTAAGCTGTAAATATGGATATTAACTACAAAGATGCCAAAAGTTTATGCTCTGTCCAGGTTCTTTTCTGCACTCCGTTCACTTGGCTATAAAGCAAAAACAAATAAAATCTAATTACATTGTTTCTAGAAGAATATGCTGGTGACAAGGTGACTCTTGGGGGTGGGAACTGACTTAAGTCGTAGCCCCTTTTCCTTGCTCCCATGTGCTGGGAATGAATGTTGTATAGAACCCTGTGTTCATGTTTGTATGCTTCAGGGAAAGCCTGCTTTCAAAGAAGCTGAAATCTGGGGTGAAGAAGAGGAGGCGTGCAAATTGGTTTTGAGGAGATAGTTGTGAGAAGAGAATGTAGCAAACAATAACATGCTTACTTTGAAAGAAAATTGGGTGGATGGTGCTGGGAAAATTGGTAACTTTATCATTCTCACCACGGGTCATTTTTGGAGTGATTTTTCGGTTTGGATTTTATAAAAGGATGCAGATATTTACTGTGCTTCAAAATTCTCTTCCGAAGCTGTAATTTATTATGATAACGGATTTTTTTCTTTTCTTAAGCCCCTAAGCCTGTTAGAATTTTCACCAAAGCATTGATCTCTCGTGAGACTGCTCCTAGCATGTGGTTTGCAGTGACAGCATTTCTGCTGGAAGTGGCTGATTAGGTATTTCACGGATTCTGCTTTAATGCTTTGGAGCAAGCTGATGGCTTGTATCTAAAATCTGAGGTATTAGCATTAGGATTCTTCAGAATATCAACTTGAGGAGTCTTAATGTAGTTGCCTAGTGAAAGTGATTGTGGCTGCATTTCCACACCTAAAGTCTTCCTCAGTGCCATACTGTGATACCCAGGGTAATCAAAAATTGTTTTGATGATTTGTCTTTTACTTTTTTCAGGTTGCATCATTACTCAGACTTTTAAAAAGATTATTCAAAGTAAGAAAAACTTTTTTTTTTCATTCTACAAAGTTTTAAGGTTATACCCATTGCTGTCAGTTGGCAGAGGGACCATATTAGCTGATCTTTGTTTCTTTGCCTCTGAGTTGCTGTATCTTCAGTTAAGGGAGTGGGAAGGACATAGATCAGGAAGTTGGACTTGAACTTTTCCTTGGGAATTTCTTCTCCCAAATCACAACAATCTGGCTCTGTTCTTCTGAGGGAAGATTTTTAATACTATGTCCATAAATAGTCATCAAAATTATAATCACTGAGTATATAATCTGCAAAGCAGAAGAGACTTAACTGAGAGAGGTAAGTATCTTCATATATAATTACAGTTTCCATAAGCTCAAGCCCTTTTATTTGTATGTTTCTTGAGAGTTTATAAGTAGCTTGCCTTATAGCTAGTGAATGGTTGGCCATTAGTTTTGCTGCCACATGTAATATATATATTTGGCACATGCATGTGTGTGTATATATATATATATATACACACCATATATATATGGTATACACGAAAAAGAAATACATATACATATGTTGTATATATTCTTTTTCTTCCAGTTTTATTGAGATATAATTGGCATATAGCACTGTGTAAGTTTCAGGTGTATGCATAATGATTTGACATGCATATATCATGAAATGATTACTACAATAACTTTAATGAGCATCCATCATCTCATAGATACGAAATGAAAGAAATAAATAAAAACTCCTTTCCTTGTGGTGAGAAGTCCTAGGATTTTCTCTCTTAACAAGTTTCGTATATAATGTATGGCAGTGTTCGTTGTATTTATCATATTGTATATCACATCCCTGGTATATATTTATCTTATAAGTCCAAATTTGTACTTTTTGACTTCAAGATATAAGGTTTTTGCCTTCCTCCAATTGCTGCTTGATATTTAAAACAGTAGGACATTATTTTCTTCCCATGGCTTGATTTTCACCTGAGGTATGGTGGTCATTCTGACATTGAACTTTGCAGTTGACCTGTTCATCACAGTTGAGTAATTTGATCTTCTCTGAGATTCATAGATGTTGAGGAGAAACTCTGGAAGTGCATATAGACTTAATTAGGGGAAAGAATTTTTGAAGGTAGCAGAATTTTGAGCAGAACACTAACCAGGAGGAGAAAACAGTCCAGCTATCTTGCCTCTTCAGAAACACTGCCAGTGCATGTTTGTTGATGACCAGTGGCTATAAATCAAGTATATCATTTCTTCTGTTCTTTCCTTAGATCCAGTTGGGCCACAGGAAAAACCCATCCTGAAATCTTAACTTTCCAGAATGTGTGATAATATATAGATAATGATATATTGAGTCAGATGTGCTTTTTTTTGTTACTAGGAATGTTTTAATAAACTCAGAGTAACTTTTGTTTGAAACTAAGTATATGTGGTTCTTCCTTCTCTACCTGCCTACACACACACACACACACACACACACACGCTAATTTGGGTGCATTTCTTTTAAGACTGAACCTGAGACATTGAACACACCTGTCTGTAGCCAAAAATAACATAGGTAGATAGTCTTGTATTTCACAGTTAACCCTGATTAGTATTTCTCCCTTTCCCAGGATCAGTCAGTTCAGTTCAGTCACTCAGTCGTGTCCGACTCTTTGCAACCCCATGGACTGCAGCATGCTAGGCTTCCCTGTCCTTTACCAACTCCTGTAGCTTGCTCAAACTCATGTCCATTGAGTTGGTGATGCCATTAAACCGTCTCATCCTCTGTTGTCCCGTTCTCCACCTGCCTTCAGTCTTTCCCAGTATCAGGGTCTTTTCCAATGAATGAGGCAGTTCTTCACATCAAGTGGCCAGAGTATTGAAGTTTCAGCTTCAGCATCAGTCCTTCCAATGAATATTTAGGACTGATTTCCATTAGGATTGACTGGTTTGATCTCCTTGCAGTCCAAGGGACTCTCAAAGAGTCTTCTCCAACACCATAGTTCAAAAGCATCAATTCTTTGGGACTCAGCTTTTTTTATAGTCCAACTCTCACATCCATACATGACTACTGGAAAAACCATAGCTTTGACTAGATGGATCTTCCTTTGCAAAGTACATCAGAAACAGTTAAAGTAGATTAGGACTCAAAAGGCAAAAGAGAAGACTTGTATTTCACTGCAGCACTTATGAGCACTTCATATTCACAAGGATTGCTGGGCTTTAAATGATATTGGCACTTTATGGGTAACTAATTGAAAATAATTAAAAACTGAGCAGAATGTGAAGAAGAAAATTTCCACGATCAGTTCCACACACACTAGTTAAAATCAAAGCCCGTGAAAATGTGCTGCACATCACAAATTGTTAGAGACATGCAAATCAAAACCACAATGAGGGAACACTCTGCGCCTGTTTGAAAGGCCATCCTCAGTCTACAAAGGGAAATGGGAGAAGACATGGAGGAAAGCAACACTTGAAGTACTGATGACAGGTAAATGCTAAGAATCACTGTTGAGTATGGAACTGCCTTTTTTAAGTAAGACAAACATTGATTCCAGTCCAGGTCTTTGGAAGACTTAAAACATGTCCTGCTCAGTGTTCCTTCATCATCAGCACCAACAAGGGAAGAAGGTGCCTGAACAGCAGCTCCTCCCGAAGCCAACAGACAGCCTCTGGTGAGGGACCCGTCAGTCAAGTCTCTTCCTCGTCAGGTGGTTAACAAGGCTCCTCCCTTGTGGCAAAGGGCTCTTTAATTCTAAATTCATTTTGCACAGAGAAGAGGAGAGCATCGGACATAAACTATAAATCATGTATCTTTATTTTTAAATGTTGAAAAGCAGAAGATAAAAGCAGTAAAATTATACTTTAAATAAATTACAAATTAATCAACTATATAGTCTGACTTAAAAGAGGAGGAGGATGTAAACAGATTACTGTAAGTGAGCAGCCCTTGACTGTGTGGGTACCACCCAAGAGCTCCAGCCGACTCCACCGCTAGACTCCGCAGCAGATACCATCCAGGAGGACCCAAAGCTGCTCTTTTGATCACACCAGGAGGAGCCTTCTTTGTCACCAGGGCAGAGAGAACCGAAGTCTGTGCCTTCAGACACATCTGCCAGGCTCCAAGCAGAAGGCTCAGCCTGAGTTGTGTTCTTCATATTGTTCTCCTGCAGGTTAATGGTAGTAAAATGAGGTGAAGGAAGCACCTAGAACTTGGGCACCTCCCCTTTCTGAGGTTGTTTTGTTAGGGGAAGCACACTGACTGAAACTGCCCACCCTGGCCAGGCAACATAGTAACCATTTGCATGAGCATGTTTTAGGACAGGAGGTCCTGCTAAGGAACAGGAACTAATAAGCCTCCACCAACCAGAAGAGTTCAGGAAGGGTCAAAAGGAGACACTACATGTCCAACCACCTCCCAGAATCCTCCTCTCTGGCATCCATCTTGGCTGAACACGGTGCACACCACTAGGAAGGACTCTGAGTCAGAATGATTGGCTAAAGACAACCCAGAAACTAATCCCATCACCATAAAACCCAAGACTGCAAGCCATGTGACAGCTGTTCTCCTGGGTTCCCTTACCCTACTGCTCTCCACCCGGGTGCCCTTTCCCAGTAAAATCTCTTGCTTTGTCAGCACATGTGTCTCCTCAGACAATTCATTTCCAAGTGTTAAGAGCCCAGTTTCGGGCCCTGGAAGGGGTCCCCCTTCCTGCAACAGTTTTATTTTCTTCTCCTCCAAGTGATTTGAATCAAAGGAGAAAGGGCATATTTCCACAGTTCTTCTCACCAGAATTTGAGGCTTAAAACGTACCCCGTCCTGGGCTCTTACCACTCCTGGCTGCTCCTCATCCTCTTGGCGGGTTTTGGATTCTCTTTTTCTGAACAAAGGCAGGAGTCTGGGGGTCAGTGAGTGGAGTTTCTTTTTGGGAACACCCACAACACCTAACAAGATACAATAAGGGCAAGGCTTCACTTAAAGTGTTTATCCCCTGATACCTTCTTTGCTTTTTGCTGTTTGATTCTTTTCTCTGTTTCAAATTCAAAGCCAATAGGCATGGTGGGTGGCTTCTCTGGCGGTTTCTCAGGCAAAATTGGCCCACCATAAAGAATTCTGGAATCCAGTTTCCACGCTTTCAGTTTGTAGAGCCCTGCTTCTACAGGGTTACATTTCTTGGGTTTTGCATCACTTTCCAACACCTCCACTGCCTCTTGCTGCATTTTTATTCTCTTCTCCAACTCTTGCTTATCAGTACTTTTTGGGATCTTCTGTAAACCACTAAAAGAACCTGGAAAAGAATATGTATACATTTATGCATGACTGAATTAAGTTCCTGTACACCTTATACAAACACAACATTGGAAACCAACTCTTTCAATATAAGATCAAAATGAAATTGCACAGAAAGAAAAAGAAAAAGGGTCATAAAAAATGCTGCTGCCTTGTGGCTGTTTTCCATAACAATATCGAAAACTGTGCTGATGGGCACTTAATATTCAGAAGGCCCGTGGGATTGTGAGTAAACAACACCTGCCTTCAAGAAATGTTCAAGGAGTGGTCATCAAAACACAGCAGACATTCAAGAGTCAATTGCAAGATGCCCTACTTGTACCCTTTTAAAAAAAAATCATAGGAAATGATGCCAACCTTGCTAACTATTCACTTCAGTTAGAGCTCAGTCGTGTCCGACTCTGTGACCCCATGAATTGCAGCACACCAGGCCCCCCTGTCCATCACCAACTCCTGGAGTTTACCCAAACTCGTGTCCATCAGGTCGGTGATGCCAACCAGCCATCTCATCCTCTGTCGTCCGTCCCCTTCTCCTCCTGCCCCCAATCTTTCCCAGCATCAGGGTCTTTTCTAATGAGTCAACTCTTCGCATGAAGTGGCCAAAGTACTGGAGTTTCAGCTTCAGCATCAGTCCTTCCAGTGAATACCCAGGACTGATCTCCTTTAGAGTGGACTGGTTGGAGATCTCCTTCCAGTCCAAGGGACTCTCAAGAGTCTTCTCCAACACCACAGTTCAAAAGCATCAATTCTTCAGCGCTTAGCCTTCTTCACAGTCCAACTCTCACATCCATACATGACCACTGAAAAAACCATAGCCTTGACTAGATGGACCTTTGTTGGCAAAGTAATGTCTCTGATTTTTTAATATGCTATCTAGGTTGGTCATAACTTTCCTTCCAAGGAGTAAGCCTCTTTTAATTTCATGGCTGCAATCACCATCTGCAGTGATTTTAGAGCACCAAAAAATAAAGTCTGACACTGTTTCCCCATCTATTTCCCATAAAGTGATGGGCCCAGGTACCATGGTCTTAGTTTTCTGAATGTTGAGCTTTAAGCCAACTTTTTCACTCTCTTTCACTTTAATCAAGAGGCTTTTTAGTTCCTCTTCACTTTCTGCCATAAGGGTGATGTCATCTGCATATCTGAGGTTATTGATATTTCTGCTAACTATTAGAGAAATCTAAATCAAAACTACAATGAGGTATCACCTCACACTGGTCAGAATGGCCATTGTCAAACACTGTACAAAGATCCAAGGCTGGAGAGGGTGCGGACAAATGAGAACCCTCCTCCGTTGATGCTGGAACATCAGTTGGGAACAGCCATTAAGGAAACAGTGTGCCTGCATGCTAAGTCATTTCAGTCGTTTCTGACTTGCAACGCTGTGGACTGTAGCCCGCCAGGCTCCTCTGTCCATGGGACTCTCCAGGCAAGAATACTGGAGTGGGTTGCCATGCCCTCCTCCAGGCGATCTTCCCCCACCCAGGGATCAAACCCATGTCTCTTATGTTTCCTATGTTGGCAGGCAGGTTCTTTACCATTTGCACCGCCTGGGAAGCCCATGGAGACAGTGTGGAGGTTCCTTAAACATTGAAAATGGGAATGAATTTACAGTAACTCCTGTTGACTTAAAAAATATTCACAACCTAAAAGATGAGAATTATGCTTTATTCAGCAGGAATTTTCAGGATTTCAAGCCCAGGTGAAGTCCATCTCAAATAAGACCTGCTTTGAGGAGGTGAGGGGAGGAGTCAGGTTACATACAATTTTGTAAGAAAGGGCAGGTAGTCTGAATATCAAAAGATTATTGTTAAGAAAACCAGATATCCCGAGTTAAGGAATTTAGTGCTTTTCTGTGTATGGCAAGATGCACGAGTCAGGGCTCACTGAAATCATTCATTTCATATGCACCTCACCTGTCTGGGGCCAGTGTCCTGTTTTCACATCCTGAGTTTCCATTCCTCAGGGCTCACCTTAGTGGGTGACTGTAGTCTGATGGCTGCTAGAGAGCAGATATTCTCATTCCTGAGTTCCCTGAGGGCTCACCAGCTCACAGTGGAGGGCTGCAATTGCTGATGACCATGACATCCTTGTTTACTGATACAACAGAAAATATTCCATTTCTCACTCCCTAACACCATACACAAAAATAAACTCCAAGTAATTTACAGATCTCAATGTGAAGATGGACACTCCCAAACCCTTGAGGAAAATATAGACAGAAAGCGCTTTGCTGTAAATAGCAGCAAGTTCTTTTTGGATCCACATCTTAGAGTAATAGAAAATAAAATAAAAAGCCAAAGGGACATAATTAACCTTAGCAGCATTTTCACAGCAAACAGAACCCTAAATGAAAGAAAAAGACAACACTCAGGATAGGAAAAAAATATTTCAAACAAAGATCCCCACATAGAATTCATCTCCAAAACATCATCCAAACAGCTCATGCAGCTCAATATCAAAAATAAAACAAAAATACCCAATAGGAAATGGGCCAAAGATCTCAATGGACATTTCAAGAAGGCATACACATGGCCACTAAGCACTTGAAAAGATGCTCAGCATCACTAATGATTAGAGGAAGACAAACAAAAAGTCCAGGGAACTATCACCTCACCCCAGTCAGAATGGCCATCTCAGAGAATCTCCAACAATACATGTTGTGGAGAGAACGGAACTCCCCTGCATTCTTGATGGGAATGTAAATTGGTACACCCATTGGGCAAAGAGTATGAAGGTTCTTCTAAAAAACTAAACATAGACGTACCATAGGATCCAGCAATCCCACACCTGGGTGTGGATACAGAGAAAACCAAAATCTGAAAAGACACATGCAGCCCTATGATCACAACTGCACTAGGAAAAAAAAAAAAAAACAACTGCACTAGGACCATAAACAGGACACAGCAGCAATCTAAGTGCAGAACACAGATGAATGGATAAAGAAGATGGGGTTCCTAGCCATAATATTATTCAGCCATCCAGTTCAGTCCAGTTGCTCAGCCATGTCCGACTCTTTACAACCCCATGGACCACAGCACGCCAAGCCTCCCTGTCCATCACCAACTGCTGGAGTTTACCCAAACTCATGTCCATTGAGTCGGTGATGTCATCCAACCATGTCATCTTCTGTCATCTACTGGGAGCCACCACGGGAAGTCCCACAAAGCTCACGCGGAGAGGACCTGACAGGCAAAGGCGGATCAGGACTCGAGGGATTCCCTGGACCTGCTCGAGCATCTACCCCGAAACCAAAATCTGTCTCCTGTTTACTATATTATGCTTTTCACCAACTCTTCTGACATTAGTAGGGGGCTATCCCTGGCCACCTTTCTCTGAACAAAATCAATTTAGGGCTCTAATTAATAAGTCTCCTGGGCTTGAAAGGAGTATTTCAATTCTAACCTCTCCGTTAACATTTTAGGTTGCTTGGCAGGTTTATCCATATCCTTATAACTAACGCACATAATTGCTCACAACTCCCCAGCCATGAAAGGCACAGGAAGCCTAAACATTCTAAAAGTCCTAATGAGTATAGAGCCCTTTGAGGAATGAAAAATTATTAGAATAGTACTGGTAAAGGGCTTCATTATTGGGCCAATGCTTGCTGCCAAGTTCCCATATCCCTTATCCATTGTGCACCTGGAAGTGCATTAGTTAATGTAGTTGGAATGTAAGAAAAACAAGTAGTAGCCTTGGTATTAACCACATCAGACCTTTGAGCTAATAAGTTCTTTCTTTGTTGTGACCCACTGCACCTTTACTCCGTGAGAATGTAACTTTATTTAGTACTTTCTGAGGCTGAGAAAAATAAAGAAAAAACACTTTAAGGGAAAACAAGTTTTCTGGCTGATCAACCTTTATCAGAAAAAGAGTCATGAAATGTTAATAGGCCACAGGGCCAAACATAACATAAGACCTTTGTTTATGAAAAGGTGTACAGAAAATGTCCTGGTTTCGATAAAGGTAAAATTGATGAAATGTTGAGCTGACTCTGTATCTTTTACTTTGAGAAATGTGTAACTCAGAGTATAAAAGTTTCTTTTAAAAATAAAGCTGCAGATCCCACTTCTCCAGAGCTCCCACAGAGCTCTGGTCTCTGTGTCTTTCTTTCTCTCTCTCTCTCTTTTTTTTTTTTTTTTTTTCAGGCTGACTCCTTGGAGCACAGAGGCTCTCTGAGTTCACTTTTTTGCCTGGGCTTCTAAGACCCAATCGGGAAGGCGTCCTGTGTCTTCACCCAGAGGAGAGGGCGTCCTGCGTCTTCACCCCACCGAGAGGGCACCTGTGGCCTCCGTGAACAGAGCAAGTCCCATGCCAGGGGCTTTATTGGCTTTCTGTGTAAACCAAGGAATATCAGCCTCCTTTTTCCTCTTTATTCTTTCTCCTTTATTCTCTTATCGTTCGACCCCGGGCCATCAGGTTCTAGTTCATTATAAAACCTGTATTATCTCTATCGCCGATGCCGTCCTTCCCAAGGGTACCCCTGGAGCCTGCTGGGGCTGGACCCCAGCAGTCATCCCCTTCTCCTCCTGCCCTCAATCTTTCCCAGCATCAGGGTCTTTTCAAATGAGTCAACTCTTCGCATCAGGTGGCCAAAATATTGGAGTTTCAGCTTCAATATCAGTCCTTCCAATGAACACCCCAGACTCTCAAGAGTCTTCTCCAACACCACAGTTCAAAAGCATCAATTCTTTGGCACTCAGCTTTCTTTATAGTCCAACTCTCACAGCCATACATGACTACTGGAAAAACCATAGCCTTGACTAGATGGACCTTTATTGACCAAGTAATGTCTCTGCTTTTTAATATGCTGTCTGGGTTGGTCACAACTTTCCTTCCAAGGATTAAGCATCTTTTAATTTCATGGCTGCAATCACCATCTGCAGTGATTTTGGAGCCCCCCAAAATTAAGTCAGCCACTGTTTCCCCATCTATTTGCTATGAAGTGATGGGACAAGATGCCATGATCTTAGTTTTCTGAATGTTGAGCTTTAAGCCAAGTTTTTCACTCTTCTCTTTCACTTTCATCAAGAGGCTCTTTAGTTCTTCTTCACTTTCTGCCATAAGGGTGGTGTTATCTGCATATCTGAGGTTATTGATATTTCTCCCAGCAATCTTGATTCCAGCTTGTGCTTCACCCAGGCCAGCATTTCTCGTGAGGTACTCTGCATATAAGTTAGATAAGCAGGGTGATAATATACAGCCTTGATGTACTCCTTTTCCTATTTGGAACTAGTCTGTTGTTCCATGTCCAGTTCTAACTGTTGCTTCCTGACCTGCATATAGGTTTCTCTAGAGGCAGGTCAGGTGGTCTGGTATTCCCATCTCTTTCAGAATTTTCCACAGTTTATTGTGATCCACATAGTCAAAGGCTTTGGCATAGTCAATAAAGCATAAATAGATGTTTTTCTGGAATTTTCTTGCTTTTTCAATGATCCAGCGGATGTTGGCAATTTGATCTCTGGTTCCTCTGCCTTTTCTAAAACCAGCTTGATTAAAAAGGATCAAATAATGACATGAACTCCTGTTGTTTTAAACCACCCAGCTTGTGGTCATTTGTTAGAGAAGCCACAGAACAGCCACATAAACCTTGCTCTGTAGGATCCTGGAAGTGTGGATCTCACTAAAGGCAGATGGAGGCTGGATTATGGAACCCTTAGAATCAGCACTGGGCCCCCAGAAATGTTAAAGCAGTGGCTGGACCCCAGAATGTGGGGGGGTCAAGCCTGAAGCCCATCACTAGGGTACCAGCTGCACACACCTTCCCAGGTTCTTACACCTGTGCACATGGTGTGGTAAGTGTCTCAGTCCTGACTGAGGACATTTAATGTCACAGTTCACACTCATTAAGAACCCACCAGTTACACAGATGGAAACCCAGTTAGGATACTTGCTGCACTGATGAGCAGTTCTGAAGATGGTCAGGAGTGGGGACTACATGCAGCCAGCAGCCCTTCCACCTCCTCCACCCACCACCCCCCAGGAGTATCCTCAGTGGGAAACTAGGGGACCACATGGAGGCATCTCTAAGTAAACCTTGGCTGAGCCCCAGGCTAGCTGCTCCTGAACCTCCTCCACCCTTCCCAGGTAAAACACCCGAATACCAGCAAAGACCTCACAGGTGGGAGGAGAGGGCTTGGAGCCACCCCAGCGACAGCATGCTTGCCGAGTTGGCTCATGTAGGCCAGGCAGGATGGTCCTGACCCAGGGGCTTTCCATTTCCTTACCTGAGTTACCCCTCCTAACCTGCTCCCACTGCCTTTTCCCTTACCTCCTCACCCCTACCTGGGGAGATGGCCAACAGCAGGTATGGGTGACACACCTCTTCCTTACTTGGTCTAGGAAGACCTGATAACAAACAGCAATCCACAAGGTCCTCTCTCCAGCCCACCCACCCCACAAAGTATGGTGTAGAATACAGCTCAGGCATTCTTACACCTGTTTCTACAGACCTCAAGCCAGGCACACCCAGGAAGGGCTGGTGGGCCAGGTCAGGTCAGCCAATCCTCCCCCATTAGGGGTTCACAGTTGCAGAAAATGGGCCTTGTTGTGCTTGCCAGGTGCTAGGAACAGGTGTGGCTCCTGAGGGTCAGGATGGACATGGGGCTGGAGCTCTGGATTGTTTTCTAATCATTTTATCTGGCCCACAAGTGGGAGGTAATTTCAAGAAGACCCTCTCCAAATGAGAGGAACCCAGGGGTCAGGGAGAGGAGAGATGGTATGTGGAAACAGGGGCCCAGTTCCAAGGTGCAGTGGAAGTCTCTGGAAGACTTGGTGGAGGGAGGCTACATGTGAAGCCCAGGGTCACTGACCTGTCCAGGAGCAATTGTTAGTTCAGGTCCTGCTCTGAGGGGCTCAGGATCAGACTGGCCAACAGGTGGGCTGGGGGTGCTCTGCAACGAGGGCTCTGTACATGGTTCCTGGGTGCTGAGCCCTGCGGGGTACCTGCCCAGGTGAGCCCCATACCCTTGGAGGAGCCTGCCCACCAGAACCCTGTGCTCTTGGGAGGATCATGTGAACGGGCACCCTCTGTGTAGCAGGCACAGAGTAGCTTAGTGATGCCCCCGTGGGCAGCGCTGGGATAAGATGAGAACCAGGACATGCAGTGGGGCCCCTGAGCCCACCCTGGGCCATCCAGAGTGAAGAGGTCAGTAGGTGGGTGCTGGCCACTGTGCTGTGTGTGGGAGGCCCTACAGGAACCTATTGTTTCTTATACCTGTTACTATGGAGGCCTCCCCAGGACAGAGCAGACAGCCTGCCCTGGGTGGTGAGAGCTCCTGGTGACCCGGCAGGGGACATGAGAGGGAAGGACCGGGCCAGAGAGGAGTGAGCACCCAGGCAGAGCCATGGGGCTGGGGGCCCGAGGGGGCCTTTCTGGTCTGAGCTGGGAGTGGACAAGCAGGTATTGAGTGTGATCCAGGAAAGCGGCCCTGGTGACGTCAGACTGAATCCGCTTCAGAGTGACAAGCCTTCTGGATGATCCCAGAGACAGGACTGTGAGACAAGAGTCCTGGTAAAAGAAGATGAGTGAATCCCCCTAAGAGGAGGCTCCAAGAGATGGCCCTGGGAGGGGGTAAAGGGAACAGATGTGAGCCTGCTGTGAATGGGCAGTCACCCTGGGCAGTCAGCGGGCACAGACCCCACTCCATGGCTGCACATCTGTCCTTCTGGATGGGTTACTTGGCTTCTCGGAGCTTAAGCCTCTCAGCCTGCTTGTGGAGTTATGGTAGCACCGACTGATTAGTCATTTGCTCAGAACAGGGCAAAAAGGGGTCTCATGGAAATTCCACAGAACATCATCAATATGGGACTCACGGCCCCTGTTTCCTGCAGGTCTGTCTTCAGAATCCGGAGAGCAAATGCGAGCAGACTTGTAGCAGGGCCTGGGATGGGCTCAGTTTTGGTGGTTGGTGGAATGACTGCTCTCATCCCCAGGCCCTGCCAGCATTAGCCCTTCAGGCTCTGGGTTGGGGAGCCCATGGGTGTGGGTCCAGCTGTGTCCACCAGGGAAGCCTGGAGGACTCGGCAAGGTAGCGCAACTGTGGCCATCACCTGTGCAGAAGCTTCCAAGCCAGGGTCCAGTGGGAACTCTTGTCCTGTCTGAAACGTGGGTTTCAAGTCCACAGCACACATCAGCTTTAAGCAGCTCTGTTTGTTTCTAGATGCAAGTTCAGTTCAGTTCAGTTGCTGTCATGTCCGACTCTTTGCGACCCCATGAATCGCAGCACGCCAGGCCTCCCTGTCCATCACCAACTCCCAAAGTTCACTCAGACTCATGTCCATCGAGTCAGTGATGCCATCCAGCCATCTCATCCTCTGTCGTCCCCTTCTCCTCCTGCCCCCAATCCCTCCCAGCATCAGAGTCTTTTCCAATGAGTCAACTCTTTGCATGAGGTGGCCAAAGTACTGGAGTTTCAACTTTAGCATCATTCCTTCCAAAGAAATCCCATGGCTGATCTCCTTCAGAATGGACTGGTTGGATCTCCTTGCAGTCCAAGGGACTCTCAAGAGTCTTCTCCAATACCACAGTTCAAAAGCATCAATTCTTCGGCGCTCAGCCTTCTTCACAGTCCAAATCTCACATCCATACATGACCACAGGAAAAACCATAGCCTTGACTAGACGGACCTTTGTTGGCAAAGTAATGTCCCTGCTTTTGAATATGCTATCTATCTAGATGCAAAGCAGAGTCCTAATATCTACTATGTACACTGTCCATAAAAAGGCACTTCTGATCTGGCTCTAGGTACTGCCTCTGGGTCTCTCCTGACTGGACGCCCAGCAGCCAATGTCACCTAGTCATGACTATAAGGTCATGGGGGGAGGAGAGCATACAGTCTAGGCCCTTGAGGGGCTGTGCTGTCTACAAAGCCAGTGCTGTAGCTTAAGTGTGCCCTCCACCCACCCCACAGCCGGAGACCACCGTCCCCTTACAGATTGTTACCAAGTTGTATGGACCCTTCTCGGGCCCTAGCCTGGCCGAGCCTCTCTGCCCCAATAGGGAAGGTTTCCTTTCTCCATTCAGGTTCAAGTAGGTGATTATGAAACCAAAGCTGAGACCAACACAGCACAGGCTTTATTCAGAGGCCAAAGAATGGAGAAGCGGGAATTAAGTTCACAGATCAGCTTCTCGCCCACCTGGAGAGAGGGCTTTAATTCTCCAGAGTAAAGACAAAGGAGGAGGAGTGAGGCTAATGCTGGGGAGGCATGTGCATTGGGGGAAGAGACAGGGCTTTTTCCGAGGGAGAGGGGTGCCACCACCTTTCTATCCTTTTTTGGTTCTTCCTGCTGGTCAAGGCCACCAGTAGACGTGTCACTTAATATGATAATATAGTAAAATCAACATACAATGAGACCCAGGGTCTGTTGGAGGTCAGATTCGTTGCCAGCTTGGTCCCAGCTAGCGCCATCTGGTTTTCTTTCTTTGTAGCTTCCTTTCTTCTCTCTGGATCCTTTGACTTAAAGACTTCTGTTAAATCCTGCTAAAGGTAGGGGTTGGAGGGTTGTGAGCAAGGACACCCCTATTAAAAGTGGGTTCACAGATTTTCAGCAAGGGCCTGGAGCAGCTCTGACAACACGATGAGAAGGCTGAGAGGGCAGTCCGTCTGACACCTACACGGGGCCTGTGGCCAGATGTGGAGGCAGTCAGCAGGGGGCATGAGGTCAGGGGAGGTTCTCACTGCTTATAGGGAAGATGTGGACATGGGTCCAGATGCAGACTGCTTGCAGACACTGCTACAGAACTCCTGACCCTTCCTGAGGATACTGGGTCGGAGAGGGGGATTCAGGCAACAGGGCAGACAGCTTATTCTGGATGCTTTTGTGGGGAAGTAGGGGCACAGCAACAGGGGCTCAGCCTGCAAAACCCCAGAGCCACTCCCAGATCAGCTTTATTGGACGTGAAGGAAAGGGTAGGGTCTGTAGGACAACCTCACCTGTGCGAGGGAGAGAGGGTTTAGAACAGGGCAAGGAGCTGCCCACTACCTGCTGAGATTGCTGGGGCAGTGGTGACAACCAATCACACATGGGGGCTCCAAATAACAGAAGCCAGTCCCCTCTCAGTCCTGGAGACCAGATGTCCGAAATCAAGGTGTCCCAGCACTGCACTCCCTCCAGAGGCTCCAGCGGAATGCCCTTCCTGCCTCTTCTGGCTTCTAGGGGCCCCAGGTGTCCCTGGGCTTGTGGCCACCTCCCTCCCATCTCTCCCTCTGTCTTCACCTGGTGTCTCCTCTGTGTCTGCCTCTCTCCTCTCGTCTCTCTGAAGGACACTGAGATTGATTTAGGGCCACTCTGATCCAGGATGACCTCACCCCCAGATCCGTAACTAATTATACCTGCAAAGACCTACTTACAAGTAAGATTCCATTCTCCGATTCTGGGGTCATTATGGGGACTTAATTTTAGGGGGGCCTACATTCAATCCAGGACAGCACCCAGACACCAGCCAGGCTTCTCAGGACAGCAGTCAGACATCAGCCAAGCTCCTCAGGTCACAGTCAGGCTCCAGCCAAACTCCTTAGGACAGCACCCAGACACCAGCCAGGCTTCTCAGGACAGCAGTCAGACACCAACCAAGCGCCTCAGGACAACAGTCAGGCTCCAGCCAAGCTCCTCAGGACAGCAGTCAGACACCAGCCAAGCTCCTCAGGACAGCAGTCAGGCTCCAGCCAAACTCCTCAGGACAGCACCCAGACCCAGCCAAGCTCTTCGGGACAGCAGTCAGGCTGATGACACCCTGTTTTTCTGCAGAGGCGTTTTTGGTTTCTTGTGGGAACTTAGGTTAGGTGGGGGGCCCTGCTTATCTGATCTCCTGGTCATTCCAGGGTGCATGCTCAAGTGTCCCCCCCAGGAGTGTGGGAGCATCCCTGGGCTCCCTCTGCATAGTCTACACTGACTGCTCTGTGGTCAGACAACTGTGCGCAGGCCTGCAACCATGACGTGTGGACCTGCAAGATCAGTGGGAGCCCTCCCGCCTGCCCCATGGCCTCCAGTCTTGCCATAGACACCCTCATCCCATTAAGCCCCCGAGAGCCCTGATGGGAGGGGTGAGAACTTGGCCATGAAGAAGACAGGGCAGGCCTTAATGCAGCAGATGAAGGCAAGTACTGAGAGTGCTCAAGTGTTTGTCCTCCAAAGGCCCAGAATGTGGGTGTCCAAGACATGAGGGTTCTGACTTGAAAGGTCACCTCTACCTGGGCGGGAGGGGAGGTCACTGCCGGGATGATTGTCCAACTCTCCCCACCCCACATTCACCTCCCCCACCCTGCCCCACCTCCATTAATAGTCTTTAAATGGTGTCTCTCACCCAGTGGGCCCGTGTGGGAGGTTTCAGTATTGTGTGCAGGTCCAGTGACCAGTGCCCTGTGTGTCCTGTGGTTTTGGGAGGGGAAGGAGCCTCACCCTCACGGTCCTGCCCAGAGATAGTGTGGGGGTGCAACAGCCCCAGGCTTTATTCTGCAGAAGCTCCCTTTCTGTGGACAAGTCTCCCCTCACTCCTCTATCCTCCCTGGAAACTCAGGAGCCACAGCATGGAGGCACCTCCAGCACCAGGACCCCACCCTAGGGAATTTCTCAGAAGCAGGCACTAGGGCTGGGAGCTGAGGGGAGGAGGGAGCTGGCCTCTTGGTGATGCATGGGGGCTAGGATGCCTCATAACCAGGAGGGCCTTGGACTCAGCTAACTACCACCTGGGGTCTTCTACCCCTCCCCAGTAGAGGGCCCCTCAGATTCCAGGGCCCCAAGATCCCCCACAACTTCCATCCCTGACTGCAGAGTCAGAGACCCAGCAACCCACCTAAGTCACGTCCAGCACTTTGCAACTCCATGGACTGCAGCCTGCCAGGCCTCCTTGTCCCTCACTATCTCCCGGAGTTTGCCTAAGTTCACATCCATTGTATCAGTGGTGCTATCCAACCATCTCATCCTCTGTCGTCCCCTTCTTTTCCTACCCTCAATCTTTTCCAGCCTCAGGGTCTTTTCCAATGAGTCGGCTCTTCAAATCAGATGGCCAAAGGATTGGAGTTTCAACTTCAGCATCAGTCCTTCCAATGAATATTCAGGGTTGATTTCCTGATTTAGGATTGGCTGGTTTGATTTCCTTGCTGTCCAAGGTCTCTCAAGAGTCTTCTCCAACACCACAGTTCAAAGGCATTAATTCTTTAGCACTCAGCCTTCTTCATGGTCCAACCCTCACATCCATACATGACTGCTGGAAAAACCATAGCTCTGACTATACAGACCTTTGTTGGCAGAGTAATGTCTCTGCTTTTTAATACGCTGTCTAGTTTTGTTATAGCTTTTCTTCCAAGGAGCAATCATCTTTTAATTTCATGGCAGCAGTCACTGTCCTCAGTGGCTTTGTAGCCAAATAAAATAAAGTCTTTCACTGTTTTTATTGTTTCCCCATCTATACACCATAAAGTGATGGGACCAGATGCCATGATTTATTTTTTTGAATGTTGAGTTTGAAGCCAGCCTTTTCACTCTCCTCTTTCACCATCATCAAGAGGTTCTTTAGCATCACAGTTCAAAAGCATTAATTCTTCAGCACTCAGCCTTCTTTATGGTCCAACTCTCACATCCATACTTGACTACTGGAAAGACCATAGTGTTGACTATAGGGACCTTTGTCAGCAAAGTGATGTCTTTACTTTTTAAAAATAGTTAAGGAACAGTTAATTGGAAACCATGCAGAATGAAATGGATGTAGATGTAAACTTCACAACTCACACAAAATTCACTCAGTTATTCACAGACAAATTTTAGATACAAACTATTCAATTTATAGGAGAAAAGTGACATGAATTTGGGTTTGGCTGTGTACATCATGAGCTTTGGAGTATTAACACACAACACAAAAAGGCAATCCACAGAGAAAGCAAAGGATTTCCTGAACTTAATAAAATTAAAGATTTCTACTGTGAAAGACAAATTAAAAGACAAGTCAAAAACTTGTTCCAAAACATTCTCATCCCCAAATGAGACCCCAGAGGAATCTCCATGAGCAGTCACTTCCTGTTACCCTTCCCCTCCCCAAGTATTTGACACCACTAACCCACTTCCTGTCTCTAGATTTGCCTGTTCTGGATGTTTCCTGTAAATAGCATCATATAATTTGTGGTTATTCTGGGCTGGGTGTTTGTGTCCCTCTGAAATTCACATGTTGAAATCCTAACCCCCAAGGTGATAGTATGAGGAGGTTGAGCCTTGAGGTGGTGATGAGGTCATGAAAGAGGAGCCCCCATGAATGGAATTAGTGTTCTTATAAAAAAAAGACTCCCAGAGAGCTCCCTCAGCCCTTCCTACATGTGAGGACACAATGAAAACACAGTCCCCCACCAAGAACAGAGCTTTACCAGAGCCTGACCATTCTGACACCCTCATCTCAGATTTCTGGTCTCCAGAACTGTAGGAAATACATTCTATTGCTGAGGTCCCCATCCTGATATTTTGCTATGGCAGCCCAAGCATTCCAAGACAGCATCCTTCTGTGCCTGGCTTCTCTCACGGAGCATCATATGTTCAAGATGAGTGTCAAGATGAGCGTGTTCAAGGTTGAGTGAGACCACGCTGCAGTGAGTGTCACTGCTCCACTCCTTTTCATGGCCGAGTAATATTCCATTGTGTGGATGGACCACATTATGTGTATCTGTTCTCTATTCATCTGTGGATGGTCATTTGGGTGATTCCTACCTTTCAGCTGTTGTGAATTGTGCTGCTAGGAACATTCATGTACAAGTATTTCCGTGGACATGTTTTCCTTTCTCGGGTTTATATGTGGGAGTGTAAGTACTGAGTCACATGGTGACTCCATGTTTGACATTTTGAGAAACTGCCAAACTAATTTCCAAAATGGTGGCATCATTTCACATTCCCGCTGCTGCTGCTAAGTCGCTTCAGTCGTGTCCGACTCCGTGCGACCCCATAGACGACAGCCCACCAGGCTCCTCCATCCCCAGGATTCTCCAGGCAAGAATACTGGAGTGGGTTGCCATTTCCTTCTCACATTCCCTCTAGCCACGTTTAAATATTCCAACTTTCCCCCTTATCATTGTCTGTCTTTTTCAATTCTAGCATCTTAGTGGGAATGAAATGCTATGTCATGGAGGTTAGCATTAGGGTAACTCCTTGGAAAATACCATTCCTTTCTCAATCCTGTAAGGGGTCATGAGGACCACCACTTACCTTGTACGTGCAGCTTTGGCGAGTGTTAAGGACAAGGCCATGTCGTTTGCCTCAAAGACAGTGATTGCAGACTTTCCTGGTGGTGCAGTGGATAGGAATCCACCTGCCAATGCAGGGGACATGGGTTCAATCCCTGGTCTGGGAAGATCCCACATGCCATGGAGCAACTAAGCCCCTGTGCCACAACTACTGAGCCCACTTGCTGCAACTACTGAAGCTCGCATGCCCTGGACTCCATGCTCTGCAACAAGAGAAGCCACCACAATAAGAAGTCCATGCACCGCAAGGAAGAGCAGCCTCGGCTCCCCACAAATAGAGAAAAGCCAATGGAACGCAACAAAGAACCAGTGCAAGTCATAAGTAAATATTAAAGAAAAAAAAAGATAGTGGGTGGTGCAGAACAGACTGGTCAGCCAACCACAGGGCTGCACCTAAAGGAACTTCTCAGCTTAAATGCTTGTGACCTTATTAATGTCAGTAGTCTATGGGGTTGCACAGATTCGGACACGACTGAAGCGACTTAGCAGCAGCAGCAGCTACATTACTCGTATTCTGCCTGTTTTACAAGATTATTTTTCTTGCATTACTGAATGTGTGACTGAGCCTCCCATACAAATAATGAACAGGAGACCCGAAAAAATTAATCAAATACATAGTTCTATAAGATCAGTGATTGTAACAGTGTAATTCTAGGTATGGGGGAAAGCCATGGAAGGAACCATTTCCTGGACGATCGCTGACCAGTAGGACACGCAGCCCAAGGCTTTGGGCTACTGTTAACAGGGCTAGTCTGGTAACAGTAGGTTGAGTGGCCCATCAATGAAATCCTCGCCCAACGTGGGAATGAGCATTCCTAGGACCTTAGGACAAATTGCTCACCAAATGCCTCCTAAACCTTGGTCAAAATTAAGACCAAAGGGAGGGATTGTAACATGAAGAAAATTTCCTGCTACCCAGCTCTACAGGAATGATGTCATCAACACCGCAGTCACTGACCCACAGGACACCCTGAAAGGAATGTGGACAACCATCAGGATGAGGCACTAGGTGCTCTGGGAAATCTGGCAGCACTGGCCCTCAGTTAAATATTTTCAGGAGAAACGTTTTGTGAACCTGGATTCTCACCTCTTCACACACATAAAAAAACACTAAAACCTTTAAGGCATCTGTTCCTCCTGAATAGCAGAGAGCACACAACTCTTCATCAAAATCACACTAATTCTCTTCCCTCGCCTCTTCAGAACAGTTCTCAGAGATTTGGGAACCTGTCTCCTGGGTTATAATCCTCAAGTTGGCTCAAATTAAATTTTCCACTTCCTGCTTAGATTGTGCGTGTGTTAGTCACCCAGTCGTGTCCAGCTCTTTGTGATCCCATGGACTGTAGCCGGCCAGTCTCCTCTGTCTATGGAATTCTCCAGGCAGGATTACTGGAGTGGGTTCCCATTTCCTTCTCCAAGGGATCTTCCCAACCCAGGGACTGAACCCAGGTCTCCCACACTGCAGGCAGATTCCTTACCATCTGAGCCACCACAGAAGCCCCCTCTTAGATTGACCATTGAGTAATTTCTCATTGACAATACATTCATTATCTCGATGGGGGACATGTGTTTCCAACCATATCAAATTGGACACTTTAAACGTGTGCATCTGTTGTATGTTGATTACACCTCAATAAAGCTGTTAAAATAGCCTGGAGCTCTAGATAATAATGCATCATTGCACATTCGGTGGCTTAATGAGAAGTTGCATTTTGATCTCCCCCCACCTTTTATTTGGTTGTGCCCCCTGGCCTATGAGATCTTAGTTCCATGACCAGGGGTCAAACCCATGCCCCCGGCAGTGGAAGTGTGGAGTCTTAAACCACTGGACAGTCAGGGAAGTCCTTCCCCTTTTTTGGACGTATATAGGAGCTCCATCTTATTTTGATCTTGGTGAGGCTACTTGAGGGATGCATCCTGCCGTTTGGTGAGCCCTGGTTTGGTGAGCCTCCTCTCAACACAAACACCTATTTTTCTTACAGTGAACATTGAAGTGAGTCTTGACTGTCAGAATCCGACCAGGCTGGTGGGCCAGGCAGGGAGGGATGAAGATGCCAATTATATTCCACAAGCAGAATAAGCTAATATACAGATTTAAAGGAAAGTCACTTCAAGAACATCCTACAGTAAGAACTCTGTATTGAAACAGAATACCACATACACGAAGGCAGAATAAGATGGACAGAGTTGCATATTTCCCGAGCCTGTCAAGAACATCAGGTAAAGCAAGACTTTCTCAGTGAAAGAGAAGCTGGTCAGGTCAGAAGCTGGTCAGTGAAAGAGAAGCTGCTCAGTTCCTAAGCCTGGGGATGCTTTTGTTCTGCTCCCCAGATACTGAAAAAGGATTCTCATAAACCTGCTTGAAAGCTTCCCCCTGTGTACTTTCAACAGGATTGAAGGAAACACTAATAAAGTTGTCAGCTGATAGGTTACCCAACCTTTCTTGTCATACTTGGTTATGTAATTGGGAAGGAATTGAATGAATAAGTGATTCTCATCTGAATAAAGTATCTGTGCTAATATCTAAGAAATACAAACTAGGACTAGGTCTATTTACTGAATCATTTCTTTTCCTAGCAATTAGTCATGGTCATCTTTGAATACATGTAAAAAAACAATAAAAGGAAAAAGTATTCACTCTATTAAAAATGTATTTCAAACAGATTTATTTTTAATAATTTTAAAAATATGCAATCATACATATACTAATTTAATGAGTTTGAATGACTCATAAATGTATTGATAATTCAGAAATAAATGTAACCCTGAGAACTTTATGATCATAGTAAAAAAAAATCTTAGGCACTTCTAAGCATGGGAATATTGGGTGATCAACAAGGCTTTTATGCAACAAAGTCTATCGCATTGGAATAACATTCTCTGAGTGATATGGGAGTAAAAAGACAGCTTCAAACAGAAAACAAAGATCAGAAAACCAGTCTGAGACACTATGTCTGGTGTGAGCCCAACTAGAAGCTGTGTTGGGGAGGGCGGATTATGGAGGCAGAAAGAGGACAGTGTTGCCAGGGGCTGGGTATGCCGAACAGAGAGAGCACAGAGCATTTTCAGGGTAGTGAAATACTCCGAATGATACCGTAATGGATATATGATACTGTACGTTTGTTCAAATTAACCTGATCTACATACACACACATATAAAATAACCCAATAAACATCTACCTCCCAATAACAGTCAAGCAGAAAACTGGGCCCTTCATGAACAGTCTTTCATGCAAGACCAAACTGCATAGGCCAACTGACAGACGTGAGCCGGCTGCGGATGCAAGTCAAAATGAATGAAACAGCCACTTCCCTGGCTGTTCAGTGGTTAGGACTTGGTACTTTGACTGCCGTGGATCCAGGTTTGATCCCTGGTCAGGGAACTAAGATCTTACAAGCTGTGCACTGCAGCCAAAAAAAAAAAAAAAGGTGACATAAGAAGATACTCCGCACCGTTCAAAAACAGCACGACGGAAACAACCGACAGCATACCGTACGTGGGGCTCTAGATCCGCAAGAAAATTTCCTTTTTGCTGATGGGAATGCAGAACAGTGTGACTCTTCAGGAAACTAACAGAAACTGGTCAATCCTCTCAAATACAAACCCAAGAATGTGGTGAGCACCAGGATGTGTTCACCGAGGTGTTTGCAGCAATACTTGGTCCGGAACCATAAAGACATGAAACACTCACAAAGATGCCTGGCAGGAGAGTGGAAGGGAGGAGGCTCCCCAGGGATCCAGTCAGCAGGGTCACAGAGCAACTGGAATGAGCAAAAGACTTCCCTGGTGGTCCAGTGGTTAAGACTGTGCTTCCAATGCAGGAGGTCTGGGTTCAGTCCTTGGTCAGAGAACTAGATCCCACATGCTACAGCTAAGAGTTTGCATGCTGTACCCAGGATCCCACGTGCTACCGCTAAGACCCAGTGCAGCCAAAATAGTGAATGAACAAATAAATTTTTTTTTTAAGGAGAAAGCTTTTTGTTGTTGTTGTTGCACTGCTGCATGGCAGAGGAATCTTAGTTCCCTGACCAGAGATCAAACCCCAGCCACCTTTAGTAGAAGCCTGGAGTCCTAAACACTGGACCACCAGGGAGCTTTGGAAAGACTTGTTTTTAATTTTGTCATATAAACTGTTTTTCAGTATGGTTCTGAAAGGTTGCCATTGCAAGCCATATGCTATGCTGGGATTTGTGACCTCTGGAGGAGAGGATTTCAATCGGGGGCCAGAGACGAGGATTGACTCCTCAGAGCTTTTTGTGTAGCAAAGTTTTATTAAAGTATAATAGAGATAGGGAAAGCTTCTGACATAGACATCAGAAGGGGACAGAGAGTGCCAGCTTGCTAGTTTTCAGCAAGGCATTTTGTATTAGCGAGCTGCTAATCAGATGAAGAGAAACAACTTAAGGCTGAGGGAGTTTCATCAGGCGCTTCTCCCATAATATGCATTTTTGAGATAAAGTGGCACAATGGGTGTCATCAACCCCCCACCCCCACCCCGCCATCATCCCACCCCATAAAGCAATTGACATGAATACTGGTTTGCTGAGCCAAAGTCAGCTCAAGGTTTGAGAAAAGGAAAAAAAAAAGTCTTAGGCGATTTAAAAAACGGTAGATTTCAAAGCAAATACATAGCTTCATTAACGTAGCTTAAGAAAAACACTTCCATAAGAAAAACACTTCCATAAGAAAAATGCATTGGTTAGCTCAAGGTTTGAGAAAAGTTCAGGTGGAACCAGGTGCCAACAGAGAAAGGAAAAAAGTGTACCACTTGCAGTTTATTTCCTCCTGCCGCTTGGGGACCTCTGGCCTCCCTACCGAGGCTGTTAACACTCTCAGTTCCAAACAAATTGTCATATAAACCATATTTTTAATTTTACTTGTCATGTCCAAATGGGGATACTGTTAAAAAAAAGGGAGGGGGTAGGATTTCAAAATGTGAGTTTTGCGGTTCTTAAATGTCTCCACTGCTAAATAAAAACACTTCAGCCTTTGTCTTTAATTATGCTGAAAGCATACGCTAATTCTGCAATCTAGAAGAAATTAAAAATTTCATAATCAATTAGCTTATCGGGGACCTGTTAGGGGAAGCACACTGATGGAAACAGCCCACCCTGGCCAGGTACCATAGTTAACCATTTGCATGAGTTGTTTTACGACAGGAGGTCCTGGTAAGGGATATGGAACTATAAGTTACCACCAACCGGAAGACTTCAGTTCAGTTCAGTTGCTCAGTCATGTCTGACTCTTTGCAGCCCCATGAATCGGAGCACGCCAGGCCTCCCTGTCTATCACCAACTCCTGGAGTTCACTCAAACTCATGTCCATCAAGTTGGTGATGCCATCCAGCCATCTCATTTTCTGTTGTCCCCTTCTCCTCCTGCCCCTAATCCCTCCCAGCATCAGAGTCTTTTCCAATGAGTCAACTCTTCGCATGAGGTGGCCAAAGTACTGGAGTTTCAGCTTTAGCATCAGTCCTTCCAATGAACACCCAGGACTGATCTCCTTTAGAATGGACAGGTTGGATCTCCTTGGAGTCCAAGGGACTCTCAAGAGTCTTCTCCAACACCACAGTTCAAAAGCATCAATTCTTCAGCACTCAGCTTTCTTCACAGTCCACCTCTCACATCCATACATGACCACTGGAAAAACCATAGCCTTGACTAGATGGACCTTTGTTGGCAAAGTAATGTCTCTGCTTTTTAATATGCTACCTAGGTTGATCATAACTTTCCTTCCAAGGAGTAAGCGTCTTTTAATTTCATGGTTGCAATCACCATCTGCAGTGATTTTGGAGCCCCCAAAAATAAAATCTGACACTGTTTCCACTGTTTCCCCATCTATTTCCCATGAAGTTATGGGATCAGATGCCATGATCTTTGTTTTCTGAATGTTGAGCTTTAAGCCAACTTTTTCACTCTCCTCTTTCACTTACATCAAGAAGCTTTTTAGTTCCTCTTCACTTTCTGCCATAAGGGTGGTGTCATCTGCATATCTGAGGTTATTGGTATTTTCCCGGCAATCTTGATTCCAGCTTGTGCTTCCTCCAGCCCAGCGTTTCTCATGATGTACTCTGCATATAAGTTAAATGAGCAGGGTGACAATATACATCCTTGACGTACTCCTTTTCCTATTTGGAACCAGTCTGTTGTTCCATGTCCAGTTCTAACTGTTGCTTCCTGACCTGCATACAAATTTCTCAAGAGGCAGGTCAGGGGGTCTGGTATTCCCATCTCTTTCAGAATTTTCCACAGTTTATTGTGATCCACACAGTCAAAAGCTTTGGCATAGTCAACAAAGCAGAAATAGATGTTTTTCTGGAACTCTCTTGCTTTTTCCATGATCCAGTGGATGTTGGCAACTTGATCTCTGGTTCGTCTGCCTTTTCTAAAACCAGCTTGAATATCTGGAAGTTCATGGTTCACATATTGCTGAAGCCTGGCTTGGAGAATTTTGAGCATTACTTTACTAGCGTGTGAGATGAGTGCAATTGTGTGATAGTTTGAACATTCTTTGGCATTGCCTTTCTTTGGGATTAGAATGAAAACTGACCTCTTCCAGTCCTGTGGCCACTGCTGAGTTTTCCAAATTTGCTGGCATATTGAATGCAGCACTTTCACAGCATCATCTTTCAGGCTTTGAAATAGCTCAACTGGAATTCCATCACCTCCACTATCTTTGTTCGTAGTGATGCTTTCTAAGGCCCACTTGACTTCACATTCCAGGATGTCTGGCTCTAAGTGAGTGATCACACCATCGTGATTATCTGGGTCATGAAGATCTTTTTTGTACAGTTCTTCTGTGTATTCTTGCCATCTCTTCTTAATATCTCTGCTTCTGTTAGGTCCATACCATTTCTGTCCTTTATTGAGCCCATCTTTGCATGAAATGTTCCCTTGGTATCTCTAATTTTCTTGAAGAGATCTCTAGTCTTTCCCATTCTGTTGTTTTCCTCTATTTCTTTGTATTGATCGCTGAAGAAGGCTTTCTTATCTCTTCTTGCTATTATTTGGAACTCTGCATTCAGATGCTTATATCTTTCCTTTTCTCCTTGCTTTTTGCTTCTCTTCTTTTCACAGCTATTTGTAAGGCCTCCCCAGACAGCCATTTTGCTTTTTTGCATTTCTTTTCCATGGGGATGGTCTTGATCCCTGTCTCCTGTACAATGTCACGAACCTCATTCCATAGTTCATCAGTCACTCTATCTATCAGATCTAGTCCCTTAAATCTATTTCTCACTTCCACTGTAAAATCATAAGGGATTTAATTTAGGTCATACCTGAATGGTCTAGTGGCTTTCCCTACTTTCTTCAATTTAAGTCTGAATTTGGCAATAAGGAGTTCATGATCTGAGCCACAGTCAGCTCCCGGTCTTGTTTTTGCTGATTGTATAGACTTCACGAAAGGTCAAACGGTGACGCCAGGTGTCCAACTGTTATAGAAAGCATGGCAGCACTCAAAGCAGCACTCAAAGATGAAGAAGATGAAGAACAGCAGGGTTTATTCAGCACTGGTGCAGGCCCAGCAGAGTCACCTACAAAGGCTGGGCGCCCAGGCTTTGTTCTGGGTATCTTTTATACACCGTAAACTTCCCGCTCAAACAGCTCAGATCCCTCCCCTCCCCAGCAGCCCTAATTCCCATGGATGTAAGGAGCAAGCAAGATCACAGAAGTGAAAGTGGTGATTGATGAGCAGCAACTGTTTAAAAACAAGATAAGGGAAGGGAAAGCAAACGACTGTCCCTTTAATTGGGGGTTTTGATCTCGTTCCTACCTCATCCCCACCTCTTGATGCTTAGGATGCATCTGTAGCTGTCACAGAACATCATCTTCTGGCACTTGCTGGTATTCCTTTAAAAGCAGCAACTGGGTGGCCATCCTCCATGGGACAACTGCCTCTATGAACCCTGTTACAACTCTGATTAGGAGGGATATGAGGCAGGGAATAAGCAGACCTCCGGCAAGTATGACTATGACCATCCCAATCATTGTTTTAAACCCCCCTAGTGTTTTTGCCTGGAGAATCCCAGGGACAGGGGAGCCTGGTGGGCTGCTGTCTATGGGGTCGCACAGAGTTGGACACGACTGAAGCGACTTAGTAGCAGCAGCAGCAGCCAAGAGATCCATCCTCCAAAGAGACCATCTGAATCCCATCCCCTCCAGGTCTGAACTGGAACATGGGAAATCTTCCTGATATGTTTAGCTATGTCTATCACAGCTTTTCCATTATCATCTTTTTGGAGGCAACAGTCAGTTTGACTGAATTTCCCACAGACTCCTCCTTCCTCTGCCAGGAGGTAGTCTAGTGCCAAGTGATTTTGAATGATGGCAATTCTCATCTGGGATTGTTGCTGTGCCAGCAGTTCCAAGGCAGCAGCGGTTTCATTGGTTATAATCTCTAGCATCACTTATAGTCAGATTATTCGATTTAGCATGTAAATGGGTGTCCTGTATCCCCAGCTCCCATCTTGTGTCCTTGTAGCTGGACTGTAATATTGAGTATTCACTGGGGAGGCCAGGCATTTTCTGGGTGATGGCCTCCTATCTCTGGAGACCGCCCTTCTCCACATTTTAAGTCATCATAGATTGGGACGCCAAGCGTGTCTCCTTGTGAGCCAGGTAGGAGGAAAAAATCTGGCTGAATCATTCCTATGGTGCAGGTTCCTCCCCTCCCTATCTGGATGGAAGTCATGAGTAGGCCTTTCTCCCACACATCTAAAGAAGACCCTCTGGGGCCTGCCATAAGTCTGGGTTTGTGGATTTAAGATGTTTCCAATATGGGCTAATGCCTGGGATTGCAAGAAAGGGATTAATATCAGGTTGGTTTCCTGTACAGTTTTGCACTAGAATCCTGGTGGTGGAGTTGAAGGGAAGGCAAGTGTGATTTCTATACCCTCCTTTTTGGGGAGCCCAATACCAGCCTGGGGCCCCTGGTCACCACAAAAGGCTCTTACTGGTGTCACTATAGACCAGGGTTTTTCTGCATTTTGTTTTTCTGACCCAGGTATAACTAATCCTTTCTTGGCACAAGCATTTTTTGCCTATCGTCTCTGAGGACAGGGCCAACTCCAAATAGGACCTCCTGCCCACCTACTAATTGTTTGGTCCCATTGCAGTAGCAGAAAGGCCTCCACTCTGGTACCCTTCCAGGGCCATGTTTCACTCATCAGGGCTCCTCCGTAAACCCAGCAGTTAGTGATACCCAATTCTCAGGTAACCTGCTCAGCTAAATGGATAAAGAGATTATTTTCAACAGTAGGCACTTTTAGTTCATCTTTTAAGGAAATGAGTTGATCGTATAGTCCCTTGAATCCTGGCCCAGGGCTTAATGTCGGTGGGCCAGGGGAGGCTACTAAGGAGTCGGGGTCCAGTCAGATGTACCCAATCGGCCATTTTCCTAGGTCGACGTGAACTTTTGTTTTCTCTTCGCCTAGTTTCCAACAAGTTGCTTGTCCTGGAAACCCATAACATCTTTGGCCATCTATATTTTGGGCTTTAATTTCTCCCTTCCAGCAATGTTTCCCTTCTCTAGTGCGTGTAGAAGCTGAACTATGACATGTGGCCAACTGGTGCATACAGTAGGCAAAGACATGGCAGACCCAGCCCTTCTCATAGTAGAAGATGCTATGCACTCCGCACAATCATCCTGACTCTCAGGTGAGGAGGGAGTTTACAGCTTAACAGAACTATAAGGCAAAAATACGTCATTTTCATATTTAAGCTGATCACAGTAGGAGAAAACTCCAAAAATCAAGAACTATGAAGAAGCAGACAAAGCAGAGGGAGAGTTTTTGGATACAAGTCCACTCTGGGGGAGAGAAAGAGTAAAGCTTTATTCTGCATAAGATGAACAGGGCGAGTCCCAGTCCAATTAATAACCGATACATCTGCCTTTTGTCAGTCCAGTTGGTTCCTCACACTTCAGCCACGTGTTGGCTGACCAGCTTCCAGGGTGGTCCGAGCAGGGCTTCAGGGTGGCTGTTTCCTCCTTCACAAGATCAAGCCCAGGGGCTCCTCCAGACTGAGGGCTGCTTCCCACTCCCCTCAGCTATTGGTCAGACTTGTAGGTTTGACTCTGGAGTAATGGATCCAAGCGTCTATTCCTGCCACCTTGAGAGCAGTGGGAGTAGTTAAGATTACAGAATAGGGCCCTTTCCACATGGGTTTTAAAAGCTCTTGTTTCCAGTCCTTCACCCATGCTTGGTCCCCTGGTTGGTGGGGATGTACTGTTATGCCTAAGGATATCGGTACTCCATCAACTGTCCATGTATGTGTGTGAGAGATTGTGTGTCATAACCCTTGCAGCTGCCTATATAAGTCCAAGTTCCCCAGTTCTCTGGTGTCTCCCCTTAGGTTGACTACCTGGGGTGGCTATCCATACAGGATTTCTAATGGTGAAAACCCTATCACTGCCCAGGGTGGACACCTCACCTTCAAGAGGGCCATGGGTAACATGCCTACCCAAGGTAAGCTGTTCCCCTGGCACAGTTTTGCTAGGGTTTGTTAGAAGGTTCGATTCTTGCGTTCCATTTCCCCTGAGCTCTGGGGCATGTAGGCAGTATGCAATTTCCACTGAATCTTCAAAGCCCTTGCCACCTATTATACTGTCTCTGCTACAAATGCCTGTCCATTGTCCGACCCTATGGTCAGAGGCATTCCACATCTGAGGACAATGTCTTTCAGGAGTGCCTTTTTCTTTTGATACCTGGTACCCAGCTTCTATTAACAAGGAGAGGAGGGCCTTTGTTCCTTCTAGGCAGCAAGCCTGTGTTGTCCTGGCCAGCATGAGGTCATTGACATATTGCAGCAGGACACAGTCTCACTCCTGTCTAGGAAAGTTAGCTAAGTTGGCAGCCAAAGCTCTGCTGAAGAGGGTAGAGGAGTTCTTGAACCCCTGAGGAAGCCTCTTCCAAGTGAGCTCTTCCTTGTCTCTCGTGTGTGGGTTTTCCCATTCAAAGGCAAATAGCGGTTGGCTGACAGGTGCAACTCAGAGGCAGAAGAAGGCATCTTTCAGGTCCAAGCAAGTAAACCATTCAGCTGTGGAAGGGATCAGTCCTAGTAGGGTGTACAGATTAAGCACTGCCAGATGCAGAGTAATTGCTGCCTCATTCACAGCTCTTAAGTCGTGAACCAGACGGTAGTCATGAGTCCCTGGCTTCTTCACAGGTAGTAATGGGGTGTTCCAAGGTGTTCCAGGGTGACTGGCATTTCATCAGAAGTCTGTGTTTGAGTAGTCTGTCTGAATAAGCCTGGATTCCCAGTCGGGCCTCCCGGGGAATTGGATACTGTTGTAGTTTTACAGGCTGAGCTCCCAGTTTCAGATCAACCAGGATGGGAGCATGGTGTTTTGCCAGACCCGGAGGATTTTCCTCCACCCAAACTAGTGGGTACTCAGTCTCTAATTCAGGAGGAATGGTCCCTTCTCCTGGACGGGAGGAATACAGGTGCCATTCTTCTTCTCTCCTTATAGTGAGAGTCATAATCAAGGAGGAAGGTGGTCGGGCTAGCTTTAGCTGAGCTGATCCATCAGCAGAAAAGGAAATCTGGGCCCCCATCTCAGCAAACAGGTCTCTTGCCATCAAGGGAACGGGGCGGTTGAGCAGGTAGAGGAATTAGTGCCTTACCACATGGCCCCCTAGTCGGCACTGTCAGGGACTGCAAAATGGCCTGTGGGTCTGGGCACCTGTGGCCCCGATGATGGCAGTTTCTTTTCCCTAGAGGGGGCTGTCTGCTGGGTGACCACTGAATGCTCATCATCTGTGTCCACCATAAAGTCCATTGGATGGCCCCCTACTTGAATTCTGACCAGGGGCTCTCGGGGGCACAGTTGGAGAGAGCCTGGTCCCCCACCCCACCAGTTGGATTCTGCTCCAGCTAGCCCAATCAGACTAGTGCTGGGTGGCTCGGTTTGATATCAGCTCAGGGAGTCTGCTGCTTTGGTTTTCTTCTCACGGTGCTAGGGCACTCATTTTTCCAGTGTCCCTTTTCCTTGCAATAGTCACACTGATCACGGCTGAGGGGAACGCTCCCTTTCAGATCTGGGCCCCTTGCCTTGTGGGGTGGTCCCACAGCGGGGTGGGGTGGGGCAAGGCTTTGACAGGGCAGCTGCCAGGAGTGCCGCTTTTTGCTTCATCCTCTTTTCTGCTTCTCGGCGTGCTGTTTGGTTGCGATTGACAAAGACTTTGTTAGCTATTTCTAGCAGTTCTGTGGCATTTTTACCTGCAAACCCTTCTAACTTCTGTAAATTTTTTCTGGATGTCAGATTGGGCCTGTCCCACAAAGGCTGCATTTATCAACCGTTGATATTCAGGGGCTTCAGGATCAAAAGGGGTGAAGACCCGAAAGGCTTCACATAGCCTTTTATAGAAATCAGCCTGGCTTTCATCTGGCTTTTGTAGCACCTCAGTGGTCTTAGCCATGTTAGTAGACTTCTTAACCGTGGCTCTTACCCCCTGTAGGAGGGCCTGTCAATACCTCTCCAACTGGTTTATTCCCCTCCCTCAGTACTGGGGCCCAGCAAGGCTCTTCCTTCAGGAAATTCTCCCGATCCCAGTTCTCTGCATCTAATTGATCCCCTGGAGCCTCTGTTATGACACTTCGGTGCTCCTCTGTATTGAATAGGGTGAGGAGAAGCTGTTGGCAGTTTCCCCAGGAAGGGCGGTGGATCTGGAAGGTGGATTCTAAGAGATCAACCAGCACTTGGGGCTTTTCAGAGTAGAGGTAGTATGATGTTTCCAGTTAAGGGAATCAGTCATGGAAAAAGGCTGGTAGTAAAAAACGGGTCCCCCCTCATGTAGGATCCCATCGGTGGCAAAGTGCTGCAGCTCTTGAGTCTCTCGTAAGGGCATTTGTAGTGCTGAGTCAGCTGGTCCCTGAGCCGACCAGAGGCGCGTACACATTGGTTCTGGGATGGCTGGCCAAGAGGGCACAACAGCTTCAGGAGCATCAGGAGGAGGAGAAGGAATGGAAGGCGGTGGGCTGTCTGGTAAATGGGGATCTGCTGCTCTGGGTGCAGGAGCCATGGGGACGTAAGGTGGGGACATTGGAGGCAGCTCTTCAGCCTCTCCCTGGAGGATAGGTAGTTCCTTCTCTTGGCACGAGATCCTTTTCTTTGACTGAACTACTAGGACTTTACAATATCCCTGACCTGCGGCATAGAATCAAACCCAAGGGGGCCCTAACTGGGCAATTTCCAACCGTTAATTGATATATAGGATTGGCCCAGGTGGCTGGAGTCTCCCTCTATGACACTACTCAGACAGTGGGCATATCTAAGGTCCCTCTGGGGGCCACCGACCCCAAAGGAGGGCTATTCCAGGGTACAAAGACTGTACAGTTTTTCAGGACTCAATTTTACACCATAATCTCCAGGAAAAATTAAAGTCGCTTAGTCGTGTCTGACTCTTTTCGACCCCCATGGACTGTACAGTCCATGGAATTCTCCATGCCAGATTACTGGAGTGGGTAGCCTTTCCCTTCTCCAGGGGCTCTTCCCAACCCAAGAATATGAACCCAGGTCTCCCACATTGCAGGCAGATTCTTTACCAGCTTAGCCACAAGGGATGCCCAAGAATACTGGAGTGGGTAGCCTATCCCTTCTCCAGCGGATCTTCCCAACCCAGGAAGACTACTGGGGTCTCCTGCATTGCAGGTGGATTCTTTACCAACTGAGCTATAAGGGAAGCCTGATCCCCAGAAAAATCCTTTCCTAAAATTTTTAACCATACACTCTAAGATAGTGAGTTTAGAAGTCAAGTTGCCCACTATGTGAAAGTCCCCACCCTGAGGTGGTGTCCCACAACAAAACAAAGGGAGACACTCATTTTCATCCATCTGGCCGCTCCCCATATGGAAATTTAGACACCTCTGAGCATTGGCAGGTCAATATAAACTCCCAACCCAGACTAGCCTCGCAAGGACAGATTAAATCCCCCAGAGGCTGGCACTGCCCTGAACTGAATGAGCTCATCATGGAACCACAGGACCCTCTTAGGTGCCATAGTCCAAAGACGGTGGAGCGCCGGCTTTCACTCCGCCCAGTCATTCTCCCACACACACCAGAATTGACAGACCACCCGAGGGAACATACCCTATTCTGAGTGACTCTCTGGTCATTGGGAGGTGAGCAGGCGCCCCTTCTGCCGTATGGTGGGTCCTGACTCAGGCAGATGTCCCCAGGGCACTCACCCATCTGACTTCTGCTCTCCTTCTGAGTCTGTTGGGGAAGCGGCATGGGCCAAGGCCAGTGCAACTTGAGTGAGAATCGGGCTCCAGCAAATGGCCGGGTGGTGCCTATCCGTCTGTCACCGGGTTGGCGGCCACAGCTTTCTCTGGTTCCCTGACAATGGTGGCGCAAGGGGCCAGTTCGGTTGTCAGCTTCCTGGCCAAAGCACCAGAAAATATTATAGAAACCATGGTGTCAGAAAGACACAAGTGTCACTCAGAGATACAGAACAGCAGGGTTTATTCAGCACTGGTGCAGGCCCAGCGGAGTCACCTCCAAAGGCTGGGAGCCCCGGCTTTGTTCTGGGTATCTTTTATACACCGTAAACTTCCCGCTCAAACAGCTCAGATCCCTCCCCTCCCCAGTAGCCCTAATTCCCATGGATGTAAGGAGCAAGCAAGATCACGGAAGTGAAAGTGGTGATTGATGAGCAGCAGCTGTTTAAAAACAAGATAAGGCAAGGGAAAGCAAAAGGTTGTTACTTTAATTGGGGGCTTTGATCTTGCTCACAGCCACCTCCCAGAATCCTTCTCACTGGCATCCATTCTGGCTGAGCAATGTGTGTGCCACCAGGAAGGACTCTGAATCAGAAGGATTGGCCAAAGACCACCTGGAAACTAATTCCATCACCCTAAACCCTGAGAATGCGAGCCACGTGGCAGAGCAGTTCTCCTGGGTTCCCTTCCCAATAAAATCTCTTGCTTTGTCAGCACATGTGTCTCCTCAGACATTCATTTCTGAATGTTACATAAAGAGCCCTCTTTCAGGCCCTGGAAGGGGTCCCTCTTCCTGCAACAAATGGCGACTCTGGCAGGGACTGCTCTTTGCTGCAACTGACATCCTGACCATTTGGGGCACTCAGGGACCAGCTTGCCTGGTAATGGATCAGACCCAGCTGCCACAACTGGGACCCTTTTGTTCCTGGTCTCCTCCTGTTGCAGACAACTGGCCAGAGTGCCCAGACCGGGTAAGGAACAAGAGATTTTATTGATCTCTCTCTCCTTCCTTCTCTCTTTCCTCTCCTTAACCCTTCCTATCCTACCCTTTCTTTTTCTAGCCCCCCGATCCTGAACGCAGAAATCTGGTCAAAGGGCCTCAAATCAGGAGGTCAAATCCTCCTGAGCTGAGGACTGGAGGCTGATCACCTCTTCTTGGCAGAGACTCGAATTCTGGTTCTTTTCTAGTTTCTGGTTTGAATTCTGGTCTGGTCTGGTTTCTGGTAGGGCCAAGTTCCAATCCTCCCTTCTCTGGAGGCCCAGGGTAACGTCCTGTAATGCCTGGGTGTCCGCAGGTGGCAGGAGACGTCTATAAGGCCACAGCTTTTGCCCCTCTCTCCTGCCTCCTCGCCCCTCTCCTTTCAACCTGGCGTCCTTTCCTCCCTTTGGAACCTTTGAAGACTTGAGATATTTTCATTTACTCTGTTAGTCCTTGGATCTGAAGTTCTGTGTCTCTATAGGAGGTGTTCTGAGAGACTATAATCTTCTGTTAAGGGAGGGTCTGATTAAGACTGCCAGGTCTGTGTATGTGTTTTCTACTCTGGGATCTGTGTTGTGATTGGTGATGGCCATTCTGCTTTGTCAGGCCACCATTTGGTTTAGACCTGCTGCCATTTTGATAGAACTTGATTTTCATTCCCTGTGCCTTGAGACCAGAGCTCTCAGGAACACTTATCTATAAAATTGTGAATTTTATATTGTAATACCTAATTCATGACTAAGTTTAGAAAATGAAGCTAGATTTTGCGTTGTGTCTGTCTGAATACGTGTATGTCTCCATATGTCTTTGTCTCTGGATAATATTTTTGAGATTAATTTGTAGATAAGCTCTATTTAATTGGCTTTAAAAATGTAAGTGCTTACAAATCAAATAATTCTAAATTAAATTAAATGAATTTCAGATTCATGTGAACTGAGAAATATTCAGTATTAAATGAATACCTGGTAACATAGATATGTCTTTAGAACCATCAATAAGTATAATACTTCTGTTGTACCTAGGTTTACTAGAGGTCAAATAAGACTGTATTCTGTAACAAATTTGTCAACAAGAAATGTACCTCATTGTGTGAAATACTTTAGGGAAACTAAGATGTGTTTTCAATAGAAGAAGGTATGAAAAAAAAATACTGAAAGAGTTATGCATGATCAGGATTTTCTAAAATTGGATTACAATTAGTTGGATAAATGGATTTTCTTAGGAATGACACAGCTGCAGGAGAACTGGTTAGAGCCAACTAGGTCCAAGATGACGGAGTTAACTTTCTCTAGACCTGGAGCCTCCTTATATATACCCATTGTGACATATCAGCAAGCTAAGTGATACACCCATCAGCATTGACTAAATCTGACTGAATGTTCTAAACCCTTTTGATTGATTTTTTTGACAAAACTTCCTAAATCAAATTCTGTTGAAGTTCTTTTGATCTCTAGCTAACTTTGGGTTGCTTTAGAGGGCACCTAAAACATCCCAAAGAGAACTATTAAACTAATTGTGCTTATTTGGTTGGTTAAATTACATGGGAAATATTATCAAATGAGTAATAAGTCCTCTCAGGTTATAATGTATGGTAAACATTACTAATATAGATACCCTAGAAATTATGTAGGGTTTCTAACATTCTGATATGTCCTGGTATTCTAATGGGAAACCTGATGACTTCACAAAAGTTACAAAAGGACTGAATGAACCAGCGAATATGCTTATAACTTTTATAGTTTCTATCTGAAAAAATTATAGGTTTGAATCTGTGTTTTCCAGGAGTAGGGAAAACCTTCCCCTTAAAATAATTATGACAGTAGTTTGGTAAAATTATATGTTAAAAACAAATTAAAACAATTATATTTTCTCTCTATCTGACTCCTTCAGAGACTAGAAAATCTTAGGTTTTCAGTAACTTTATCAGATGAGTTAGGAAGGTTTTCTCACTAACAGGTACAGAACTCTGAAGGAATTTTTGAGACTTTGAAAAGGGAAGAATTCACCTAGATTTGTTAGGTGAAACCTGTGATAAGCCTTTGGCATGACTTTTCCCAGCCCTGTTTTATTTTAAAAGTTCAATCTGAGAATCTATGAAAGTTTCAACAAAACAAAAAGTCTGTAATCAATTATGGTTATATAAATCATCAGGCCAAATTTATTGAAAGCAGACCTATTTTGCAAACAAATTAGCCTTAATTTGATTATTTTTGATAAAAATGAGAGTAATATTAGGGAGGAAAAGATATTTCAATAAATGTTAAAACCCAAGTTGGTTAATGGAGGTCTGAATCTAGTAAGATTCATCTCCTGGATAGTTCTTTGCTGTTATGTGATATTAATGTAAAATTTAACTGAATTCCTAAAGAACACCCTAAGTTTGTTTCTGAAGCTTATCTCAGTAATCTGTCTTTGCATAAAGATCAGATGCCTCATGAGCTGCAACCAGGACTGGAAAAAGACATAATTTAGGGGCTGTCTCCAACCTGGATGGAAGGACCTTTTTATCAGGTACTCTTAACTAGCTCATGCACAATGAAACTGAAGGGAAATTGACTCTTAGATTAATTCCGACTTCCAAAGGCCCCTACACTGGACTGATCTATAGAGAGGACAACTGACCTGATCTCACCTTAAAATGATGCTCAAACAGAGGAGAAACTGCACTACACCAGGACAAGAAGAAGACAGTTTGCCCAAGATGTGGATCTGATTCGTATGATCATTTATAATGTTTTCTTGACTTCTTAGGCCTTTGCACATAAATGAAATGCTTTTCTATCATAGCCCTGATCCTAGGCTAGTTTTAGAAGTCAATCCAATTGTTGGGTTTGTGGCCAATTACCTGTATCTAGTTCTGGGTTACCTTGGTGAATTTCTCTACTCCAAGTCTCTAACTGGTTGACCCTGAGAAAATTTACTTAAAAAGAAAAATTGTAGTCATATTCAGAGATCAAACTGCCAACATCCGCTGGATCATAGAAAAAGCAAGAGAGTTCCAGAAAAACATCTATTTCTGCTTTATTGACTATGCCAAAGCCTTTGACTGTGTGGATCACAATAAACTGTGGAAAATTCTGAAAGAGATGGGAATACCAGACCACCTGATCTGCCTCTTGAGAAATTTGTATGCAGGTCAGGAAGCAACAGTTAGAACTGGACATGGAACAACAGACTGGTTCCAAATAGGAAAAGGAGTACGTCAAGGCTGTATATTGTCACTCTGCTTATTTAACTTACATGCAGAGTACATCATGAGATAAACGCTGGACTGGAGGAAACACAAACTGGAATCAAGATTGCCAGGAGAAATATCAATAACCTCAGATATGCAGATGACACCACCCTTATAGCAGAAAGTGAAGAAGAACTCAAAGGCCTCTTGATGAAAGTGAAAGTGGAGAGTGAAAAAGTTGGCTTAAAGCTCAACATTCAGAAAACGAAGATCATGGCATCCGGTCCCACCACTTCATGGGAAATAGATGGGGAAACAGTGGAAACAGTGTCAGACTTTATTTTTCTGGGCTCCAAAATTACTACAGATGGTGACTGCAGCCATGAAGTTAAAAGACGCTTACTCCTTTGAAGGAAGGTTATGACCAACCTAGATAGCATATTCAAAAGCAGAGACATTACTTTGCCAAGAAAGGTTCATCTAGTCAAGGCTATGGTTTTTCCTGTGGTCATGTATGGATGTGAGAGTTGGACTGTGAAGAAGGCTGAGTGCTGAAGAATTGATGCTTTTGAACTGTGGTGTTGGAGAAGACTCTTGAGAGTCCCTTGGACTCCAAGGAGATCCAACCAGTCCATTCTGAAGGAGATCAGCCCTGGGATTTCTTTGGAAGGAATGATGCTGAAGCTGAAACTCCAGTACTTTGGCCACCTCATGTGAAGAGTTGACTCATTGGAAAAGACTCTGATGCTGGGAGGGATTAGGGGCAGGAGGAGAAGGGGACGACAGAGGATGAGATGGCTGGATGGCATCACTGACTCGATGGACGTGAGTCTCAGTGAACTCCGGGAGTTGGTGATGGACAGTGAGGCCTGGCGTGCTGCGATTCATGGGGTCGCAGAGTCAGACATGACTGAGCAACTGATCTGATCTGATCTGATAGTCATATTCATGTCACTATTGATATTACTAGATGGAATCCCCTTACCTGACCAATTAATAATGCCTGCTCTGACCCTGGCCATAAATTTGAATTTTCTTCTATTACTCAGTCTCAATCAGAGCAGCAAGCAAAGTTTCCGCAAAGGAAAAAAATCTCCCACCATTATGGGATGGATTTATATAGATAACACCAGGTTATGGTAATTTAGGTTTAAAGTGTCCTCTATGTTGGAAACAATTAAATCATACTAAGAATAATCAGTCTAGTAACACTAGGAAACTGGGTTATGTGCCTTATAGACAGTGCCAATATATAATTTCCCTGGAAGGTAAAGATTCGTACAGAATAGACTAAGTCAGATGACCTGGGATATACTGGGCTACATCTAATGGAAGTTTTTAGCTTATGATACTGCTGTCTATGTTACTTGTCTTTCACCAGTTTTACAAAATTGCTGTTTCTTATACTGCCAAATGTGTGACTGAGGCCTCTGATAAAATGATATATAGTTCTATATGAGATCAATGGTGGTAACGGTGTAACTCTAGATATGGGGAGAAGCAACATGAAGGAAAGTTTTCCTGGACCAAGAGGCTAGCAAGACAGGTGGTCCAGAGAATTTTGGATACTGTTTTATGGCCTAGTCCAGTAACAGCACATTGAGTGGCCTGTTAACAAAATCTTTGCCAGACCTGAGAATGGACATTCTCAGCATCCTAGCATGAAATGGTCATGAAATGCTCTCCCTTAAAATCATGGCCAAGTTTATCACCAAGAAGGGGCTCTGCCAACTAAAAACTGACACTTGCCATCTACCTCTACAAAGATTAAATCATGACCACTGGCAGCTGCTGATTTTCAACACCCCTGAAAGGAGTTCAGGGTGGAAATCGGGAATGAGACACCCTGTGCTCTGGGAAAAACTGGCAAAACAGGCCTTCAGATAGTTAGATCTTTTCAGGAGAAGATTTAATGAGTTCCAATTCTTACATCTTCTCATACCTGAGAAACAATGACGTTGTTAATGGTGACATCTGCTTTGGCTATTAAGGAGAATTTTACAATTAAAAGTCAAAATAGGCCGGGCTCTCCTATGGATCCAATCTGAGGCTTTTGCAGGATGCTGAGGTCTCTGGCTATCACCCTGGATGGCAAGACGGCCCAGCTGTAGTGAGTGCTGGACAGAGAGGAAAGCAACTCTGAAGATTGTCCAATGAGAGTTTTACATGACCTTCACTCAGAAGTACAGACTCTAAAGGATGATGTCAATATTCTTGATAAAGCAAAGCTTGGAAAGTCGAGAAAGCATTGGTTTCATAAAGGCAACAAAAATACTGATGAAAAAGAATTCAATGGATATCATGAAAATAAAAGAGTTTTTCCAGAAGTATGGATATACTCCATGTGCCAAGAAAAACTCAGTGGATGAGCAAGAGGTCACTGACTCTAAACCAGCGTCCAGTGAATGTGAACGTCCTGAGAAGCCTGACGTGGAAGATGATTTGTTGGATTTTGCTGTTCCAAGCACTTCTGTTTCTGAGAAGTCACCACATAGTCCACAACTTTCTGATTTTGGACTTGAGCAGTACATCGTATCCCAAGTTCTGCCAAACCCTCCCCAAGCAGTAAACAATGAGAAGGAAGAGCCAAAAATTTTAACTCCATTTTCCAAACAGTCACTAGTAAAAACTTCAAAATGTGCACTAAAGATGGACCATTTTGAGTTGGTATCTCTGAATACACTATGTGTTTAAATGACAATTACACAATTGGACTTAAAAATGTGAAGACTAACAGTGAGACCATAGAAACAGAACCAGTGCCCAATAATGATAATGTCTTTGCCACTCCTGGACTCATAATCCAGCTGTTGGGAAAAAGATGGTGCAGAGCACACAGATTCTCCCTTGGCACCTACATTCAGCACTCCTGGTTTGAAAGTTCCTTCTACAAAGATCAGCACAGCTCTGGTATCCACAAATTATCCATTATCAAAAGCAAGCAGTTCATTGAATGATTTGGCAATGGAAGAAAGTACAAATTCAGATGAGTGCTTTGAGAACTTTGCAGATCCCTCTTCTCCTACTATTTCTTCTTATGAGATTCTACTCAAAACACCTACACCTCCAGAAGTCACTACGATTCCAGAAGATATTTGCCAGATTTTATCAATATACAACTCAAACCCAGTGTCTCTGGTAGCAGTTAGAGCAGTGCCACCCAGCAAAGTGTTCCTTCCTCGGCATGGAGGACTGAAGGTATGAGATGCCAATAACAAAGAAAACCAGTGAAGATAGTGGATCCATCCTCCCATTATGGAAACTGAACAGAATGAGATGAAAGCAAATCTGGTCTCGCTTGGTTTTTGACATCCCCTACATCGTCCCCCTTTTGAAAAACCAACTCATGTTAAAGATGAACATGGATACTAGTCTCATAAAGTGCTTTTTATTAAGTTTGATTTAATCTGGCCTGTCTTGTTGATATGTAGTTCAGCTGCTCAGTTTTGAAAGATCATTACTATTTCATTGATTTCAAGTTTACCCTGCCTCATGGAACGGTGTGGTTTAAGTAATATTAGGAAGCAGGATAAATAATTTTTGAAATTTCAACCTTACTGTTTGCCACTCAAATGAGGCCACCTTCAGTCTTCTCAGGGCCTGACAGTTGTTGCTAGAGCTAGGCTTCTTCCTTGGGGCTAGCTCTGCCCACTGTCCCAAGTCTCATGACTGTCCCAAGTCTTCTACACCTTTTATTTCAACAATGCTCTTTCAGACACTGTTGTTTACAAAAGACAGCCTAAACTGATATAGGAAAAGAGGAATTTACAGGCCTAGGTAGCTATACTGAAGTGGGTGTCTCAAACATTTGGACTTAAACACTTGCCTGCTGTCATGTCAGGATGGGCATTTTCCTTTAACTTGTCAGTTTCATCCTCTCAAATCACCTCTTCCCAGCACATGACTGTGACCTCCCAAGACCCCCATCTAGCTCGGCACCCAACAGAGCCCAAGCCTCACCCTCTGGAAAATCCTAGGCATCCTCCTGCATGGGTGCTGCTCTCTGGACTGTCAGCTGTGCCTGTGGACCTGTCTCTGAGAGCGCCAGGCTGCCCTGTCCATGGAGCCCAAGAGCCTTATGATCTAAGCCAAGCTGCATCAGCGGTTATCCTCTTTTATGGCTGTGCCTTGAAAGTCAAACGGGAAGACGCATCACTTTGTGTCTCTTCATTTTGTCAGAAAATTGTCCCCATAGAACAACTTTTTCTCTGTTCTAGGAACTCCTGTGTAGTTATAATTTAAGTTTGGCTAAATAAAATGTTAAATTAAAACAAAAAAAGTCAAAACAGAGTAGCTATGCTTCAGACACCCAAGATACTATGGGTGTGATTTCAGACTAGACCTTGCATTGCTATACGCTTGAGTTTTCTGAGTTGTGTCAGGCCTGGATGCCACCAGACATGCTCAAAACAATGTCTGCTGGAAGCTAGTAACTGCAAACTCACTTTTTATAGAGCTAGGCAACTGGCTACCTGGCTACAAAGTCTCCCACAAGTGCCAGGTCCAGACTGGGTTTCAGGCCTATTCTTCTGAAAAGAAATGAGATTTATTTTGTCTATTAAAATTCCAGTTGTCACTCCTCCAACTACTTCTAATTGGGTCTGTTACACCAAAATGGCAGACCAACAGATTGAGGTTTTAATCATACAAGACTCAGATCTAGGACTTGGAACTCAGGAATGCTTCCAATTCAGCGTCTATTCTCCAAGCTGAGGCAGTCCTATGCCCCATTTAGACAGGAAGTTATCACAGTCATAGTTGCCTAGTTCCCTGAATTAAAACTGAGCAGGACTCACTGGGGCTCTGGAGTACGGATCTGTTCAGTGTTCTCCATTTCTTGTCTGTAGGATATGGGCTTCATTCAGTCTTCTTGACCTTTCCTGAGTCCCAGAGGATTCAAAACAGATTCAAACAGTTACTAATCAGAGAAGGGAGGGGATACAGAAACAGAAGGAGCAATCAAATGGTGGTACAACCTTGAGGCAGGGTCCTGCTTCCTACTCAAGAAGCATGCACAGCAATGTCCTTGAGTTCTTCTGCAGAACTGGGGCCCTCACCGAGGTGAAGGATGGTAACTTCAGGCTGAGCACAAGATTCCGGGAGCACCACTCTGTTGCCTTACCACCAACCAGTCAGAAGAAAGTCACACACACTGCAGCCCTCACCCGCAAATGTTGCCTTCTGTTTCTGGGGCCCAGTGATGACCATCCTTTTAGGCCTCCTATTTGCCCCTGTCTATTTCATATCTGACAGGGGCCAATAGTTTCAAGCTAAATTGCTGTTCTTACAAGGGCAAATGCTGGTTTCAGGCACAAAATATCTTGGCTTAGATCCTGAGAAATCTGTATGCAGGTTAAAAAGCAACAGTCAGACCAGGACATGGAACAACAGACTGGTTCCAAATAGGAAAAGGGGTACGTCAAGGCTGTATATTGTCACCCTGCTTATCTAACTTATATGCAGAGTACATCATGAGAAACGCTGGGCTGGAGGAAGCACAAGCTGGAATCAAGATTGCCGGAAGAAATATCAATAACCTCAGACATGCAGATGACACCACCCTTATGGCAGAAAGTGAAGAGGAACTAAAAAGCCTCTTGATGAAAGTGAAAGAGGAGAGTGAAAAAGTTGGCTTAAAGCTCAACATGCAGAAAACTAAGATCCTGGCACCTGGTCCCATCACTTCATGGCAAATCGATGGGGAAACAGTGGAAACAGTGTCAGACTTTATTTTTGGGGGCTCCAAAATCACTGCAGATTGTGACTGCTGCATGAAATTAAAAGACGCTTGCTCCTTGGAAGGAAAGTTATGACCAACCTAGATAGCATATTAAAAAGCAGAGACATTACTTTGCCAAGGAAGGTTCGTCTAGTCAAGGCTATGGTTTTTCCAGTAGTCATGTATGGATGTGAGAATTGGACCATAAAGAAGGCTGAGCACTGAAGAATTGATGCTTTTAAACTGTGATGTTGGAGAAGACTCTTGAGAGTCCTTTGGACGGCAAGGAGATCAAACCAGTCAATCCTAAAGGAAACCAACCCTGAATATTCATTGGAAGGACTGATGTTGAAGCTGAAGCTCCAATACTTTGGCCACCTGAAGTGAAGAGTTGACATTGGAAAAGACCCTGATGCTGAGAAAGATTGACAGAGGATGAGTTGGTTGGATGGCATCACCGACTCGATGGACATGAGTTTGAGCAAGCTCTGGGAGTTGGTGATGGACAGGGAAGCCCAGAGTGCTGCTGTCCATGGGGTCACAAAGAGTTGGACATGATTGAGCTAGTAAATTGACTGACTAGATCAGGTAGAGAGAGACTTCTGCTCTCCTAGGCAAGCCTACACCCATGCACAGCAGGAAGAAATTACAGAAGAAAGAGACCTCTGTCCCAAATCCCAAGAAGTACCTTGAGTATGAAGTCTCTCAGAGGGAAGTTGTTAGGGGAAGCACACTCACTGAAACCATCCACCCAGCCAGGCACCATAGTTGTTTTTGCACCACCATTTGCACGAGTTGTTTTACAACAGGAGGTCCTGGTAAGGAACGTGAAACTAATAAGCCACCACCAACGGGAAGAGTTCAGGAAAGGTCAAAAAGGTGACATCACATGTCCAACCGCCTTCTAGAATCCTTCTTGCTGGCATCCATCTTGGCTGAGCAATGTGTGCACCACCAGGAAGGACTCTGAATCAGAGTGATTTGCCAAAGACAACCCAGGAGCTAATCCCACCACCATAAAACTGGAGACTGCTAACCAGTGGCAGAACAGTTCTCCTGGGTTCCCTTACCCTACTGCTCTCTGCCTGGGTGCCCCTTCCCAATAAAATCTCTTGTTTGGTCAGCATGTGTGTCTCCTCAGACATTCATTTCCCAGTGTTAGACAAGAGACCACTTTCTCGTCCTGAAAGCGGTTCCCTTTCCTGCAACACACCCATTTTGTTTTTCTCTTTCTCTCTCCCTTTTTCTTCTTCTCTCTGTTTCCCCCACCCTCCCTCCCTTTTTTTTTTTTTTAACATTTTGGTAGAAAATATATGAGTTCTAGAGTCACAGAAGCACAGGTTTTAATTTTTATTTGCACTCTAAGCACCATATTTACTGTTTTTCTTTTGGTGCATTAACTACCCCTGTGAAGTTAAGTGTCTTCTGGTATAAAATAGAAACAGTGAAAAAAAGAAAAGAAAGGGAAAAAAAGTCATCATTTTGTTAGGTAGGTAGAATAGGGAAAAGGAGTCCAAAATGGCAGTGGCTAAAAGACAAGGAAGGTCAAAGGATGGTTCGAGGACCAGAGTGAAGACTTCAGGCAGAACAAACAGCACTCCTGGCTAAGCCCAATTTTCATAGGGCAGGCCTAGGTTGAGGAAAAAAACATATAAAAGGAGGAGCCAAAGCGCTTTCTCTAGGGCTCTCTTTCTCTCCCGCATGTGTGTGCTCTTTCTCTCTCTCTCCCTCTCACCCTCTCTCCCTCTCTCTCTCTCCCTCCCCCGCACGCTCCTCCACTCTCTTCTCTTCGAGTCTTTGGGTTGGCATGCTCTCACACTTCAAGGATGGATTCTCCTGCTATCTTCTAAATAAAATAGAGCTGTAACACTGATTTGCCTAAGAGCTATAACACGGTTTGTCCAAGACCCGAGAGCTGTGACGCACCGAGGGCTTTAATGTCCGTCACTCCAAATCTTTATTGTGATGAGACAAAGAACCAAGGAACATACACTCGCGTGACAATTTTCTTTGCAAGAGAGAGACAGAGAGATGAAGAGAGACAGAAAATGTGTGTGAGAGAGAAAGAGAGATGCCAGAGCTGACCTGCGGGCCTTCTGTTTCAGAACTGCCCGGCCTGTTCTGCTCTTCCAGGCTGGCAGGAGTACACAGGAGTGGAGGTGTGCAGGTGTCAATGACCAGTGACAAAGGGCTGAATCGCCCCAGACCTAGGGGATTTCCATTTCTACTCTGGTCTAGTCTGTGAACACAGTGGTATTTTAGCCTTATGTGGAGACAAGGAGTGTAAAGCCTTCCCACCTCAATGGTCAGGACAATGTGGGGTCGGATAATGAGCTCCCTCTGTACTCCAGTATCCCACCTCAAATGCCAGCCAATTATAAACTTGAGCTTCTTCCTGAAAATGTGGTGTCACATGAACGTCTCAGACAAGACAACTCCATAAATGCCAACCTCTGTAGCACCACTTCAAGGTATCCTCAGGATTTAGAAACTTATTCCCAAGTCTGAGAGATTACAATTTAGAAAAGGTGGTCCTAAATATCTCTATGGTAACAGAAGAAATGTTCAATATCAGTATCAGAACACTGAAAAAATTCCAATTATACTTAATTGTTTAGTTTCTGTACTGCAAAGTCATAGTCCACAGATACACTGCCTGCCCAGTAAGGACAATCTTGTGTAACTGCTGATATATTAGTCAGGCGTCTCCAGAGAAGTAGAACCAATGTAGCTAGATAAATAAATACATGCATGTATATACACACAACTACAAATATACAGCTGTTACATACACACATACATAGGTAGATACAAAATGGGTAGATGCATCCAGAGAGATAACAGATACTTACATGCATCATATCAGTTCATTTCAGTCACTCAGTTGTGTCCGACTCTTTGTGACTCCATGGACTGCAACATGCCAGGCATATATATAGATGGTAGATATATGCATACAGAAATATATATTAGTGTATATATGTATATATACTTACATAGATGGCAAATACATACATATATATATATATATATATATAGGACTTCCTTGGTGGCTCAGTGGTAAAGAATCCGCCTGCCAACATAGGAAACACGGGTACAATCCCTGGGTCAGGAAGATCTCATGGAGAAGAAAGTGGCCTGCCACCATTTTGTTAGAACTTGATTTTCTTTCCCTGTGCCTTGAGACCAGGGCTCTCAGGAACACTTATCTGGACCATCTCTAACTCCTGAGACTGAGGAAAAATGGGGAAAAGCCTTTAGAAATTTTATTTATTCCAACTATTATTTATAAACTAGCCATTTTTATATTGTAGTATCTAATTCATGACTAAGCTCAGAAAATGAAGCTAGATCTTGCTTTGTGTCTGTCTAAATATATCTCTATATGTCTCTGTCTCTGGTTAATATTTTTGAGATTAATTTGTAAATGAGCTTCATTTAAGTGGCTTAAAGAAAAGTGTAAGGCAAGTGCAGAGAAAAAAGAGAGCAAGCTGGGAAGTCAGGCAAGAAAAGGAAATTTATTAGAGGGAAAAGAGAGGGTGACTGGCTGTTAAGGAAAACCAGCATACTCCCTTTCTGACAGAGTCCTTCTTATACCCCACCAATGAAAAATTCCCTGAAGGGATGGTCATGTAGCCGTCTGGAATCTGGTGGTGTTGCAGCTTTGACAAGCTCCAGAGAGATACCAGGATACCATTTGGGCAATTTGGTCAGTCTCAAAGATCACTGTGATTTTATTCTTCATCTGCAAGGTTGACATAACGAGCCATCTTATCAGTGAGACCCCATGTGGGCCCTATCAAAAAGTAAGGAGAATTTTATAATGAAAAATCAAAATAGGTTCGTCTAGTCAAGGCTATGGTTTTTCCTGTGGTCATGTATGGATGTGAGATTTGGACTGTGAAGAAGGCTGAGCGCTGAAGAATTGATGCTTTTGAACTGTGGTGTTGGAGAAGACTCTTGAGAGTCCCTTGGACTGCAAGGAGATCCAACCAGTCCATTCTGAAGGAGATCAGCCCTGGGATTTCTTTGGAAGGAATGATGCTGAAGCTGAAGCTCCAGTACTTTGACCACCTCATGTGAAGAGTTGACTCATTGGAAAAGACTCTGATGCTGGGAGGGATTAGGGGCAGGAGGAGAAGGGGACGACAGAGGCTGAGATGGCTGGATGGCATCACTGATTCGATGGACATGAGTCTCAGTGAACTCCGGGAGTTGGTGATGGACTGGGAGGCCTGACGTGCTGCAATTCATGGGGTCGAAAAGAGTTGGACTTGGCTGAGCAACTGATCTGATCTGATCTGATGCTTCAGACATTCAAGGAAATAACTAGGTGATTCTATGGGTATAATTTCAGACTAGACCTTGTATTGCTAAACACTTGAGTTTTCTGAGTCGTGTCAGGCTTGGATGCCACCATTCTCAAAACAATGTCTGCTAGAAGCTAGTAACTACAACCTCACTTTTTATAGAGCTAGGCAACTGCCTACAAGTCTCCCTGAAGGTCTAGACTGGATTTCAGGGCTATTTTTCTAAAAAAAAAAAAAAAGAGATTTATTTTGTCTATTAAAATTCCAGTTGTCACTCCTCCAACTACTTCTAATTGGGATGTTACACCAAAATGGCAGACCAAGGGATTGAGATTTTAATCCTACAAGACTTAGATCTAGACTTGAAACTCGAATGCTTCCAATTCAGTGTCTATTCTCCAAGCTGAGGCAGTCCTGCGCCCCACTTAGACAGGAAGTTATCACAGCCATAGTTGCCCAGGCTTCATCCAGCCTCCTTGACCTTCCCTGAGTTCCAAAGGGTAGACTCCAACAGTTGCTAATCAGGGAAGGGAGGGGATACAGAAACAGAGGAGGAGCAAATGGTGGTACAGCCTTGAGGCAGGGTCCTGGTTCCTACTCAAAAAGGTATGCATAACAATGTTTTTGAGTTCTTCTACAGAACTGGGGCCCCCACCTGGTGGAGGATGGTAGCTTCAGGCTGAGCACAAGATTCTGAGAGCACCACTCTGGTGGTGGTTGCCTTACCCCCAACCAATCAGAAAAAAATCACACACTCTCAAGCCCTGTCTCCAAATGTTTCCTTCTGTCTCTGGGAACCAGTGATGCCCATCCTGTTAGCTCTCCTGCTTGACCCCTGTCTATTTCATCTCTAAGAGGAGCCAAGTTTCAAGCTAAATTGCTGTCATTACAAGGGTGAATGCTGGTTGCAGATGAAGAGCACCTCAACTTAGATCAGGTAGAGAAAGAGTTCTGCTCTGCTAGGCAGGCCTACACCCATGCACAGCAGGAAAAAGTCACAAAGGAAAGAGACCTCCGCCCCAATTCCCAAGAGGTACCTTGAGTTTGAGGTCTTTCAGTGGGGAGTTGTTAGGGGAAGCACACTGACTGAAACCGCCCACCCTGGCCAGGCACCATAGTAACCATTTGCATGAGCTGTTTTATGACAGGTGGTCCTGGTAAGGAACATGAGACTAATAAGCCACCACCAATGGGAAGAGTTCAGAAAAGATCAAAAGGAGACACCACATGTCCGACCACCTCCCAGAATCCTCGCTGGCATCCATCTTGGCTGAGCAAGGCCACCAGGAAGGACTCTGAGTCAGAATGATTGGCTAAAGACAACCCAGAAACTAATCCCATCACCGTAAAACTTGAGAGTGCTAGCCACGTGGCAGAGCAGTTCTCCTGGGTTCCCTTACCCTACTGCTCTCCACCCGGGTGCCCTTTCCAATAAAATCTCTTGCTTTATCAGCACGTGTGTCTCCTCAGACAATTCATTTCCCAGTGTTAGACAAGAGTCCATTTTCAGGCCCTGGAAGGGGTCCCCTTTCCTGAAACACCCCCGCTCCATCAATGGGACCAAAGATTGCTCAGCCTCCAGGGATGGGATAGCATCCCATGTCAGGGAGGTCAGACATACTAGAGTAGGAGCTGCTTTTTGTTCCTTTCTTTAACATCTTGCCGATGCTACAGCTCATTATGTTCAATATGCAATGTTGTGATTGTTGTCAGCGTACAGTCGCCTGATTCAGGTATTACATATCTATGGAATACCTCTATTGTTTTTTGGATTTTGCCACAGAAGAATGAGTAGTTTGCTGAGCCACAGGTCCTTGTGAATTGTCTATCTCAGATATGCTTTTCTGTGTATACAAAGAAGGAAGATAGGAGATAATTATTGTGGATTATCTCTTAGAGATGCAGATTTCTGTGTATCTGTGGAAGTATGGAAGGCAGAAAGAGGGGAAGGAATGAAGGAAAAGGAAAAGGAGATTCCTTCTGGATAGTCAAGTGATGGGGATTCCACATGGTCATCTCAACAGACACAGCAACATTTGACAAAATTCCACATCCACTCATAGTAAACTCTCTTTTCAAAATGGGTACAGAGAGGGAGTTCCATGGTAGCCTAGTGGGTAGGACTCCCGGCTTTCACTGCTGGGGCCTGGGTTTAGGAAAGTAGATCCCACAAGCTGTGCAGCCAGGCCCCCTACCCTGGCACCCCAAATAAGGTACTGAGGGAGTATTTTGCAACATAACCAAGGTACATTTGATAAACTAAAAGGTAATATCATACCCCTCAGCGTATAATATTAGATTTGGAGACCTGCAGTGAAGTCGGACTCCACATCGTGGTGTGTGGGTGGACAGAATGAGTGTGGCCCCCTGAAGGGGGGGACCAGTGCACGTCTGCAGTACTGAACCTTTGACACTGGGCCTTCAAAAGCGTTTCATGCCGATCAAAGTACTTCAGTGGAAGAGAAAGTATGAAAACACGAGTCAGAGTCCATTGTCAGCTGACAGGCAGCAAAGGAGACTGTGAGACATAATTTTAGAGTAAAGAGAAAACAGGCCCAGAGAGAAGATGGAGAAGAAGGAAACGAGAAGCGAACCAGTAAAAGCCATGTGTGTAGGCATGATTAAATGCTGAGTGGAGGGAGAAGAGTACATCGTCTTGTAATGGGTATAAATTAAAAGTGTAGAATTAACATTTGAAAGGTCAACAGGAATTCTCATGAGAGAGCAAAACGGTGGGCACTTAAACATGAAAGCCTGGAAGAGCACAGAACAAAGGGGAAAGGGAAACATTAGATTTCTATGGCTCAGTTATCTTCTGTGCTTTGTGAAAACCCTAACATGGAAGTTAAAGAGCATCCAAGTCTTGGGCTATCAGAGGGGAAAATTAGCCAATGGGTTAGATCCACCGGGGAAGAGCAGGCCCAGGTAGGATGGGGGTGGGGGGAGGTGGGGGTGGGGGGGTGGAGGTAGGAATACGGAGTCCTGCCGGACCAAGGCCAGGAGTAAATGTCCCACCTTGGAAGTTCATCCCCCAACACGGTCAGTTTAAATGGCTGGAGTATGTTCAAAAATTCAAAGGGAAATATTCATTGTCTGGAGAACCATGACATTTTTTCTCCCGGTCATGATCTGGTACTAGATTTTTTTCCTCCCCTAAAAACAAGTACAGAATTTTCAGGAGTGAAATATTTGTTGTCTCCCATTGGGCACCAAGAGACACTCCCCTGTGTCTTCAGCTGAGGCGGGTGTGGGGGTAGGGGGAGGAATGTACCACCTTCCAGGAGAGAAACTCAAACAGGGACTAGAGGGAATGCCCTCGGGGGCTCCCCAGGGTCAGGGGCAGCCTCTCTCCTGGCCGTGGGGAAAGGAACACAGTCTGGTAATTAAGCGGATGGGAACATCAGATGGAGGACTCTGAAAGGTTTCGGGGCGCACTAGGGAAATATTGATCCTACTCTAAATGCTGACCCAGTAAGCCCTCAGTTCCCTGGTAGCACTCTCAGACACAGCCCTCCCAGTCTCTCACCTCAGCCCTGGCTGAGTTCACAACCAGACCCACCCTCTGCCTGGCCCTGCGACTGTTACCTAATCCCATTAGGATACCCACCCAGTGACCCCTTTTTGTCTGTCAATATCTCCTTGGTAGGAAGTAGCCGCAGAAGATGGTATAGACTTGGCTACTCTGGGACCCTGCTTTGAACTATTCTCATTGGCAGATGTCCCTGAGCCAGGCCGCCAGGCTGACAGAGGGCCAGGTCACCTTGCGGGCAGCCCCTCTTGCTGCTCGGGCTCTGGGCAGTGCTGGCTCCTGTCCAGTGTTCTCCAGGACGTCCCTCATGGCGCTACAGCTCTTCGGAGGTGGTGACTCCCAGGAAGGAGCTGCACCGAGACAAGAGCGTCCAGGTGCTGGGCTGGCTCTGCTACAGCCTGCGTGTTGCAGAGCAGAGGCATGTTATCCACATGTGGCACAAGAAATTATTTTCACCCAGACACCTGCCGCTGATGACTCAGGATGACCAAGGAGCCCTCCAGATAGACTACCCCATCGGCCCTTCAGACTGTTACTACCTCGGCTACCTGGAGGAGATTCCTCTGTCCATGGTCACCTTGGACACTTGCTATGGGGGTCTCGAAGGTATCATGAATTTGGATGACCTTACCTATGAAATCAAGACTCTCATGTGTTCTGAAAGGCTTGAACACATAGTTTATCAGATTGTGGCAGATGCCAGTGGAACAGGACCTGCATTTAGACCAGATCACAAGGAGGATAGGCAGCCATTGTCCCCTGAAGTGGATGTCAGTGTAGCCCCCAGAGTTATTTCCAGAATGCTTGCAACCTATCCTTCAGTTATGTCAGCATTGGATCAGTTTTCTAATTCAATGTATTGTGTATACAACAATGTCACTATGTGTATAAAATTCTTGTTACAGATCAGTAATATGGTGGATTCCTTTTATAAGGGTCTTGTGTTGAATTTCTGGCTCATTGCAGTGCTAATATATGATGTACAAGATCCTACCAGAATGAATGATTATAATGTACTATATGGTCCATATACTCGTTACCGTGCAGCAACCTTTCTGCCATATGGAGATCCCAGTACATCCTTCATATTTAATCGTGATGGACCCAATTTAACTCAATTTGAATCAGAACTTTATGTATTGTGTAACAGTCCTTTTAGTCTGCTCTAAATGGACCAGACTCCCTAGTTGGTCGTCTAGGGAGACGTGTAATCTTGTTAGGCGTTTTAACAGCCCGACTCACTGGGAGACAAATTGGTCTGTACTATGATGAGGATACCTGCTTTTGCCTGAGGAGGAGCAGCTGCATTATGGGAACATTCCCATCCTTGACAGATTCCTTCAGTAACTGTTCCGCTCTTCACTGGCGGAGCATAGCAGGATTTTGGGGCAGTTGTACGTTCGTGAAACCTCAATGCTTTTTTAATGAAAGCCTGATAAAAGAACGTTGTGGAAATTCTGAGGTAGAGGATTGGGAGGACTGTGACTGTGGCTCCTTCAAGCAGTGTTATAACAACCCATGCTGTAAATTTAACTGTATGTTCGAGGTAGGGGCTGAGTATCATATAGGAGACTGCTGTACAAACTGTACCTGGTCTAAGAGAGGAACACTCTGCAGACCAATCCAGAGTATATGTGATCTTCTGGAATACTGTCGTGGAACAGTCTCTATATGCCTCTGGATGATCTTTATATGCAGGATGGAACACCCTGTTCTGAAGAGGGTTGCTGCTGTAATGGGACCTTCACTGACCGCAGTGTGCACTGCAGAGAAATATTTGGAAGAGACTCTTTTCAGGGTCGTGATGACTGTATGAAATCAATAGAGGAACCAATCGATTTGGACACTGTACTGCTATGCACAGGGTCTTGAAATTTAATGGTTGTAAAAAGGAAGATGTAAAGTGTGGAAGGCTCCAGGGTAGCAATGTCATTCAACTTCCCCCGTTGCAGGAAGAGGTTTCATTCCATCAGTCAAAGATCTCAGGGGTCTGGTGTTGGGGACTATCCAATTACCATAGACTTGATGTAATAATTGATGTTGGTCAGGTGAGAAATGGTACCCTGTGCGCTCCTGAGAAGATCTGTATTAACAACTGCAGCAATACTAGTCTCAAATGGCTGTCCCCCCAGTAAATGCAATTTTAGAAGACTTTGCAACAACTACGGAGAGTGCTTTTGCCACATAGGCTGGAAACCTCCAATGTGCAGAAGCAGAGGTCCTGGAGGGAGCATTCCGGACAGACCTGCTTCATCTGGTTTCGGACAAACTGGCTCCATAAAAACAAGTCAAAAACCACTCCAGTACTTGCGGCTGATCTTTGGTTGCATTTATGTGTTCATAGCTGCACTCCTCGGAGAAGGCAATGGCAACCCACTCCAGTACTCTTGCCTGGAAAAATCCCATGGACGGAGGAGCCTGGTAGGCTGCAGTCCATGGGGTCGCTAGGAGTCGGACACGACTGAGCGACTTCACTTTCACTTTTCACTCTCATGCATTGGAGAAGGAAATGGCAACCCACTCCAGTGTTCTTGCCTGGAGAATCCCAGGGAACGGGGGAGCCTGGTGGGCTGCCATCTCTGGGGTGGCACAGAGTCGGACACAACTGAAGCGACTCAGCAGCAGCAGCAGCTGCACTCCTCCTTGGTGTAGCCACCAGTGTTAGAAGTATCCAGACCTCCACAGTTAAGGAAGTGACAGTAAAGTTTGCTTAAATTATGAACCAGCCTCCTGATCTCCATACAACCAAGGGAAATATAGGAGTCATATCAGTACATGTGATGAGAGCAGCAATAAATCAACAAAGGTGTGGATTTCATGTTCTAGAAGTCTGCAGGCAATAACGGGACAGTTCCAAAATCTGGGGCCATCAGGAGGCATTGACATTTTCACATCAGGTCTCTTGGAACAGCACTCGCAAATAAATCTTGAAAACCACTTATTGGTGTCCTGTAATATTTGTAAACTCTAAGAGGGCAAACAGCTGGACAGTTTGGCTAGGATTGAGACCTAAATCAGCAGCTGGGTCTTGACCTGTGTTCACTGGTCCCAGTACTAACAAAAGTTTTTATGGGCTTCTTCAGGGGCAGATTCATGACATTTCTCCAGCCATGGGGTTTTTCTCTCCTTCTCTTTAATCTCTCCTTATCTAAACCCAAAGTGGGTTCAGGGTAACAGAGGGCTCCTCCCAGCCAGCGCCATGTATGTCCTTCTGGGATGGCTGAGGTCTGTGGGGTGAGAGCAGTGTGGGCTCAGTTTCCAGCCAGCATAAACTATGACTCTCTGGACAGTGTATCCCCAAGTGGACACCAAGACAGAAGGCTGAACATAGTAGCATTTATGGAAATCCCATCTGAACATGAGGCTGCAGTGCCCATGTGACCGCGGCCATCACAGGGAGTCTGTGGGTGTGAATCCCTGCCTTCCTTCCTTTTAAAACAACTTTAAATTTATTTATTTACTTTTGGCTGTGCTGGGTCTTGGTTGCTAGGCAAGGGCTTTCTGCATTTGCGGTGAGCGGGGCTAACTCTCTAGTAGTGTTGCGCAGGTGGTTTCCCTTTTGGTGAAGGACGAGCTCTAGAGCATAGGCTCAGTAGCTGTGGTGTATGGGTTTAGTTGTTCCGTGACATGTGGGATCTTCCCAATCACAGATAGAAGTGTCTCCCGCACTGGCAGGTGGATGCTTTACCACTGAGCCACCAGGGAAGCCCCTTCTCTTCCTTCTTGCATCTACACTTCAGTGCACTCTCAGGGAATGTAAGCCGAGTAATGTCTGGTGAATAACAGACACGAGTGTATAGAACACCCCTGTGGGAGAGGAGAACCAGTCCTATATCTGAACAATGTTCAAGGAACTAAATATTATTTAAAACATGATGTAAAATTAATAAAATATAGTGTGTAAGTGAAATGAAGCATTTTATTTTAAATCAACACTTCAAATTATGTTGACTTTTCCCTTGCAATACAGGTACACTGCATAGAATTAAAAAGACACAATCTCCCATGAGCCTAGGGAGTTACACTTCCTACATAGACCACAAAAAGCTGCTTGTAGTAGAAATCTTGTGTCCATGTTGGGTTTTTCCTCAATGCACAGTTACAGCTGTCTTGCTTCTACACACACTATCCTCTCATCTCCAAATGCATCTTGACGGCCTGTCTTTGAAGCTCCATCCAATTTCCAACATTCAGTCTGCACTGGAGTCTTCCAATGCTTTGCCCCTCTCAGTGTATTCCATTCTTTTATTGGTGAACATTAAGGAGAATTGAGAGGTGAGATGAATTCAATACTCACCTGTTTCCACACCCTACATGTAAAAGGTGTAGTTGATGCTGGACCACCCTCTGCCCGCCTTTTGACCCTCTTCTTTCTGAAGCTCAAGGAGCAGACCTCCCCCACGTGGCTTGTCAGGGGGGCTCCCTACCAGGGATCATCTCCCCTCTCCCTGAGGCTCACTTGCATTTCAAGGACTCAGGACACCAAGTCCTGATTGCCTTTGAATTCTTGCCATTGTCCCCTTTTCTTCTCTTTCTGACTATTGGTCTTCACATCACATCTCATGATTTGGCTACTGCATTCTGATCGAAGTCCAGAGACGTGCCTGAAAATTGATGGGGCTTCTGAGTCATGTGACTTTCCCCCAAAAAGAACCTCCACCACCCATCCCCCACAGAATTCAGTGCACACACAGATCACCTTGTTCCAATTAGGGACTGAGCTATTAATACTTCAGGTTGGGTTCCAGGTTTGTGAGGGCTGCTCTGTTCATGGTTTTCTCTGATTTACAGAACAGTCTTCTAGGGACTGCAATGAGAATCTGGGCTGTTGGTCCTCAGGAAGCAGGACAGTTCAGTGTTTGACCTAATCTCTAAGCAGACTTGGGCTTCCTTGATAGTGAAAAGTTGATGAGCCACAAAAGATGCTGGGATTTTCGGCCTCCAGAGGAGAAGAATTCAATCCAGGGCCAGTGACGAGGCTTGATCACTCAGAGCTTTTGTGTAATAAAGTTTTATTAAAGTATAAAAATGGAGAAGGAAATGGCAACCCACTCCAGTATTCTTGCCTGGAGAATCCCATGGACAGAGGAGCCTGACAGGCTACAGTCCACGGGATCGCAAGTGTCGGACACGACTTAGCGACTAAACCACCATCAAAGTATAAAAGAGACAGAGAAAGCTTCTGACATAGACATAAGAAGGGGGCAGAAAGAGTGCCACCCTCATCCCCACTAGTCTTTAGCCGGATGTTATATAGCTACTAGCAAGCTGTTAATTATAGAAAGGAGAGTCTCAAAATTCAGAGTGGCACCAGGCCCCTCACCCTCAACATGCGTTTTGAGATAACATTGGCACCGGATGAGTCATCCTGGGCCATAAAATGATTGACATGAATCCTGAAGAAAGGCAAGCATCCAAGTAAATATATAGTTTCATTAACATATTAGGAGAACGATATATGAGTAAAACATACAGGTTTGTTGAGACCTTAATCAGTTCTGAGTCTTAAGTGGAACCAACTTGAAGAAAGACAGAATCTAGGGTAAATACATAGTTCATTAACATCAGTTCAGTTTAGTCGCTCAGTCGTGTCTGACTCTTTGAGACCCCATGAATCGCAGCATACCAGGCCTCCCTGTCCATCACCAACTCCCGGAGTTTACCTAAACTCAGTCCATTGAGTCAGTGATGCCACCCAGCCATCTCATCCTCTGTCGTCCCCTTCTCCTCCTGCCCCCAATCCCTCCCAGCATCAGGGTCTTTTCCAATGAGTCAACTCTTCACATGAGGTGGCCAAAGTACTGGAGTTTCAGCTTCAGCATCAGTCCTTCCAATGAACACCCAGGACTGATCTCCTTTAGGATGGACTGGTTGGATCTCCTTATAGTCCAAGGGACTCTCAAGAGTGTTTTCCAACACCACAGTTCAAAAGCATCAATTCTTCGGCGCTCAGCTTTCTTCACAGTCCAGCTCTCACATCCATACATGACCACTGGAAAAACCATAGCCTTGACTAGATGGACCTTTGTTAGCAAAGTAACATCCCTGCTTTTCAATATGCTATCTAGGTTGGTAATAACTTTCCTTCCAAGAAGTAAGCGTCTTTTAATTTCGTGGCTGCAGTCATCATCTGCAGTGATTTTGGAGCCCCAAAAAATAAAGTCTGACACTGTTTCCACTGATTCCCCATCTATTTCCCATGAAGTGATGGGACCGGATGCCAGGATCTTAGTTTTCTAAATGTTGAGCTTTAAGCCAACTTTTTCACTCTCCTCTTTCACTTTCATCAAGAGGCTTTTGAGTTCCTCTTCACTTTCTGCCATAAGGGTGGTGTCATCTGCATATCTGAGGTTATTGATATTTCTCCCAGCGATCTTGATTCCAGCTTGTGCTTCTTCCAGCCCAGTGTTTCTCATGATGTACCCTGCATATAAGTTAAATAAGCAGGGTGACAATATACAGCCTTGATGTACTCCTTTTCCTATTTGGAACCAGTCTGTTGTTCCACGTCCAGTTCTAACTGTTCCAGCCTGAAAACATTTCCATAGGAAAAACTCATCGGTTAGCTCAAGGTTTGAGAAAAGTTAAGTTCAGGTGGAGCCAGGTGTCATCACAGCAACAACATTTTAAGAATTTTGTGTTGTTAAATGTTAAGAGAAACCTCCTTTTAAATTAATATAGAGAAGGGGGAAATCTAACACTTGTTTGTTGCCTCCTACCGCTTAAGAGAAAGATAAAAAATGTCTGACACTTGCAGCCTATTTCCTCTGTTTGGAGACCCCTAGCCTTCTTGCCTGTTACCTTCTTATTAACTCAGTTGGTAAAGAATCTGCCTGCAATGCGGGAGACCTGGGTTCAATCTCCTAGAGAAGGGAAAGGCTACCCACTCCAATATTCTGGCCTGGTGAATTCCATGGACTACACAGCCGCAAAGAGTCACAAAAATTCACCAAGAGTTGGACATGACTGAGCGACTTCCACTAAGCAGACTACAGAACACTACGCTTGGACTGGTGTTTTTTTCTTCCCTGGAACCTCTTTTTATTTAAAATTTATTAAATCTAAATATTATTGAGATAAAATTAATATATAATATTATGTAAGTGTTGGTATACAAAGGGGTGATTGTCTGCATACCTACATTGTAACATGACCATAGCTTTAAAATTTTTTTAAAAAATTTTAATGTTTATTTATTTATTTATTGGCTGTGCTGGGTCTTGGTTGCTGTGTGCAGGCTTTCTCTGTAGTTGTGCCAGGCAGGGGCTACTCCTTACGGCAGTGTGGAAGTTTCTCATTGCAGGGGCTTCTCTTGTTTTGGAGCGCGAGCTCTAGAGCAAGGCTCGGTAGTTGTGGCACATGGGCTTTGTCGCCCCGCAGCATGTGAGATCTTCCCAGACCAGGAATTGAGCCCCTGTCCCCTACGTTAGCCGACATTACCACTGGGCCACCAAGGAAGTCCAAAAGCATGGTTTTCTTGTGCTCACTTCAGCAGCACATATATTAAAGCAAGGCTTTCTTAATTTCTAGTTGTAAAAATTTGTTGTCAATGTATGGAAGTACAATTAGTATTTGCGTATTAAATTTGTATTCTGTAAGTTCCTTGAAATCGTTCAATAGTTTTCACAATTTTTTAATGGAGACAGTCTTTTTTCTTCCTTTTTTGAAAAAAGTGTATGTATTTATTCAAGCTGTGCCAGGTTGTACTTGCAGCTCTGGGATCTTTAGTTGTGGCCTGTGGGATCTAGTTCCCTGACAGGACTAGAACCCAGGCCCCCTGCATTGGGAGCATGGAGTCTCAGCCCCTGGACCACCCACGAAGTCCCTCTTCTTCCTTTCTGATTTGGATATACTTTGTTTATTTTCCTTGCCTAATTGCTCTGGCTAAAACACCAGTTGCCATGTTGCATAACATCCTTGCATTGCTCCTCATCTTAGAAGACACGCTTTTAGCTTTTCACTGTGGAGTATGATATTACCTTTCAGCTTATAAAATGTGCCTTGACTGTGTTGTGAAATATTCCCTCAGTGCCTTTTTTTTTTTTTTTTTTTTTTGTGGCAGGGCTGAAGGGGGGATGCTGGACAGCTTGTAGGATCTCAATTCCCTAAACCTAGGCCCCAGCAGTGAAAGCCAGGAATCCTAACCACTAGGCTACCAGGGAACTCCCTCTCTGTACTCATTTTGAAAACAGTTTACCATGACTGTATGTGGAATTTTGTCAAATGCTGTTGCTGAATCTGTTGAGATGATCAGGTGGAATCCCCATCGCTTGATCGTGGTAGATGGTCCATGCAATTGAAAAGGAAAAGTTAAAATTTTACCTTTCTCCTTCTGCCTCTGTAACTCAGCTTGCTCCTTGCAAAATCTGGATCACGTAGGTCACATAGTCTCAGAAAGTGGAGACTTACAGTACTAGGAATTGGAGCTTATCTCACTCACCCTTGTCCTGCTCTTTGCAATTGCCCGGTCCCTGCAAACCTACTTAATCATGCCTGTCCGTGTAAGGGTCAGGCATCCCCCTCCTCATCTTGATCAATGCTCCCACACATGCAAAACCCCTTAGTTTAAACCAGCCTGTTAGCAGCTAGTGTGGCCCACTGTAGTCTTTCTATAAAAACTCTGTAACACCTTTGTTTGGGGCTCAGAGCTTGGAGTGAACTCCTCTGGGCCTGCAGGCATAATAAACCTGAGTTCTCCAGCTCTCTGAGCGTGGTGCTTGGTTTCTCAAGTACTAGTTTCTGCAATATTTCTGGGGGCCCCAGCAAGATTCCAACCACGCTGGCCCTTGAGCCGCCAGACTGGTGGCTTGGCCGGGTCGGAGTGGAGGAACCCCAAGACGAACGAGGAGGTGTGCCACCTGACAGTATTCCGGGTTCTCTTTTGGACCAGCTTTCCGACTGTCCGGACGGCCGAGCCCCAACAAGACTCATTGGACAGATGGACCAACTCACCAGGAAGGACCACAGGATAAGGTAAGGCCCTGGGGCCAGTCCCCAGTCAGGACCTGCCCCAATTGGTAGAAGAGGAGACTGATCACCTCCTTGGGCTCCCAGGAAGGGAACATCAGATAGGGAGACCTGGGGACTCGGGGAAAAAAGGAGATATTGTGATAACCTCTGAGTGATTGATTGTGTATGCGTGATTAGCTGACTGAAGGAAGTGAAAGTGAGCTCCACAGTCCTCAGACTACAGAGCCTGAGAGGGTCCAAACCCTGCGGTTCTGTGACGGCCTCATAAGACTAAAAGGTGGCACCAGTCTCTGGGGGATTTGATCCCTCCCTGCAAGGCTGGTCCGGGTCAGGGGTTTATACTGACCTGCCAATGCTAAGAGGTGTCTTAAATCTCCCTCGGGAGAGTGGCCAGGTGGACAAAAAATGAATGTGAACGTGTGCAGCCTGATTCCCTTGCACTTTAGCCTTGATTGTGTGGCTTCATGGCCTTTTTGCAGCTATGGAGTCCTAGAGGGCCCTAACTTGTGGTTCCATGGTGACGTCATATGGCTCAAAAAGGTGTCTGCCTCTGGGGGACCCAGTCCCTCTGTGCAAGACAGATCCATATCAGGGGTTTATACTGATCTGCCAATGCTAAGAGGCACCTCAGCTCCCCCCAGGGACATGGCCAAGCAGGCACCTGAATGGTCTCCTCTTTTGAGGGAGCACCCACCCTTGTTTGTCTTTGTGCCACCAACTCAGGGCAGGATACACAGGGAGGGAGAAATTATTGATTAGTGGTTATTCTGTTGACTGATGCCTTGAGCTGAAATCTAAGAGATTAGGTTTTCCTCAAAACCCTGCCAGGTAGATTACATTTGTCAACATGGGGGGAAGTTCCTCTAAGCCAACAGTTTTAGATCGCATGATAAAAACTTTAAGAAGGGATTTGTAGGAGATTACGGAGTCAAGATGACCCCCAGGAAGCTTCGTAACTTCTGTGAGCTCGATTGGCCATCCTTTGATGTTGGATGGCTGCCAGAGGGCACGCTCGACCTGCCTGCTGTCCAAGCAGTACACCAGGTAGTCACTGGGACTCCAGGACATCCAGGTCAGTTTCCACACATAGACTCCTGTCTTCTAATAGCACAGACCCTGCCCCCATGGGCAAGATTTTGCATGGACAGAGACAGAGTAGGGTATTTGTGGCCCAACCACTCAGAAAAAAGAAAGAAGGAAAAAAACCTATATCCCAGGGAGATCCAGTAGAGGACCCACTACTGCCCCTGCCATACGTTCCCCTGACTCCACAAGCCCCAGCACAGTCAGCGCTGGACCCATTGCAAGACAGTCCACCCCTCTCCTTGTCCCCCGCACCAACTCATGAGCAAGACTCCAGCCTCAAGCCAGTAGGTAAGCCTCTCCGCTCAGCCAAACAATCTAGCCATCAGGCCGCAGCCCTGATGCCAGTCAGATGCCACTTCGAGAAACTCAAGGTCCTCAACAAGTGAACGAGGACGGCTCAGTCCAGCCTGGTCGCTCCATCTCTATTACCAGCCCTTCAGCACTACTGGTCTCCTAAACTGGAAACACCATAACCCAGCGTACTCTGGCTATGATTGACCTCCTAGAGTCCATTTTCCACACCCATCAGCCTACATGGGCTGGCTGTCGCCAGTTCCTAATCTCTCTCTTCACCACTGAGGATAAACAATGCATCTCGACAGAAGCCCAAAAATGGCTCTGAGGACAAGCCCCCACAGAGGTCTTGGATGCGGAAGGATGGGCACGAGAAGCAATGTCAGAGATGAGACCTAATTGGGATTTCAATACCAGAGAAGGACAAGAAACCCTGGGTTGATACCATGATGCCCTTCAACATGGTCTTCGAGTGGGAGCCAAAAAGCCCACCAATATGTCCAAAATTATAACGATAATCCAAACAGCAGAGTAAACCCCCACTGATTTCTATGAAAGATTGTTTGAAGCATTTCGGACATACACCCTGTCCAACCCTGAGATAGCCGAGAATCCATGGATGATTAACGCTGCCTTTGTGGCTCAGACATCCAACGAAAACTCCAAAAGCTGGAAGACTTCGCTGGGATGAATGCCACACAGCTCCTGGAGGTAGCAAATAAAATCTTTGTGAACTGAGACTGTGAGGCCCAACAAGAAGCAGATACAAAAATGAAACAGAAAGCAGCCCTGCTAGCAGCAACATTGAGGAGCTCAGGTCCAGGGAAACAGACTATTCCCTCATGGAAAGGGGACACTAAGACAAGACCACCCACTACGCTACGACCAGTGCCCCCATTGAAAAGAAACTGAACATTGGAGGAATGAACGCACCCATTGCAGAGGGACATCTACAGGATCAAAGTTCAGTCAACCCAACAAAGAAATGTACCAGCCTGAGCCAGCTGTCCAAAACCTTATTGGCCTGGCCGGAGCAGAAGCAGACTAGGGAAGACTGGGCTCCCTGATCCTGGGCCCCTGGGAGCCCACAGTCATGATAAAAGTAGGGGGCCAATCAATGACTTTTATGGTGGATACCGGAGCTGAACACTCTGTTAACCACACCTGTGGCTGCCTTCACAGGCCGAATAGCAACTGTTGTTGGGGCCACAGGGGACATGGCAGCCCGCTCATTTTGCAAGGCCCATTCATGTCAGCTAGGGGGCCATCTGGTGACTCATGAATTTCTGTACTTACCAGAATGCCCCATTCCCCTGCTGGGTAGAGACCTACTGACAAAACTGGGGGCACAAATCACCTTTGCCCCTGGAAAGCCTGTGAGCCTCACCTTGGGGAGCCAATTGGCTCTGATGATGGGCCATGACCGTGCCCAGGGAAGATGAATGGTGTCTCTATTCCTCAGGGAGGGAATAAATAAATCTCCCCAATCTGCTAAAAGAATTCCCTGATGTCTGGGCAGAGAAGGGGCCCCCAGATTTGGCCAAAAAACATGCCCTCATTATAGTGGACCTGAGGCCAGGAGCCACTCCTGTTAGAAACAATATCCAGTACCACTGGAGGCATGCCTGGGAATTTGGGACCATATCCAGCACCTATGAGATGCCGAGATCCTAATTAAATGTCAGTTTCCCTGGAACGTTCCGCTCTTACCAGTCAAAAAGTCTGGAGGGAACAACTACCGCCCCGTCCAGGACCTCCGTGCCATCAACAGTGCAGTGATCACCATCCATCCAGTGGTCCCAAATCCCTATACTCTCCTGAGTCTCTTACCCACTCAGGCAAGCTGGTTCACCTGTCTCCATCTCAAGGATGCATTCTTCTGCCTCCGGCTATCACCAGCCAGCCAGTCCTTGTTTGCCTTTGAATGGGAAGACCCACACACCGAGAGAAAGACACAGCTGACTTGGACTCGACTGCCACAAGGCTTCAAAAACTCACCTACCCTGTTTAGTGAATCCCTGGCTGCAGACCTTGCTGCCTTTCCCGGAGAAACTTTAAACTGCACCCTGCTCCAGTATGTGGATGACTTGTTGCTAGCCAGTCCCACCCAAGGGGACTGCTGGAGAGGCACCAAAGCCCTGTTGGCTCTACTCTCCACCACAGGGTACAAGGTGTCATGGAAAAAGGCTCAGATCTGCAGACAGGAGGTCAAGAATCTGGGGTTTGTCATCTCAAAAGTGCATCGAGTGCTTGGACATGAGAGGAAGCAAGCCATCTGTTCACTACCTCTTTCTTGGCTGAACACCAAGAAAGAAGTCCGTGAGTTCCTCGGAGCTGCCGGATTCTACTGGATCTGGATACCAGGTTTCTCTGAAATTGCCAAGCCTTTGTTTAAAGCCATAGCAGGATCTGGTAAGGACTCCCTAGAGTGGGGACCTGAACAGGAAAAGGCCTTCGAGGAGATAAATAGACTCTTGACCAGCTCTCCAGCATTAGGGCTGCCTAATGTGACACGGGACTTTAATTTCTTTGAACATGAGAAAAATCACACTGCACTGGGAGTCCTCACACAAAGCTGGGCCATGGCAGGGCCTGGTCGCATACCTGCCCAAACGACTGGATCCGGTGGCCGTGGGATGGCCGCCATGCCTCCAGGCGTTAGCTGCACTTTGGTTTTGGTCAGAGAAGCAGATAAGCTTACTCTAAGACAAAATATAAATGTAAAGGTTCTGCATGCTGTTACTGCCCTGATGAACAGCCTGGGGCATAAGTGGCTGACCAGCTCCAGGATGACTCACCATCAAGGACTGCTTTGCGAAAACCCACAGGTTCAACTCGAGACTGTGCAGACGCTGAACCCCGCCACCTTTTTACACAGAAGTGGGAACCCCCAAACATAACTGTGAGGAGGTCATAGATGAAATTTACTCGAGCAGGCCAGACTTGACGGACATTCCCCTCAGGAACCCAGAATTGGAACTGTTCACTAACAGAAGCAGTTTCATCCAAGACAGGCAGCACAGAGCAGGCGATGCCATAATAACAACTGACAAGATAGTGAAGGCTGAGGCCTTGCCACTAGGGTGGTCAGCACAACGAGCTGAGCTATGGGCACTCGCCCAGGTGCTAAGGCACACCAAAGGGAAACAAGTCAACATCTATACTGATTCAAGCTATGCCTTTGCTACTTTACATGTACATGGAGCCATTTATAAAGAAAGGGGACTATTGACAGGGAGGGAGAAAGGAGATTAAAAACAAAAAAGGAATCTTCCAGCTGTTAGAAGCAGTCTGGAAGCCTTCCCAAGTGGCAGTCATCCATTGTAAAGGCCATCAGCAAGGAACTGATCCAATAAGCAAAGGAAATCAGTTGGCTGACCAGGCAACCAAGGAGGCGGTGACACAAACAAGCCCCACAGTGGACCCGAGTCCATCTTTAAGGTCCTCTTAGCACCAGAATTGCCTCTGTCCCTGAGATACACCAAGGAAGAAGATCAGCGGGCTCTAAATGAGGGAGGAATAAAATAAAAGAAGGGCTGGTGGAAGCTCCCAGACCAAAGACTCTTTGTCCCCAGCAATATAACAATCCAGCTTATGAAACAACATCATGAGATAACTCATTTAGGAACAACTGTGCTGGAGAGTTTATTGAGGCACTACTATTTAATTCCTAAGCTCCCAAACCTGTGTGCCCAGATCAGTGCTAGATGTGTGACTTGTGTGCAAAACAACGCCAGCCAAGGACCAAGACCCAACCCAGGGGTGCAGACAGTTGGGACACTGCCCTTTGAAGATCTAGAAGTGGGCTTTACTGAAGTCAAGCCCTATAGGGGCTGTAAGTATTTACTTGTGGTAGTCTGCTCCTACTCGGGATGGGCTGAAGCCTACCCCACACACACTGAACGGGCATAAGAAGTAGCCAAGCCCTTGCTAAGAGACATAATCCCGAGATATGGGCTGCCTTTCTCCATAGGGTCTGGCAATAGGACACCTTTTGTGTCTGAAATAATCCAAACTTTATCCAGGACACGGGAATCAAATGGAAGCTTCATGCAGCTTACAGGCCACAGAGCTCAGGGAAAGTTGAATGCATGAATCAGACCCTCAAGACTACATTAGCTAAACTCTGTCAGGAGACCCAGTTATTGTGGGTCGACAAGTTACCCATAGCCTTACTCCGAGCCTGATGCACCCCGAGGTCCTCACGCTATTCTCCCTTTGAGATCTTATATGGGAAAACACCCCCAGTGACAGGAAAACTCAGGGGACACCCCCAACAACTAGCTGACCTGGAGATGTCCTGACACCTCCAGGCCCTGGGAAAAGTCTTCCACCATATCATCTGAGAAACCTTAGAAAGGACACCCATTCCTTTGGGCAATTGGGTTCATCCCTATTAGCCAGGAGATGAGGTATGGGTTAAGGACTGGAAAAAGGAACCACTTTAGCCAGTTTGGACAGGCCCTCACACGGTTGTCCTGGTAACCCCTACTGCTGTTAAAGTTACAGGCATCATCATCCTTTGAATCTACCACACCAGAGTCAAAAAGGCAGAGGTTTCCTGTAATGAGGACACCCGGAAAACAGTTTGGGACCCCAAAAATCCTCTCGAGGTCTGGTTCCAATCAACAACCTTCACCCATGAAGGATGCTGAGCGCTGCTCTAGTCTCTCCGGGAGCTGACTAGTCAACGCACGGCAGAAGTTTGAGGATTCTTCAGCCTTGCTCCAGCCACACTCCGGCAGCTGGCTGGTCAACACACAGTGGAAGCTTAAGGATCTAGCAATCAAAATATCAATGGATATTCATTGTCCTGGACTCTATGCCTGATTGGTATTATCACTGTGCTCTTCGCTATAGCACTAGCTTCAGTCACACCCTAGGACTGGGATTTGGGTCAGAAGCTGCAGTTAGCTGTCTGTTATCTCACTGTAGTGGGAAGCCTCATTCTTATTAGACATCTCTTATGATCAATTCTCCCTACTAACTAAATTGCTCCACAGTATATCTGACCCCCCTTCATGATGGGCTCAGTTGCTATAGCTGTGACAACCCAAAGGTGGGGAGAAAACCTTTTGCTAGTGTTCCGTCATCTGTTATGTGCAGGGTGCTTTGCAGCCTTTTTGTGTCCCTTGCTGTAACAGATGGTGCCATTCCTTATCCATCATGCACCTGTCAACATTACAGTCAACCCTTGGAAAATCGCTTACTTAACCATCAACAAGAGCAATGTATAGATAGTCAATCCTATAGGCCAATCACCTACTGCCTTCATAACCATGCGATGTATATCCAGGGGACTGGGTGCCAAAAATGTTTTCCAAAAATGTATGCCCCCTGCTGCCGCTATATTTCCCCCACCAGAGGATCCGAACCCCGGGTGGTATCTCGACACCATGGCGTTGCCATCATGGCCCTGTGCCTCCGTCCACCCCCAAATGCCACGCAGATGCTACAACCCAGAACAGGTGTCTGTCTGTCAAATAAATGGAAAAACCTATTGGACAGGGACAATAATGCAGACAAATGAAATCACAGACCAACTTTGCCCTAAAAAAATCAGGCTCTGCCATTTTTTTGGCTCTGCCAAATCATATACTGCCATATATGGCAGTATAACCCAGGTTACAGAGTTTACTCCCCCTTAGACCCTCGTCTGTACCAGGTTCTCAATGCAACTCATCGCCTACTTAATGACACCAACCCCCAGCTGGCCAGGGACTTCCGGCTTTGCTTATCCTTAGGAGCTCCATGGTATTTAGCTACACCAGTACCATTAAATAATGCAACAGCCATGGAAACTCCTATAGATCCACCTTTACAAGGACCAGTCTTAAGGCCAATTGAGTTAACTCAAAAGGCTCCAGAATGCTTTACAAATGATGGAGAACTGAACCTGTTGGCAATTTAGCCAGGGACCAATGTAATCAAACTTTAAAAGGTGAGTGGCCCACTCATCCTCCCACAAACACAACATGGTGCTGCCCCATCCAGGCCTTTTCTTTGTGGGACAGATGCTTACCTATGTCTACCAGTCAATTGGTACCAGTCAATGGGTATCTGCACCTTAGCTTTCCTCACTCCCCGGATGAATATTGTCCCTAACAACCAGACTCTTACCGGACCTCTGGCAGCACATCCATGGTCAAAAATAGCCATCCAGTTTATACCCTTACTAGTTGGTCTAGGATAGGGATCCCACGGCTGGGATAGGTATGGGAATAGGAGGAATTGCTTCATCAGCCACCTTTTACCATACACTATCCAAAGACTTCACAGATGACATTGAGAGAGAGGCCAAATCTTTAGTGGCCTTACAGGACCAACTAGACTCCCTGGTTGAGGTGGTTTTACAGAATAGGAGAGGCTTAGACCTATTGACAGCTAAAAAGGGAGGACTCTGCCTCTTCTTAAAAGAGGAATGTTGCTTTTATGTAAACCAACCAGGAATAGTCAGTGACATGGCCCAACAGCCAAAGGAACGAATCTTAAAAAGGAGAGAGGAACGAGCAAATCCCTGGGGTAACTGGAACAATATCCGGAGCTGGGCATCATGGCTTCTCCCTTTAACTGGTCCTCTCTTCACGTTCTTTGTGGCGCTCTTGTTAGGCCCTTGTATTCTCAATGTAATTACACAGTTCATAACCTCTCAGATTGAATCCATAAAGTTACAAATGGTAAGAGCTCAGTATAGCTCCCTAAACGGTAGGGAACTCTGAATGTCCTACCAAAACATGAGATAATGCTTTCTAGAACGAGTGAGAGAAGCATCAAGAGGGGGGAATGAAGAGGAAAGTTAAAATTTTACCTCCTCCTTCTGCCTCTGTAACTCAGCTTGCTCCTTGCAAGGTCTGGATCACGTAGGTCACGTAGTCTCAGAAAATGGAGACTTACAGTACTAGGAACTGGAGCTTATCTCACTCACCCTTGTCCTGCTCTTTGCAATCGCCCAGTCCCTGCAAATATGCATAATCATGCCTGTCTGTGTAAAGGTCAGGCATCCCCCTCCCCATCTTGACCAACGCTCCCACGCACACGAAACCCCTTAGTTTAAACCAGCCTATTAGCAGCTAGTGTTGCTCACTATAGTCTGTCTATAAAAACTCTGTAACTCCTTTGTTTGGGGCTCAGAGCTTGGAGTGCACTCCTCTGAGCCCTCATAATAAACCCGAGTTCTCCAACTCTCTGAGTGTGGTGTTTGAGTACTGATTTCTGCAACAGCCTTGGTGAATTTGGTTTGCTGAGGATTCAAGCATCCATATTCATCCACTTTATTGGTCTGTACTCTTTTTTTTTTTTCTCAAGTAGTGTCCTTGTGTTTTTGTTATCAGAATAATGCTGGTCTCATAAAACCATTGAAAATCATTCCCTCTCCTAGTTTTTGGTAGAGTTGGTGAAAGACTGGTATTAATTCTTTTTAAACGAATGGGTAGAATTCATTAATGAAGTCATCTAGTCATAAAACTTTATTTGTTTTAAGGTTTTTGATCACTGATTCAATGTCCTCACTCATTATTGGTCTTTTCAGACTTTTTATTTCACTATGAATCAATTTTAGTTGGCCTAAGAGTCAAGGAGTTTGTCCATTTTTTTCTTCTAGGCCATCCATGCTGTTCGTGAGTTATTTTGATAGTAGTCTCTTATGATCTTTTTTATATGTGTGGTATCAGGTATAGTGTCTCCTCTTTTCTATTTTATTTATTTTGAGTCCTCTGTCTTGATGAGTCTACCTAAAGTTTTTCCTATTTTTATTATCTTTTCCAAAAATGTAGCTTTTAATTTTGTTTTCTTTTTAGTTTCTATTTCATTTATTTTCATTCACATGTTTGTTATTTTCTTTGTTGTAGTCATTCTGAGTTTAATTTGCTCTTCTCTCTGTAGTCCTTCTCCTCCGTGGATCACAGCCTTGTCATGGTGAAGGGCCTTGCGTAAGTCAATGAAGCTACAAGCCAATCCATGCAGGGCCATGCAAGACAGATAGGTTATAGTGGAGAGTTCTTACAAAACGTGGTCCACTGGTGGAGGGAATGGCAAACTACTCCAATACTCTTGCCCGAGAAACCCATGAACTGTATGAGAAGGCAAAAAGATATGACATCAGAAGATGAGCCCACCAGATCAGAAGGTGTCCAATGTGCTACTGGAAAAGAGCAGAGAAACAGCTGCAAAAAGAATGAAAAGGCTGGGTCAAGGTGGAAATACCACTCAGTTGTGGCTATGTCTTTCGGCAAAAGTCAAGTCCGATGCTATAAAGAACAATATTGCATAGGAACCTGGAAAGTTAGGTCCATGAATCAAGATAAATTGGATGTGATCAAGCAGGAGATGACTAGAGTGAACATTGACATCTTAGGAATCAGTGAACTAAAATGGACAGGACTGAGCAAATTTAATTCAGATGACCATTATATTGACTAGTGTGGGCCAGAATTCCCCGAGAAGAAATGCAGTAGCCCTCACAGTCAACAAGAGAGTCTGAAATGCAGTACAATTGAGATTGGGTACAATCTCAAAAATGAAAGAATGATTTTAGTTCATTTCCAAGGCAAACCATTCAACATCACAGCAATCCAAGTCTATATCCCAACCACTAATGCTGAAGAAGCTGAAATTGAATGGTTCTGTAAAGACCTAAAAGACCTTCTGGACCTATCACTAAAAACAGATGTCCTTTTCATTGTGGGGATTGGAATGCAAAAGTAGGAAGTCAAGAAATATCTAGAGTAACAGGCAAGTGTGGCCTTGGAGTGAAAAATGAAGCAGGGCAAAGGCTAACAGAGTTTTGCCAAGAGAACACACTGGACATAGCTTCCAACAGCACAAGAGACAGTTCTACACACGGACATCACCAGATGGTCGATACCAAGATCAGATTGAGTACATTCTTTGCAGCCGAAGATGGAGAAGTGCTATAGAGTCAACAAAAACAAGACCTGGATCTGACTGTGGCTCAGATCGTGAGCTCTTTATTGCAAAATTCAGGTTTAAATTGAAGAAAGCAGGGAAAACCACTAGGCCATTCAAGTAGGACCTAAATCAAATCCCTTATGATTATACAGTGGAGGTGATGGATAGATTCAAAGGATTAGATATGGAGGACAGAGTGCCTGAAGAACTATGGACAGAGAGGCTCGGAACATAGTACAGGATGTGGTGACCAAAACCATCTGAAAGAAAAAGAAATGCAAGACAGCAAAGTGGTTGTCTCAGGAGGCTTTACAAATAGCTGAGACAGGAAGAGAAGGGAAAGGCAAGGGAGAAAGGAAAGATACACCCAGCTGAATGCAGAGTTCCAGAGAATATCAAGGAGAGATTAAAAAAAAAAAAGCATTCTTAGTTAAGAATGCCAAGAAAAAGGGGAAAACAATAGAATGAGTTGGAGAAGGCAATGGCACCCCACTCCAGTACTCTTGTCTGGAAAATCCCATGGGTGGAGGAGCCTGGTAGGCTGCAGTCCATGGGGTCACTAAGAGTCGGACACGACTAGGTGACTTCACTTTCATTTTTCACTTTCATGCATTGGAGGAGGAAATGGCAACCCACTCCAGTGTTCTTGCCTAGAGAATCCCAGGGACGGGGGAGCCTGGTGGGCTGCCGTCTATGGGGTTGCACAGAGTCGGACACGACTGAAGTGACTTAGCAGCAGCAGCAGCAGCAGCAGAGACCACTTCAAGAAAATTGGAGATATCAAGGAAAGATTTCATTCCAGGATGGGCATGATAAAGGACAGAAATGGTAAGGACCTAACAGAAGCAGAAGAGATTAAAAAGAGATGGCAAGAATACACAGAAGAACTATACTAAAAAGGTCTTAATGACCTAGATAACCACAATGGTGTGATCACTAACCTAGAGCCAGACATCTTGGAGTGCGAAGTCAAGTGGGCCTTAGGAAGCATCACTATGAACAAAGCTAGTGGAGGTGATAGAATTCCAGCTGAGCTATTTTAAATACTAGAGGATGGTGCTGTTAAAGTGCTGCACTCATTATGTCAGGAAATTTGGTAAACTCAGCAGTGGCCACAGGACTGGAAGAGGTCAGTTTTTCATTTCAACCTTAAAGAAGAACAATGACAAAGAATGTTCAAACTACCGCACAATGGCACTCATTTCACATGCTGCTGCTGCTCCTGCTAAATCGCTTCAGTCGTGTCTGACTCTGTGCGACCCCATAGATGGCAGCCCACCAGCTTCCTCTGTCCCTGGGATTCTCCAGGCAAGAATACTAGAATACATTTCCTTCTCCATTTCACATGCTAGAAAGGTAATATTCAAAACCCTTCACACTAGGTTTCAACAGTACATGAACTGAGAACTTCCAGACATAGAAGCTGGATTTAGAAAAGGCAGAAGAACCAGAGATCAAACAGCCAACATTCAGTGGATCATAGAGAAAGCAAGGGAATAAAAAAAAAATCTACTTGTTTCATTGACTACGCTAAAGCCACTGACAATGTGGATTGCAACAAACTGTGGAAAATTCTTAAAGAGATGGAAATACCAGACCATCTTCCCTGCCTCCTGAGAAACCTGTATGTAGGACAAGAAGCAACAGTTAGGACTGGACCTCTAACAATGGGCTGGTTTAAAATTGGGAAAGGAGTACGTCAAGGCCGTGTACTGTCACCCTACTTATTTAATGTATATGCAGAGTACATCAGGCGAAACTCCGGGCTGGATGACTCACAAGCTGGAATCAAGATTGCCGGGAGAAATATGAGACGCCTCGGCTATGCAGATGACATCACCCTCATGAGAGAAAGCACAGAGGAACTAAAGAGCCTCTTGATGAGGGTGAAAGAGGAAAGTGAGAAAGCACCCCTTGCTGGCAGACCTGCTGAACCCATTTAACTTTGGGCATTCACTGAAATGGAGATTATATCCCATAATTTCTCCAAAAATAGTTAAGCAACAATTAATTGGAAATAATATGATATGAAATGAATGTAGACATGAAGGTTACAACCTACACCAACTCATTCAAAATTATGCTTAGGCACATTTAAAATACACAGTTATTCAAAATTATACAAAAAGACATAAAAGACTGGGAAGGAGTACATCAAGGCTGTGTACTGTCACCCTGCTTATTTAACTTATATGCAGAGTACATCATGAGAAATGCTGGGCTGGAGGAAGCACACGCTGGAATCAAGATTGCCAGGAGAAATATCAATAACCTCAGATATGCAGATGACACCACTCTTATGGCAGAAAGTGAAGAACTAAAGAGCCTCATGATGAAAGTGAAAGAGGAGAGTGAAAAAGCTGACTTAAAACTCAACATTCAAAAAACTAAGATCATGGCATCTGATCCCATCATTTCATGGCAAATAGATGGGGAAATAATGGAAACAGTAACAGACTTTATTTTGGGGGGCTCCAAAATCACTCCAGATGGTAACTGCAGCCATGAAATTTTAAAAGATGCTTGCCCCTTGGAAGAAAAGTTATGACCAACCTAGAGAGCATAATGAAAAGCAGAGACATTACTTTGCCAACAAAGGTCCGTCTAGTCAAGGCTATGGTTTCGCCAGTGGTCATGTATGGATGTAAGAGTTGGATTATAAAGAAAACTGAGCGCTGAAGAATTGATGCTTTTGAACTATGGTGTTGGAGAAGACTCTTGAGAGTCCCTTGGACTACAAGAAGATCCAACCAGTCCATCCTAAAGGAAATCAGTCCTGAATACTCATTGGAAGGACTGATGCTAAAGCTAAAACTCCAATACTTTGGCCACCTGATGTGAAGAACTGACTCATTTGAAAAGACCCTGATGCTGGGAAAGATTGAAGGTAGGAGAAGGGTATGACAGAGAATGAGATGCTTGGATGGCATCACCGACTCAGTGGACATGAGTTTGAGTAAACTCCGGGAGTTGGTGATGAACAGGGAGGCCTGGCGTGCTGCAGTCCATGGGGTCACAAAGAGTTGGACACGACTGAGCAACTGAACTGAACTGAACCAATCTACATGACCTTGTGTTTTGTTTCATAGATCATGAGCTTTGAACTTTAACAGACAACAGAAAAAGGAAATCCACAGAAAAGGAGCAAGTAATATCATGGACTTTAAGCAGCTAAAGATTTCTACCCTATGAAAGACCTCCTTCAGAAAAATCAAGAGATAAGACAGAAGCGGGGAGAAAAGTACTTGCAAACACATATCTAATAAAGGATTTGTCTCAAATACACAAACACCTCAAACACAAACCACCCCACTCAAAATAGGTAAAAGATATGGACAGACACCTGGCCAATGAAGATATACAGAGTATACAAAAATATGCTCAGTGTCATACACCATTAGGGAATTACAAATCAGTACAACAATGGGATATCACTGCACACCTGTGAGAACTGCTGAGCTCCCAGAAAATGACAAAACCAGTTCTTGGAGGGTGAGGAACAACAGGAAGTCTCTGCCTACTGGTGGAATGAATGTGCAGCCACTTTTTAAGATAGCTTGGCAATATCTCCCCAAAACTAAGCAAGTCTCACCTTGGGATCCAAAAAGTGTGTGCTTCCAGTATTTAGGCAACTGCTTGGAAAAACTATACCCAAACCAAGGATGGAATTATGCATAACAGCTCTACTCATAATGGCTAAAAACTGGGAGAGATCAGAAAGTTCTTCAACAGATACATGCATAAACAAACTGGGGTACAGTCAAGGTTCCCTGTCAAGGGGAACAGAATATGCCATCCCCAAACATTCTTTGGCATAAGGATTATTTTGACCTGATTAGTTTTTTGAAAACACACTGAAGAATTTCAGAAAACTGAGTAGAGTTTGCCCTTTTTGAGGGACATTTACGTCTAGTTAGGGAAATCTCCATTCCAATGGTGTCTCCCTGTCTGTACCAGGAATACAAAGATGATTAAATTGCGAGAAACTCTCATCAGTGAAGAAGTCCTGAGTCAAGCTGCATAACAACCATACCCTTGTCTACTGTGCTTTGCATGATAACCTGTCATAACTGGCCTCCCCCATTCCCCAAAGTCTTTTTTGTTTGTTTTTAGCTGAAGATGTATTTTAAGTGATGACTTGGGCCATTTCAGGGAGTTAACTCCGTTTTCCTGGTTATCGCCCATGTATGAATGATGTATGAATGTATTCAAATTCTCTTTGCTTTTCTCCTATTAATCTGTCTTTTATGACCTACAGAGTCTAAACCAAGAGCCTAGAAGGGGAGAGGGAAAATTGTTTTTCCTGCCATGGACGTGCAATGGAGCACGACTCAGCAATAGAGGGAAATGAACCATCAACCCATGGAAAGACACAGGTGAGTCTTATGTGCATATTGCTAACTGAGAGAATCCAGCCTGAAGGTGCCACGTGGAGTATGACCCCACTACGACATCTAGGAAAGACAAAGTTACACAGATGCTAGCCGACCAGGGCGTGGGGGTCTGAAGGATTACACGTGATACTTCGGGGCAGAGACTTGTCGCTATGCGATTGTCCAAACCCAAAGATTTGTAAAGCCCAGGGGGTCAATCATAAACTATTCAGGTTTAGTTATGTTGGATGTAGGAATGTCACAGGATGGAATACTGCGACGTAGAATCTAACTATTTCAGAAATGTATGGGAAAAACTGTCAGGGTCGGGGCAAAAGGTGCTGACCTGAGTTAACTTTAGAAATAAATGGAATCTGTAGACTAAAGGCAAAACGGACTGTACATAAACAGGGGGCTTTATTTGGGGGGTTCTTTCCAGGGTGTAGTAGCTAACAATGCTGAAACCTCTGCACGTGTAATCTGGAAAGGAGCAATACACAGATAAAGGGCAGATGGTGGGAGCCAGGCTCCTCAGTGTGGGAGTTACAGTGTCCGAGTTACGATAAACAATAGGAGAGCTTCTACTCTCGTAATCCTGGATCTGAGTTTCCTGGGAGGGTGGTGTAGGGGACGGACTGGCTGGGAAAACACACAGATCTTTACCCTGGGAAGGCCCTGCAGGTGTAGGAACATCACACCCCATGTTTCCACCTATCTGGACAAAAAACAATCAGACCTCCAAAATCAAACAAAGGCAGCTTTTAGGACCTTCTTGTCCCCAAATAAAGGAGCATGACAGCCTTGAATTACCCCTAAGGTGTCCCAGAATCCAGGCCCTGGGGAGTGGAGCCTGGATGGAGGTGCCTGGGCCTCTGACCAACAGCTGGTTGGAAGAAAGGAGACCAGTCCTGAAGACAGGTTTTCCGCGAAGTCTGTGAACCCAAGTGCCCTGATGGATTCATCCCCAGTGGGGACATGGGCGGGACCTGCAGTGGTACTGTGTTCCACCTGGGCCATTTTGATGAAGTCACGTCAGCGCCTGGTTCAGAAGTCTCCTGGTGATGCCTCAAACTCTGACACAGCAGCTTGAGCAAGAGAGTGTGCTTCAGAACCTTCCAAAATGAGGGAGAGAGGAATGAAGTTGAGAGAGCGGGTCCTGAGGAGCTTTTCCTACAAGGGCTCCTGTTGGGAGGGGCTCTGATGGAAAAGCGGAAGCTGGTGGATGACAGTCCCCACCAAGCACTGCCCTCACACGAGGGCCCCTGGAACCCAGAGGATCTCATTCCTGACTGAGGATACCCTCCTGGAAGAGAGCAGTCCTTTGGCCCACATGCATCTCCTGGTTTGGGATCAGGGTGGGGGTGGGGGACCCTTCAGCCAGTACCTGTCTCCAGGTGACACTCCAGTCATCTGACACATCAAAGGCCACTATGAGAGGACCCTCCCAGGAAGACCTCTGAGAGGTGTCTCTGAGCAGGGCAAAGTGAGCTAGAAGGAAAGGATGCTGTATCTCTTTCCTCCAAGTGTCAGGTTTTGAGGGTTCTAGCTGCTGGACCCCAGCCCTTCCCTTGCTCACTTAACTTTCTCTCCTACCAACTATCTCCTTGGCCTCCACACTGGGGTAAGGGGAAGGTCCTTAAACACATCAGTGGATCAAGGAATTCTCGTTTACTACCCAGGGGCACAGCTTCTGCCCAGGCCCTGGTCTTCCAGGTGTGCGGTAACAGGGTGGGGTCACAGGGTGGGGTGAACATCATCAGTTCTCAGCCTCTAGTAGCTCCATGCTCCTGGTCATCAAATAGTTAACTTCTTCCTCTTGGGGGGCTTTTAGCATTTGCAAAACAACTCAGGAGTGTATATCAGATACTATTGTGAGGAGAGAGGACGTGGGAGAGGGGTGTATCCCTGGAAGGTCCCAAGGGGTCCTGCTTGGATGCACTCCTGGACCCCGTGAGCCCTCCCTCTGGATGTGGATTCTGAGCCAGGGCTGGTGAGGAGCACTAGCCTAGAGCTCCTGTTTGCCTGGGCAGTGATCTTTCCTTCCTCAGATGTGGCCTGGAGTCTTGGAAAGAAATGCTGATTCTGTGAGATTGGCTTTTTCCAGTGGTTTCCTTCCCTCTGGTCCTAAAGCAGCAGACTGAGGCCCAAAGATGACTTGATGCTGACAGGGATGAGCCAGAGAGGGGAGAAGGCGGACCTGCGGCAGTCTGCTGCCTTCCATCTCAGGGGGTTAAGACCTTCTCACTCACCTTGAACTGGAATTTTAGTCATCTGTTTGTGGCAGGAGGAGGTGGATTAGCGGGGGTTAGATGGGGATCATTTCAGCACCATGGACGTGTCTGTCAGAGCCTCACACCCAGGTAGCTCTGCTGGGCGGGCTGGATCCCCTCAGAGACTGGGCTCGGAGACTGTTGGTTCTCTGTTCTAGCTTCCATGCAAGGTGCTGAGGCCATGTGCGTGCCATGGATGAAGGCCAGCCCTGGTGTTGATCACCACCGGGTACCAGCAGGACCCGTGATGTGAGCCATGTGGTGGAGTTTATAGGAGGATCTCAGCTACAGGGCCCAGGTACGGGGCTGTGAGCTGCTGCTCCATAATTGTGGCTTATTTTCCAGAAAACTTACTTGTGGGAGCAATCTTCTCTGTCAACTCAGATTTTCAAAATATCTACTTCGGTTTGCTGTCAACTAACGTAATAGGACAGAACTTGATTTGAGTCTTAATTAGCTAAAGTCAGGTCAATGTCCAAAATGCATGAATGTTGCCGAGGAGGGGGCCGCGTGAGGCCAGGCATGGGAGATCTTGTCCCCTGGTGCAGCTCTTGGAGACCCTGAGACTTGGGGGTCCCCACTGATGCTCTTGTTCCTTGGACAGTGAGAAGGACACCAGCTTGAGTCATGGCTGCCAAGTACCTGGTGCAGAGCCTGGAAACCCCTTGCCCACCAGGGGCGTGGCATGCATGTCTGCAAAATCAGTCCTTGGCTCATTGAACAATAGTGCAAGAACAGCTCCTAGACCCAAGGGAGCAGCCCTGGCACCACCTGCCCTGTCTGCAGGGCATTCTGATTTCTCAGACCTGCTGCTTACAATTTCCCAGGATCCTCCTCTGGTCACCCCTGCCGGAGTGCCTCTCCTGCACCAGCAAATGCCTCCTGCCTTCCCTTCTCTGTGCTCCAGCCATCCTGCAGCTGAATTTTCTATAACAGAGCACAGAGAACAAGGGCCTGACAAGCACACCAGTGAGACAAGCGGTGGCCTCACCATGACCATCGGGGTGGGGTGTGGCTCCTTAGAGCTTCCTGGATGCCTGGGTCAGTCACACACAGGTGTCACTGCCCCTAATTCTCATTCGACAAAATGTTTGATCTCAGTGAGGCTGCACACCTGTGCACCAGGTGACTCAGTCTCCTGAGGTTGACAACTGTGAGGGACAGACGCCATCAGGGCCCTGTGTCTGAGTCAGAGAGGGAGCCGACGCTTCCAACACTATAGGCTCCTGAGAGCAGGCGTCTCACCCACCTCCCTGGATTGGGGAGGGTGTGCTTCCAGGGGAGCAGCCCATATAACAGGCCCTTTATCTGGAAAAGAGAAGCAAAATCAAGTGAAGCAAGTTGACGCCTACCACGACGATCTCTTCATCCTGAATACTACTTGGGTGTATTTATTAGAAGGTCACAGTTATTTATTAGAGCTTAAAAAATGGGACATCCAGCAGCATGACACAACAAAGGAATGTTCCGGAACCTTTGAAAACCAAGCAAAGGTGCTCACGCAGCAGTATTCACCGAAAGGAGAAGAATGCAGACACTGTGTTCTGCGCACGTAAGTCAAAGGATGTGACGGCTGTGGACCAAGTCTTGGAGGGGGGCAGGCGGCCAGGAATTCTGAGGTCAGGCAGCAGTGCCATCAAGTAGGGGCCTGGTTCCCATGGGTAGCGCCCATCTCCCCCAACCCTAGATGCGCTCCTTAAGAGCAATGAGCACAGAAAGGTTATGTTATGTAACAGACAAAAGAACTCACTCATGGGATTAATGTCTCCAAGACCAATTTGTCCTCCACCCAAAGAGCTAAGCATCTTATTAAACAGGGCCTAACCAAGGACAGAGTCAAACACAGAACCTGCCACACAATAGGTGCTCAATAAGGAAGCACTGAATTAATGCAGCTGCTCATACGTGGAGGCCAAGTAAGGGATCTGATGCATCTCACTGCCCTTTGTTGACAGGCACTGAAAATGCCTGCTATCGAGGTCTAAGGTGGTTAAGTATAGAATTCAACACATTTATTTTTAAAGGCGTTGCAAAAAGGGTCTTGATAAACATACAGCGCCTGTCACGTTCATCCTCCTGAAGATCGACTTACGTGTGTTGTAGACACTTAAGAAAGTCGCATCTACTAGATGTCAGTTTTTTGCAGGTGACAGCTAGAAATATGTCCTAGCTGTGCACATCTATTCACATGCTCTAGTATGAATACAACCACCTCTCTAGAGGCAGCAAAACATATAAAACATGAGTTGCCAATTTATTTTCAGAAGTTCATGATCATATGCTGAGGGCAGGAAGAAGCGGAACAAGCTTTAAACTGTGGTCCTTTATTCTTAGAGACCTCGGTCCCCCATCCACAAGGGACATGCTTGGTTGAAATAATGGCTAATGTGTGTAAAAGTGAGAGAGGAAATTTGACCTGCCCAGGAATGTCCAGACTAGGTGTTTTCCAGCAGCTGAAGCAGGTGTGCGTGTGGGAGCACAGTAGGGGTGGGTTCTCCAGCTCAGAGGAGCCAGGCTCAGGGCAGAAGGGATGGAGGTGGGGCTGCTTTCCCAGTGGTCTGCAGTGGATCCTGGTGCCCCCAAGACTTCAATGAGACCCTAGCCACCCACGTGGAGCAAACCCCTCAGGAAGACTCTTCAGATAGGCTCTCAAGACAGCACCAGCCCTTGTCAGCACTCTCCAGGGCCCTTTGAGGAGCTGTAGCTGAAGGGGCTGGTGGTGCCTCCCCGCCCCTCCCCACATGGGTCCTGCATCTCATCCCCACAGCCTCTGCTTTCTCTGTGGGACAATCTTCCTCATGCCCACAGGTATCCTCCAAGACAATGATGCTGGAAAGTCTGGTGCTCAGACCCAGGAGAAATCAGCAGAGAGGTTTCATGGAGGCATCACTGCTGATCTCCCCAGATGGAAAATGCTCCCCTGGGAGAAAAGGGAATTCCTGTGCACTGTTCATAGTAGTGTAAATTGCTGCAGCCAACAGGAGAAAGCTACCTTCAAAAATTAAAATAGACCTACCATATGACCCAGCAATCCCACTTCTGGGTGTATATCCGAGGGAAATGGAATCAGTATCTCAAAGACATATCTATGTCCCTTGTGCATTGCCATGTTACCTGCAAAAGTCAAGATAAGGAATCAACCTAAGTGTCCACTGATGGATGAATAGATAAAGAAAATACAAGATGTGTGGTGTGTGCATGTATGTGCTACAGCCCGCCAGGCTCTTCTGTCCATGGGGATTCTTCCTGCAAGAATGCTGGAGTGAGTTGGCATGCCGGTCTCCAGGGGATCTTCCCAACCCAGGGACCAAACTCAGGTCTCCCTCATTGCAGGTGAATTCTTTACCATCTGAGCCACCAGGGAAGGTCCTATATGTATGTATGTATAACGAAATATTCCGCTATCTGGGAGGAAGATTCTCCTCTACCCTTCTAGATTCTTCTGGTTGGTATGAGAATTAAATTGACATGAGGCAGATCAACAGGAGAGCATCAGAGTTTAATAACATGTATACATGGGAGAGACCTGGGGAAACTGAATAACTCACCAATGCCAAAACCCTCAGCTTAAATATTAATACCATCTTCAGCTAAAGACAAAAGAGGGTGTCAGGTAGGGATATGGGACTTCAGTGGGAATGCAGACAATTCACGTGGAGATGGGAAAGCAAATTTTGATGAATCAGTGTCTCCTGAGCCCTGCAGAGGCAGCGGGATGAGAGTGGACTCTGGTCTCCAGGCTCTGCTGACTCTCCCCACTGCACAAAACCCACAAAACCCAGATTTCTCCAAGGACAGCTCTCTTCCAGGAACAGTCTCTATATCTAAATTCTATAGGCAGCTAAGAGGGAGGTAAAAATAACAAAACAAAACACTTCCTGAGTCTTCTGTTTTTTTTTTTAAATAATCAGCCCAAATGAATCCTCATGCCAGAGAGATATGTCTTCTGGTAACAGATTTTGCCCCCTGCACGGTCAAGGACTCAGGCCCCTGCTGGCTGGGCTCTTCACAGACTTACACTTCTATCCCTGGCAGCTCCATTCCCAGGTGCTTTTATCTGATGCTTGGACAGGGGTCTTCCCCAGGTGCCTTCAAGGAGGAAGGGGGAAACCTCGAAGGTGCTTTCCCCCCATTGACTTGGTACCCAGTATTTTTCCACTCCAAGCTCACCCCTTCGCACCCACCTTGGGTCCCTAGAACCACCAGAGCCTTTTGCTGGGCCTACCCCGCTGTGAGATGACCCGCCATATGCTCTGCCCCACCTAGCCTCAACAGGTACACGTTTCCCCTGGGGGACAATGGAACAGCTGGAGATGCTTGCATCATTCAATCCAGGAAGTGATTAAAGCTTTCACGCCTCCATTCGGGGCCTGTGGCTCTACTCACCTACTCACACCTCTCAGCTCAGCTCCTGACAGATCGGACCTGCCCTTGTGCCCGTAACCAGAGAAGGCTGTCAGTTCGTAAGGACTTGTGTGATTAGATTAGGCCCACCGGGATCTTATCCTGCCAAAGGGTATTGATCAGTAACTTTAATTCCATCTGCCAAGCCCCTTTGCTCAAAAAAATAATCACATAATCACATAATCACAGGAGTGGCAGCGGGGCAGACACCCTGGGAGGCAGCTGCCCACTGAGGTTACTGTGCTTTGTCTGCTGGGCCTTCGGCAGCTCCTTATCCTATGTCCCAGCTCTCACACCACCTGGGAACATGCTTGCTCACAGCGTGATCGTGATGACCTGAACAAACAAGTAAATGCTGTGAGCGGTGTTGGATTGATGGGCTCAGCCGGCAGCCATGCTGCAGGGGCTATCCAGCTGGGTGAGCCCAGTCCAGCCGTTCCCCACGAAAGCCCCAGGCTCCTGCCAAGTGTCAGATGACCTAGGGCTCCGCTCCTCTACTGAACTGAATGGTTGGTACCTGAGACTCTTAGTGGGATGAGATAGTTTGTGGGCCATCATTTTACACAAAGATTCCAGATGCTTCTCTGTACAGACTGACACTTCCATACCCCATATGTCCTGCCTATCTGTCCTGGTCAGTCTGCATGAACTGACCTCAGGTTGTACATCGGAGACGCCAGTTTGACAACTGTCCTGTCATGACCATTTGTATCCGGACCACATGTAGGTGATCATGCCAGTGAGCATCTTCCTACTCAGGTGAGCATCTTTCTCTAAAGTAGGGGTGGCATGAAGGAAAATTTACTGGTCAAATCCATACCCATCGTAACATTTCTATGTTCTGCCCAGTAGCTCCGTGTATATATTTACCCATGGTCTGACCACCCTGAATGTTACCAATCTTCTCAGTTGTTACCCACCAGACGGCTAACAAGAACAGCAAATAGATTTAGTTTGCCTTTTCCAGGTTAGTAATCGTGTTGTCATTGTCCAGTTGGGGGAAAAAAACAAAACCATACCGATCAGTCTAACAGAGACCCGGGCAGCACGTAGAAAGCAGGAGACACACGCAGGGGGCACGCGAGACAAGAGAGGACACGTACGGGAAGCTGACACTGCCAGCAAGGCCTCACGAGCAAAGCACAGGGCTGAATTAGTACAATCAATATAACAACTTTGGAAAGAAAACTGCTTGGCAATATCTATACAGCTGAGCATACACACACACCCCGTATGACACAGCCTGACAGGGATTATGGCTTATGTCCATGAGAAGATGTGCCAGGAGGAAAAAGCTAAAAGAATCAGAGAATTAGAAAGTTCACATCAGTAGTCGAACAGATACGTATATTTTGATATAGTCAAACAATAGTAGGACCTAGCAATGATGACAGGAATGGCTGTTATATGAAATAATGATATAATATGGCTGAATTTCACAGACTTAATATGGACTGGAAAGGCTAGATGTGAAAAAGTACCTAATGTGTGTTTGCACCGATTGGAGGTCCAGGAACCGCAAAGTCCAGCAGAGACTCCAAGTGTGGTAGGTCCACAGGGTGAGGCTCACCAAGAGAGCACAGAGGGCCTTCCTCTCCTTGGAGACCGGATGTCTGCAGGCTGTCCTAGCTGGAGTCCTCCTGCCATCTCCTAACTCACGGCACCCGTCAAGACTCCAGCAGACTACTGCCTCTAAGGGAATGTTGGTGGGAAAACTTGGGTCTCGTAATTTCCATGTTCAAAGAGGAACATGCTTGATCTTATTTATGTGGACCAGCCTATTCCTACTTGTCCCAAAATCATAAAAAGTTAAGGATGCATCTGTAATTGGAAACCACATTTGAGATGACGGGCATTGAGGGTTGCTTGTAAATACTGATGAATACACGACTAATTGTTGTCAGCAGTTGGATGAAGAGACCACATTGCTGGGACAATGTCAATTGGTGTAAAGAGCTTAGACACACTTTGATTACTTACCTTCCAGAAGTCATTCTTTCTGAACAACAAACAACATATTTCTGCGGATGCAGAATTTAGTAAATTATGCAATATAAAGGAAAATGAATAAGCTTAAAATTGTTAATTGCACTAAGATATTCATTTTGGATTGTTGTTTATTCTATCCAATATAATCATCCTGGACCTCCCATAAAATTGATTTTGAGTGGATTTTTGTTGATTTTCCACCCCACTTCGAAGAACAGCTGTGTCCTCTAATACCTCATTGCTGAGAAAGAGCAGAAAGTCTGAATGCTATAGATACTGAAGACTCAGCACATTCATTAAGGGTGGATGAGTGTGTGCAGCTCTTGGAGTTAACCAAATGCTCAAGAAGCAACGACACAAGCAAACCTTGAGTTTACTTGTCCACAGACCGAGCAACACGATCTAGTGACTGATGACTTCCTGCCCTCTGCTGGCTCCAATTGGAATCCCTCATTTAGGTATATTCCAGGAAAAAGACTTCAGGGTAGAATTTTTATGGATTTTTCCTCTTAAACAGAAACAAGCAAAAACAAAATAAAAATATGACCATTCTTAATGTATGCTGCTGCTGCTGCTGCTAAGTCGCTTCAGTCGTGTCCGACTGTGGGACCCCATAGACGGCAGCCCACCAGGCTCCGCCGTCCCTGGGATTCTCCAGGCAAGAACACTGGAGTGGGTTGCCATTTCTTTCTCCAATGCGTGAAAGTGAAGTTGCTCAGTCGTGTCCGACTCTTCGCAACCCCATTGACTGCAGCCTACCAGGCTCCTCCATCCATGGGATTTTCCAGGCAAGAGTACTGGAGTAGGGTGCCATTGCCTTCTCCGTTCTTAACGTATATCCTTAGTCAAATAATCAAAGCGCAAGAAGCATTCTGATCCCATATGAGATGTCAGATCTACATTGTTTTGCCCTTCACGTCACTTGAAGTCATATGAATCCAAGGCTCATGATTGACAGGAGCTCATAATGGCATCTTAGGTGGCCATGACCTCCTCATGCCAATGTGCCCCACACAGAGGAACTCTATTCAAATTCAGAGAAAAAGACAGAAACAATGCTGTCTGCCTCTCTGTTCCACTGGCTCTGCCCCTCTCTCTGAACCTACATCTGTGTGTGTGTGTGTGTGTGTGTGTGTGTGTGTGTGACACTGTACCTACATCTGTGTGTGTGTGGCTGTACCTACATCTGTGTGTGTATTTGTACCTACATCTATGAGTGTGACTATACCTACATCTGTGTGTGGGTAACTGTACCTACATCTGTGTGTGTGACTATACCTACATCTGTGTGTGGGTGACTGTACCTACATCTGTGTGTGTGACTGTACCTACAACTGTGTGTGGCTGTACCTACATCTGTGTGTGGGCAGCTGTACCTACATCTGTGTGTGGGCAGCTGTACCTACATCTGTGTGTGGGCAGCTGTACCTATATCCATGTGTGTGTTAGGGACTGTACCCACATATATGTGTGTAGCTGTACCTACATATGTGTGTGTGGTTGTATGTACAGATGTGTGTTTGTATGCCTGCCTGTCTGGGTGTCTGCCTCACTTTTCTGTTAGTTTGCCTGTACCTCTCTATCCATAATCCTGCCTGTCTTTTTCTCTGTGTTGTCCATATAGCTTTCTGTCTCTTGTTGATGTGTCTGTTAATGTGTCCATCTTTCTGATTCTCTCTCTTTGTCCATCTATCAGGCTGCATGTTTTTTGGTCTGTCACTTTATCTGTCTCTGTCTTTTTTTTCCCTCACTGAGTTCTCTCATGTGTGTGCAATGCATATACTGATAAAAGCCCCCTCTTTGATGGGCAGGACACGTGGACTGGAAACCTTTCCTTGTCAACCTGTTCCCCCAGAGCCAGGGACTCCTGTTCTCTGAGCCCAAACCTACCAGGTCCTAACCCCTCACCTGCTCCCACAGGCAACCCACGCCCTGAGCTCTAGCCCCACAGACTCAGCATGTCCGCACGTGTGACTGTGAGGATCCTTCACGTTGGCGCATGCATTGGGGGCTGCTCTTTGGCACTACTGTGTAATACAGCACATACTGTCGTGTGTGTATGTTTAGTGCACGTGTGTTTGTGTACATTTCAGGTGTGTATGTGTGGGTCTATGTGAATGTGGTTATGTGCGTGTGTTGGTAGGAGGCCTCGTCACCCTTTCGAGTATTTTCCAGGTAGTCAGTCAGTTCACAAAGAAAAGTTGTGCCTGTCTGCAGAAACAGCTCCCATCTTGGCCGGGGCACCCCACACCATGCCTTCCACATGTGCTGTGGGCCCTCCCCACGGAGCCTGCGGGCAGTGAGGAGAGGCCAGAGGTCTCGGAGGTTACCACTGCTGTGCACACGGAGGAACAGGCCATGAACGGCCTCCTAGGCGTGCGCGGTACACTGGGCAGCAGCACTGCTCCAGAGCCCAACCTGGGGCTGCCCTGACCCAGGGCTGTGGTGCCCAAGCTCCCGCCTCAGTAGAACAGTCCCAGCCTCAACGCTGAAGAAGCGCTGACCCAGGAAGGGAAGGGAAGCGTCTTTCCACATCCTTCCTCGTGTGCCAGAAACAGAGGTGTCAGGGAGGGGCTGCGGCTGGCAGGTCACTCAGGGAGCATGGAGCCAGGATCCAGGTGACTGGCCTACTCTTCATATAGCCAAGCCTTCTGCCTGCTGGAGCTGGCTTCATGCAGGCTTCCCGTGGGCCCATCAGGGCCAGGGAGCCCAGGCCACCCAGACCCAAAGCCCAGGGGACTCTAAAGTCTTGCCCAGGTACAGAAGGGCAAGAGGCTCAGGGGAGCAGGGAGGTGCTAACTACAGGTCAGAGATGACAGTGGCCTAGACTGGGTGGAGGCAGTGGGATGGAGAAATGCTTTGGGGCTCAAAACAAATTCTAAAGATTTAAAAGGTCAGGGTGTTGCACCAGAGTGGAGTGGGGGGTAGGGGGATCCAAAACAGTGCGGAGATCTGGCTTGAGCGGTGAGAGGCCAGCACACTCCTGCTTGTCCTTGAACCTCAGCTTCCTCATCTGTAAAGTGCTGTTGAAAGTCTGCATTCCAACCATCTTTGGAGTCACTCATCACTGAGTTCTCTCGTGTGTATGTGTGATATGTATACTGGTAAACTTCTGCTTGTTTTCCCTTATTCCTCTTTTATTAGTCCAATTTGCAGGATACAAGCTGAAGAATGTGGGAAGATAGAGGGGAAAACCATCTTTTTCCTCTCCTACATCAGAGAGGGGCTACCTTGGCTTGGCACCTCTGTAGGGAACACCAGGCCACCTAATCTCACACTCGGGAAGGGTTATAACTGTGTGAGAGCCAGGGCGGGCGGTCAACTCACAAACATCTGGGGCTTCATCTCCCAGGCAGAAAAACAGCGGTTCTCAGGGTAAGGCAACCCAACAGCTTGACATCACCTGGGAACTTGTTAGAAATACACATTTAGGGACTGTCAAGGGCCGGATGGATCAGAACTCACAGTGGTTTGAGCTTAAAGAAGTTCTGGGAGATTCTGATGTAGCCCACAGGCTGTTTTCATGGCCCTCCAGCTAAGAATAGTTTTGCATTTTTTAATAATGGTGGGGTGGGGGAGAGCAGGGAGTGGAGTCAAAGAGTAATAGTCTGTGCCATGTGAAAAATATATGGAATTCAGATATCAGGGCCCATAAATGAGGTGTTATTTGAACAGTAATAATAATGGCTTTGCTGTCAGGCTAACGGAGCCATGCTGGTCCCAGCGACCTCGTAGCCACAAAGCCTACAGCATATTCTCTCGGACCTCTGCAGGAGAAGTGTCCCTGCCCTGCCCCACAGCAGCAAGCCTGTCTCCAAACCACTGGATCTGCAGGGCTAGAAGCCAGGCCTGCATGCCCACCCGGGCTCGGGGACTGTACCTGGGTGAGAAGCATGTGTTCTCACCTCTAATGAAAAGTGACCACATCCTCTTCTTTTACATGGAGGCAATTCTGCCACCTGCAGAATGGTGGGGGTGGGGGATGTGGGGAGGTAGGGGTGGGGTTCTTTGCTGGTGACTTTCTGGAACCCCTGACAGTGAGGCTGCACTCACCTCCAGGAAGCTGGCATCAACAGTTAGTGAGGAAACATGGTTACTGCGTGCAGGCTCAGTCGATAATTCGTATCCGACACTTTGTGACCCCACGGTCTGTAGCCCACTAGGCTCCTCTATCCGTTGGATTCTCCAGGTAAGAATATTGGAGTGGGTTGCCATGCCCTCCTCCAGGGGATCTTCCCGATCTAGGGACTGAGCCTGCGTCTCATTGGCAGGCGGATCTTGACCACTAGCACCACCTGGGAAGCCTGCAGTTATTAACATCCCACAGATTTTTTCGTTTGTACTTTGGTAACTGTTCTGCACGAGGACGGGTTCCTTGGCGACCATAGGTTGTTTAATTTTGTGCACTTCTGAGAAGGACACCGCCACACACAAACTATGCAAGCCTGCAGGAACCTCGCCATTGGGCCAACACGGAGGAGGCCTCCTGGACCTACTCCTCAGCCAGCTCCATGGCAAGGCCCCAGCCCCTCCCAGGACAGGTCAAGAACAACTTCCCGTAGTTCTTTTACATCTTGTGGGAGCAGCCCAAGCTGAGCACCTACAGGGAGCCAGGCACTGGTTACTCTGGGTGCTGGGGCTCCATCGAGAACGAGAGGACCAGAGCTCCTGCTCTGGGGAGGCTGTGGAGCAATGCCGCAAGGCCATCACGGAGGGCTGAGGAAGGCTGAGGTCTGGAGGAGGTCAGGCCCCGCATGGGGCCCTGTGTGGTCTTCCCCACCCCAGCCAAACTGTTCCTTTCACTTCCTCCTACGCTCTCACCCCAGGGGCCTTTGCTGGTGCTGACCCCACGCTGGGAAGCCCCTTCCCATATACCTGGGAAACCTCTACTCATCCTTCCGAGCTCAGAGGAAATGCCTCTTCCTTGGACCCACTGGTCCCTCCGACAAGGCCTCCCCTGCTTTGTGCTTGGGGCCTGAGCATCCCTCTCATTCAGGGACTGGGCCCCGTGGCAGCGGCTGCGGCAGAGGCGTGTCTTGTGCACCATCGGACGCCTGTACTGGGGTGAGCCCCGTGCCCTGCTGCTGGGTCGTTGCCCAGTGGATCTCAACTGCCCCTTCTCTGGAGAATCATCCAGGTTAACAGGAGCCACCTGGGCCCAAAGGTGCTGAGAGGCTGTGCCTCCCCATGGAGAGGGGTCACAGTTCACACGCCTGAACCCAGGGTCAGGTGGCTGGCCTTCAGCTGCTCCCAAGTCTGTCCTTCAGTTCCTCTCCTGCTTCTACTGCTTCCTTCACCAACCCCCCAGGCCACCCCGCCTCCCACCACTGAGTCACGGCACATGGATCTATTGCAGGCTCACACCATTGTCTGTCCCCTGAACCCCTAGAGGGATGTCAGGAGCTGGGCCTATCCTGCTTCCTCCCAGGGCTCCAATGCCTGGCTGCTGCTGCTGCTGCTAAGTCGCTTCAGCCGTGTCTGACTCTGTGCGACCCCATGGACTGCAGCCTACCAGGCTCCTCCGTCCATGGGATTTTCCAGGCAAAAGTACTGGAGTGGGTTGCCATTGCCTTCTCCTCCAGTGCCTGGCAATTCATAACGGTGGCAATTCATAAATGCTACTGGAGGAATAGATGGGGCTCCCGTTTCTCACGCAGGGAAACTGAGGCCCAAAGATGGCTGATCATAAACATTTAGGAGGCAGAAGGCCTTTGAGACCCCAGCCCAGCCTTGGGTAAGGACGACTCCTCCTGTGCTGTCTCAGCAGCACTGACAAAAAGGGGCCCAGGGCCCTCAGTTGGCTCAGACTTCCTGGAGTGCCAAGCTCTCCACCCTCCCTACCCTCAGACTGAACCGGTCTCTTCCCAGCATGGCTGGTGGCTGGCCTCTGCCTACACGGGGTTAGGGGGAAGTTGGGAGTGGGGGCAGCAGGCTGGTGAGACTTGAAGGCCCCTCTCTGGGTGGGAAGCCCACAGGACCCGCCCTCCGCCCATCCATCTTCACCAGATGAACACACAGGGAGCACATCTTACCCTGCTCGGGGCACTAGGCCCTCAGCAGTGGGTCGAGACACACCACCCCTGCCCACGGGGAGCCTCTGCAGGGGGCCAGGAAGGATGGGGAGGTGAGTCTAGGGGAAGGGTGAGGGGGTGAGGGGAAGGGCAGTCCAGGCAAAGGGAACAGCCCTTGCGCAGGCCCTGGAGTGGGGACAAAAACGTGCTCTCAAGGGACTAAAGGGGGACAGGGTGCCTGGAGCAGAGGAGGGGGATGAGGAGGGCAGGATGAAGGCAGGTTGGACAGACAGGATCCAGTGCAGAAGGAAGCGGGGGAGGGCTCACAGGCAGTGGGTGAAAGCCCAGACTCTGGTTTGGAGACCACTCTGGTCCTGGTGGAGACTGGCCTGTGGGAGGGGGAGGGGGTGTCCTTTGAGGACACTGCTGTGACCTTGACTCCTTGGCACTGAAGGGAAACCCATTTCCAACTTCCTCCCGAGTCGCAGGCCCCCTCAACAGAAGGTGGACTTGGGGAGACCCTCTGGCCAGGCTGTCGGTCCTGGTAGGAGGGCAGTGGTCTCTGTGTCCAATGACCAGACATGAAGGCCACACGGGGCGCTGGGGCTTGAGCCACAGCTCTGACCCCAGATCAGATAACTACCCTCCCACTGCCCTTGGGCAACACCCTCAATAACCCAGAACTAACCTCCTCCAGGACAGTAAGCCTGTCCCCTGATCTCAGATTCTCCATGCCCCTCCCCACCCCCCATTTTTACCTGTTTCAGGGAAGATTCCAAGGTGGACTCATTTCATCCTCTGGGAGGCGGGAAAGAGTAGAGGCAGCTAGTGGGCACAGACACATATGGATGGGGGCCTGAGGGCTTGTGTTCCAACCCAAGGGCACAGTTTCAAGGCTCTTGCTGAATTAACAGGCTCTCTCTTTCACTCTCCAACAAATCTGCAGGCTGGCTGCTGTTAGGAACACCCTTCTGCACCGATGGGGAGACTGAGGCCAGAGAGGGAAAGGAAGCCACTCTTGACTGGTAAGCAAGCATGTGGCCTGGGGTTTGACTGGGTCGGGACTGGCCTGAGGGACTCCTGAGCTCCAGCTGGAGCCGGGTCCTCCTGCCCGGAGGCCTGGCCTGGCGGTGCTTTGGTGAGAGCTCTGGGGTGTGGGAGTCGGGGGCGGTTGGCAGGGAAGGCCACGACTGGCTTAGCTTCTGGCATTGGGACCCCAGGGAAAGCTCCAGGGCCAGAGGAGGAGAGCACCCGCCGCCCTCATCAAGCCAATCGCCTCTGGGTCCAACCCACGGGGACACGGGCCAAGAAGCCTTCACGGGACCACAGCCCCGTCCCCACCCGGCTCCCTCTCCAGCGGCCCGGAATCATGGCGTGGATCTTCACTGACACAGAGGGGTCTCCACTCAGGGAAAGTTTGGGCAAAAGGAAGGATCCTTTCCTTGGGGGCTTCTTCCAACAGAGACCCTTGAGGTGATGATATTCTTAGCCCAGAACAGGCCAACGTGTCCACACTGCAGCCGCACGAGCCTGCCCTCTGCGGCCCTGCTGCCCCCACTTCAACCCCTCTCAGCTCCCCCACACCAGTGGGAGCCAGGCCTGCCTCATTCTGGGGGCTCAGCACACATCAGCCCTGCCCTCGCCAAACCCTTGCAGGAGAAAGGGAAAGGGAGGCACAGGCCTGGGGAGGACCCTGCAGGGGCCCGGGGCCCAGCTGTGGCGGCTGTCGGGCACACTTGGGCCAGGTCACAGCCTGAGGAACACGCAGGGGTCTGCAAGGAGGCTGCTTCTGTCCTCTCTGTCCTCCTTCATCAGCCTCTGGGGAGCCCCCCGCAGGTCACGGGGTGCTGGGTGGGGGTCGGGGGCAACACGAGGGGCCGTGCGCACCACACCAGGCAGGGCCTCTCAACACACGTCTGCACACGGCACCGCTCCAGGAGGCTGAGATGAGTGTAGTGTGGTCTAGTCTCATGGCCTACACCTCCAGACGCTCTGTGTTGAAAATAACATGAAAATTCTCCTCGTTTCACCATTTAAAATATATTTGACATCGATTTGACCTTTGCAGGGGCCTCCTTCCCACAAGGTCCCCAGCCCCCACTGGGACCCTCTGGGGGCAGGGACTGAGCGGCACAGCACCAGCAGGTATGGCAGGCAGGGGTGCCGTGTTCTGAGAAACACACCTGGGCCTGAGCGGACACGAGCGGCCCACAGACACACACGCCACCCTCGGCGGACAGGCGCAGCTCTACGGCCGGAGCCTGGCGCATGCATGTATGTGTGTTTGTGGACAGATGCACACAGGCCTCCTAACATGCAGTCATGTGCAGATGCTCACCTTTGGAGGTGGCAGACTCACATACCTGTGTGGCTGTCACCTTGTGCCAACATGCACAGAAGCCTCACCCTGTCACCCGTGCCCCTTACCTGCCCATGTGGACAGAGTCGGGGCAGAGGGCTGGTGGGACCACAGCTGAGGTCTGTCAGTGCTGTGTGCCCAGCCCCGCAGCCTGGAAACACAGTAACCAACAAACACACAAACAGACCCATGAGCCACACGGAGTATCATACACAGACGCCACCTGCCCGGGTTCACACACATGTGGAGATGGTCATGGGCACACATCTGCAGGACACTCCCATGCACAGACTCGAGCACTTCAAGGAAAAGCCATCACTGGACACGCTTCACTGGCACATGGACGAGATGACTCAATATGGGAATTCACGCCTCGGCTCTCACACACTTGGCTCCAGGTCCCTCCCCACATAAGCAGCTTGCTTTCTCCGGGCAGAGGGCGCCTCGGGCAGCTCCAGCCCCCGCACCACCAGGCCCAGGCTGCCAGGAAGCTTCCTGGAAATACCACTGCCAGGGGCTGGGGGCAGAGCAAGTTTGTACCCCCACCTGTACAGCACATAGGCCACATATGACCTACACCTGTGTGCCCACAGACTCCCACACAACACACGTGCTCCGCACACACACAGCACATGGCACACTCAGTGAGTTCACAACTCCATACCCCACACACAGGCACACACGCCCCAGGGGCCACCTGATCCTGCCTCTGCACACACAGCTGCTCCATCTGCCCTCCTGCTTCAAGGGCACTAAAGAGGGAGACTATTTTGGTCTTTAGCACAAGCAATAAATAAATAAATAAATAAACACAGAGGAGGCAAAAAGCAGATAGTGGAGTTTGAAAACACAGCATCTGCCTTTGGTGCGAGATGAAAGGCAGCTCGGAGTGGCCCTCCTGCAGAGTCTGTGGCCTGAGCCATCCAGTGTGAGCCTGGGAGGTGGGCAGGCCTGAGAGGAGGTGCCCCAGGCCACTCGAGACAGCTGGGGCCTGGGTGCGGTGAGTGGAGGGCTGGCCCGGCAGGCCTGTGTGCCAGCCCCAAGCAACCAGGGCCATCTGCTACCCTCATGGCTCCCACGGGGACTCCACACCCCACCCCCCTGACTAAGGCTGAAGAAGCCCGGGGCTCAGGGCTGGGAAGGAGAGAGGCCCATCCAGTAGATCTTGAGCGAACGAGCAGCCTCCACCTGCTTGGGATTGACCCTTTTGACTGTTCCTGACTGAAAGTTAGGGTGCGGTGAGGCCAGGGCAGGGCTGTCTGGCTGGGAATGGACAGTCGGTGCTGGGACCCGCATGGCCCCTGACCTTGGGGCAAGCCTCCAGCTGCCTTGGGGTTGGAGGTGGGGAGGGGCTGGAGTCCTAGCACCTCCTGGTCGTGAGTTGTCCCACAGCACCTGGGCAGGTGGGCTGGGGAGATGCCAGCTCTCTAATGACTGAACAGCCCAGTCATATGTGAGCACAGTGCTCTCAGCAGTCCCAGGAAAGGCCCAGGCTCCATCCTGAGGCCTGGCCCCTGCCAGCTGCTTTCTCCATCAAGAACAAGCCTGTGCTGGGCAGCTCTTGGGCTGGCAGAGCCAAAAGCCAGTGACAAACAAGGAACCCAAGCCTCTACCCGACCCAGAGGTGTGTGCTGATAAGCTCACCTTTCCTAGGACACTCTTGTGTGTTCAGCATCAGGGCATAGCCCAGCTGGGCCCCGCCCGGGCACACCTGCACTGCTCGCCTTGGGAGGGTGGGGTGCCAGGTCAGCCCAACCTCTGCAGACAGAGGAATATGGTGGAGTTGGGGGCTGCGGAGAGGACACGTGGGTCCAATAAAAACAGTGACAACTGGAGCCAAACTCCCAGGGTCTCTAAGGCACGACTCATGCTGGGGCCCCGTAGGGATGGGGCTGAAACACTTCCTTGGAGTTGGGGAGCCCAGCTCTCCTTCCCATGGAGCCATCCACCCCCACAGTTCAGGGGAAGGGGTAGAGGCCTCTGGGCAGAAAAGGAGAGAGAAGCAAACAGGAGAACCCGGCAGGTCAGGGTTGGGGGCGGTAGGCGGCAGGTCCCACCCCGGCCCTGAGATATGCCTTGCAGGAGGTACAGAGTCAAACCTGAAAGCTTTTCCCAGACTCTTCCTGGCCCTTACCCCCAGCCCAGTAACACTGGAAAGCTTCCATTAGGATCATTAACATGGTCTCGGTATTGCCATCACAAATGAAATCCAATTCACTTTGTGAGCACAAAGAATGGGGGTGAGCCCCACGCCTACCCTGCAGGCGGCACCATCAGGCACATGCGCCGTCTTCACGGAAGAGAGGCCTGCCCAGCATCGGGAACTTGCTGGAAACTCCACTCAGCTACTTGCATCCTAGCAGACTAACAGGATTCTAACTGTCCTTTCTCCCCCCAACAAATTATAAAAATCAATCACGTTAATTTTCTTTTTTTTTTTGTAAACAGTCTTACTCAAACTAAGATTGAGAAAGCCGAAACTGGTGTTTCTCCCCAAGGTAAAAACCAGTGAGGCACCCTACTGCCTGCTGGCCTTCGCCCTCAGAGGTCAGGTGGCTGGTCAGCCGTCTCTGGACAGGCTGCAGCTCCCTCCTCAGGCAGAAGGCCCTGGCTCCTGCAGCCCAGTGCCCGGAGGCCACCTCCCCACCCCTGGGCCTTCCCCAGCTCCGGAGGCAGCACAAGCCACCCACTCTCCCGCCAACATTCCCAGGCGTTGTAAAGAAACATAAAACATCTAAAACGCTACTGAGTCTGCAACCAGGGCCCAAGCTCATCCTGCTCAGGCCCAGAGCCCTCGAGGGGCTCAGGCCTCTCCTTGGCGGGGCAGATGCTGCACCTCGGCCGACCGACGGCAGCTCAGATCTCAGACTCCCGTCTGTAAGGCCGCTGCTCAAGGGCTGTGCCGGCCTGCGGCCTGTCAAAGTCGCGCCTGGCCTGGGGGCCGAGGCTGTCTTGCTCTCCGTCCACCTCGTCCTCCTCGTCGCGGCTCAGGAAGGCCAGCTCATTCTCGTAGCAGAAGGAGTTGGTGCTTGGCAGCAAGAACTTGTTCTCCACTAGGTCCTTGGCACTGCAGCGGGGTGTGGATGGCACCTCGTACGTCTTGTGGAAATGCGAGTAGTCGATCTTGTACTGGTTTTTCTCCTCAAAGAGGACAGGCTCAAAGCGGTGGCCCCACAGGATCTCGTTGGCCAGGTAGGAGCTGCGGGCCTGCGTGGTCATGGCCGTGGCCTCCACCATGCCCTCCAGGATGACAACGATCTCGAAGTCATCCGTTTCCAGGTCCTGCCGGCTGATGCCAAACAGAGGGCTGGCCTCGTCGATCTCGTGCAGGATGGTGATGGGAGACACCAGGAAGATGCGGTCCAGGCCCTTGTCAAAGCCTACATCAATGTCGATCTGGTCCAGCGGGATGTACTCGCCCTCCTCCGTGACCCGGGGCTTGATGAGCTGGGCCCGCACGTGGGCCTCCACAATATGGCTCTTGCGTAGGTTGCCCACGCGCCACATGAGGCAGAGCTTGCCGTCACGCAGCGCCACCACCGCATTGTGGCTGAATAGCAGCGTCTGTGCACGCTTCTTGGGCCGCGCCATCTTGGCCATGATGGCGCCAATCATGAAGGAGTCGATGATGCAGCCCACGATGGACTGCGCCACCACCATGAACACCGCCACCGGGCACTCCTCGGTCACGCAGCGCAGCCCGTAGCCAATGGTGGTCTGCGTCTCAATGGAGAAGAGGAAGGCCGCCATGAAGCCATGCACCTGCAGCACGCACGGCGTGCGGCCATGGGCTTCAGCAGGCTCCAGGTCCCCATGGGCCACAGCAATGACCCAGAAGATGACCCCGAACAGCAACCAGGAGGCGAGGAAGGCCAGCGAGAAGATGAGCAGCATGTAGCGCCAGCGGATGTCCACGCACGTGGTGAACATGTCCGCCAGGTAGCGCTGCGACTTCTCATCCATGTTGGCGAACTCGATGTTGCACTGGCCATTCTTCTTGACGAAGCGATTCCGGCACCTGCGCCGCGTGTGCACCTTGCCATTGCCAAAGCCGTTGGCGCCCGACATGGTGACCAAGTGCAGCCCGTCCTCCTCTGAAGACACGATGCTGTAGGGGTTTGTGCGGCCGGACGCAGTCATCCAGGAGGTGGGGGCAGCAGACCCCGCTTGACCCCAGACTGGCTCAGGATTGAGCAGCTCCTGCAACAGAAGGATGGCAGGGCTGATGGCGGTGCTGGCGCAGTAGCTGCCCCCCAACCTCCACGCCTCCATCCCGGCCCAGCCATGGTTGCGGAGACCCAGACTCACCCACAACCAGTTCTTGGTCCTCCCTCCCATCTCAGCCAGCTCCCCGCCTGCCTCCAAACTCCCAGCTGCTCCAGACAAGAGCCCTGGGTTCTTCCTCAGTCCCCCTTTTTCCCACCAAGGGCTCTGCTTTCCAATATATTCAGGATTCAGGATCCGGCTCCTTCTTCTACCCTCCTGGCCTGAGTCCTTGAAATCACCCATGAAGACCAGCATGAAAGCCACCATGCTGGCCTTCCTGCTTGGTGCCAGTGCCCACGGCAGCCACCAGGAGTCAGTCCATCTCGTCTCCAGCCTTCCCTTGCTCGCCCCTGGGTCCACCTGGACACCCTCCTCTAAGCCCTGGCTTTGATGCCTCGGGGGCATCTCCCAGGGCCTCCCTGCACCTGAGAAAACTGTACACCCCCCAGAACCCCACTCGAATCCCACACATCCCTCCCTGACCCCATAACACCAGTGACCACAACAACAGCTTGCTCGGGGCTGCACAAGCCATCCCACCACAAGAGCACCAGCTCCCTGAGTACAGGGGTTTGCTGTTTGTTCACAGCAGTTTCACTCTTGGGGCCTGGACCTGGGCCTGATGGACACCCAAAGCTGGACCCACCACCCTCCTGACACTCCCACTCTCCCCCAGGTGCCTATTCTCACTGCCCATAAGCTAGGCCTGTGGCCTCCCCATCACCAAAGGTGGCTAGAAGGGGGCCCATGAGTCAGCCTCCAGAGGGGTCACTGACTGCTGACCTCAGCCTGGGGGCCTCCGCCACCCCTGCCTTCCTCAGCTCTAAATAAGAGCCCTCGTCCTCAGCCCACTTGGCACAGCACCTGGTTGGCACACACACTCACACACTGGGTGGTTGGTCCCAAGCCACACCCCCAGCACTGTTCCCACGGCCAGACAAATCCCATTCTAACTGCTGGGGGCAAGCATCCAGGCCCCGGATGCACAGGAAGCCACCCCTCCCCATGGCCCTGCTGGTTCTGGGGCAGCATCTGTAGACGGGAGATCCCAACTCCACTTGGGCCCATGGGTGGGCACGGAGGCCATGTGGCTTTCTGTGTCAGGCACCAAGCGGGAATGGTGTGGCAGGGCACTGATGGGCCCCACGCCTCTCCAACTCCAAACCAGTCGCACCATGAGGTCAGAGCCAGGTGAGCCTGGGAGCACTTGAATGCACTGAGATGCTGAGGCCCCAGAGAAGGTCCCAGGGCAGCCAGACCAGTAGAAAGGGAATGGAGGTGACAGCCAGGAGGTGGCTAAGTTGGGATCAGCCCTGGTCTGTGGGACGGGGTACAGCCAGAGCCGCAGAGAGGGCACCACCTCTGACCTCTGCTCCAAACACCTGGGAGAAGGTGAAGGTGGATCCCACTCAACCAGCCAGGCTGCAGACCCCTCCCAGGAGCCATCCAGTTGCCAGTGTCACTGGATCCCCAGGTCTGGCAAGTACACAATCCTCCCAGCTCATCCGTCCACAAGGAGAGCAGGCCAGACCCGTCAGCAAACACTCCTGGGTCACTCCTCAGCAGCCCAAGGAGGTAACTACTGTGGCTGTTTCTACTCTCTGGATGGAGTTCCAGAGAGGTCAAATGATTTTCCCAAAATCACATAACTAGTAAGCAGGAGAGCTGAACTCAGAACTACTTCTGTCTGACACAGTGTCTCCCACCGTGGGGACCCCAGGCTCTGCGGCAGCTCTCCTCACACTGCGATTCTCCCCTACAGCTGCTGCAGCTGACTACCTCACCCTGGGTCTGAAGAGCTGAGGCCTGAGGCTATAATGGTGGGCGCTGCTTCTGCCTGAGCCAGGAGGCAAGGAGCCAGCGGTGGGGGTACCCCAGGGACCATGCCTGGAAGACAGCCCAGCCCAAGATTCCTGGGCCTTCCAAGCAGAGGTGACCAGGATGGGGCACTCAGAAGCCTGCAGCATGCCACCGGATTGCAAGGGGCAGGTCTGTGTGGCCGGGAGAACTTGCGGGATGTCCAGCAGGTCACGGCTGCTCCAGGTAAGGCTCTGAGCAGCTTGAGGCCTGTAACGGGGACAGAATCAAAAGAATCAAAGGCCAGGAGAGCCCAGACTGGCACGACTGTTCCCAGCAGCTGGGCAGCCTCACATGGAGGCTGTGACTTGGCCAGCTCCCAGTCAGGTGGCGGGTATCACAGTGACCACTGGCATCTCTGCCTGGGCTGGGTGCCTATGCCCCACCCAGACCTATTTTATTGATGTTTCTCCTAAAACCATAGAGAAAATCCACAGGCCACATTCACAGCCCACTCCCCCACTATTCAGAGCTGGAAACTGGTACTTGGAGCAAAGTCACCCAGGCAAAACCCCTGGAAACTAAGGAGCAGAGACACAGCAGACAGCTCTGTGTGCACATGTGTGTATGTGTGTGTGTGCATGAGATGTCAGGGGTGTGGGGAGTCCTCACAGGCACTTGGTAAACACACCACCACCAAGAAAGGCTGAGAAAAAGACCCACAGTAGGAGCCCTGGCACCACAAACTTGCCAAACATGCAGGGACCCTCCATACACAGAAGGCAAGGTTGCAGGGCTCTGTGGTCTTTAAGGACTCGGTTTAAGAAATGTGGGGGACATCCCTGGCGGTCTAGTGGTTAGGATTCTGCACTTCCACTGCAGGGGACCTAAGTTGGATCCCATCTCTAATCTGGGAACAAACATCCCAAAAGTTGCAGGGCATGGCCAAAAAAAAAAAAAAAGAAAGAAAAGTGGGACAACATCCTCAACCAGGGATGTACAGGTCTATCTAGCTCCTGCTCAGCGGGTACATACGGTTAGATTAGACAGACAGGAAGCTAGATTCGCTTTGCTGGAAGAGGCCTTAGCAAGCAAGGAGGCTAGCTCTCCATTTTATAAATGGGAAAACTGAGGCTGAGACTTGTTCCAGGTCACAAAACACGTCATGGGCCAGGAGGAGATACATGATAAAGACAATAGTTAACACCACAGCAGTGGAAGCCCAGGTTGACTGGCAGGGGTCCCAGATGTTGCTAGGAGGGGAAGGGGAGACAGGCACTGGGATCTCCCACCTGAGCCAGGACAGGTAACTACAGCAGCAGAGGTGGAGTGTGAGGCACCCTCAGTGGGCTGGACCCAGAGAGCCCCAAGGGGTGGCAAACCTGTCCTGATCCCAGCGTCTCCAGAGCCGGCATGCCCGCCAGCCACAGCACCCACGCACAGAGGCTCTGGCACCCAGCAGACTCAGTGCCCCAGCAGGGACTGGGCTGGGAGCTTTTAGGCAGGCAGCTAACACATGACTACCGGTGGGGCCAAGTCATCAGGAGGTGCCTCCGGATGGAGAGGGCCACCCTCTGCCAGGTCCCCTGAGGCTCTGGGCCTCAGGTTTCTGCAGCATCCGAGAGGGGACCAGGGCAAAGCCAAGAAAGCACTGACTAGTTGGGTCGATAGAGGGGCCACTGAGGAGGCGCTCAATGTCCCCCTCCCTGGGAGGATTCCCAGGTGGCAGGACCCCTGCATAGGTGTGAACAGAGTGATCAGTATTTGTCAGGCACTTACTACCTTCCAGGCACTAAGAGCTCAAATAGCCCATGTAATCCCTTCTTATGACTTTCTGGGTGAGGAAACTGAAGCTCAGAAAGCTTGAGTCACCTACCCAGGGTCATACAGCCTTTCATAAGTGAGCACCTAGTGTGGGAGGTTGAAGAGAACTCAACTTCCCATCTCCTTATCTCCTCCAAGCCCCAAGGCCAGATTGTGGACATGACACTGTATTCCTAGCCTCAGTCCTCAGGGTTCCTGCAATGCCAGGTGGTGATGAGACACAAATAGCCCCTCTCTCAGCACACAAAAGCAGAGGCAAGACCCTTGCAAGCGCCCCTGATCTATGGCCATTCAGGCCCCGCTTGGAACATCCAGGGAAGGGGCACTCACCACCTCATGGTCAACTGGAAGAATCCTTACAAAGCACTTGTCTCAGGGAAAGCTAGCATGTAACCTACAAACACCTCCTTCCTGGTCCCTGCCCAAGGCAGACATCATTAATCCATCACAGAGCACTTTATCACTACAGCCTGTGGTGGCCACGCCCTCTTTTCTAATCCAGACATTATCTATCAGACTCAGCACAAGGGCTTGAAAAATGTAACCCGTCATCTGCCGGTGGGGAGACGGAGGCTCTGAGAAGGGTGCCTCACCCAGTCACACAGGGAGCAAGGGGTCTGGGCCACACTTGGAGGGTGCACCACAGGGAGAAAGGGCAGCTCAGGGTGCAAAGGCAGGAGAGGGGCATCCCTGGCATGGGGAGGGCAGGCTGGCACCTCAGGGTCCAGTAAGCAGGCTAAGGCTGGTTGGGGAGAGCCCAACACCTCTGCCCTCACAGTCTGCAGTGATGATGGCCATCTCCTGTGCCTGCCCACCTTTCCCAGACACAGTCCTTCCCCTTCCCCAGATGTCACCCACAGGCTGCAAACATTTGGAGTCAACACTGTGCAGGCCCTCAGGGTGGGGCCCCGTGTGAGGCCTGAGGAGAGCTGTGTGCTGGTGATGGGCCTGGCCGACGCTCAGCTGTCCCTGGGCCCTCCCCACTTCCAGGCCCACCTGCCCAGTTTCCAGCCACCAACACCAGTCTTTCCTGGTGCAGTGGCAGGCCAGGGAGCAGCTCCCCACTACAAAGAGCACACTTGGGGAACCTGCTCTACCAAGCTCGCAGGGCCCCTCAGGCCTGGGCCTTCCTCAGGCCTCTGGGCTGCTCCGCAGCAGGGACTCCCAACCCTGAGCCCACGCCCTCTACGTCCTCCCAGCACCGCAGAGCCAACAGGCTCCTCCTCCTCTCCAAAGCTGACCCCCTTCCCCCTACCTCCCCCCTCAGTCTCCTTCTTTCCTCACACCCCCCGCACCCTGTGAGGTCACTGGGCAGCCCAACCATTTCCCCAGTCACCCCAGTCAACAAGCCTGGCCTCCTCCCTCCTCTTCAGCCCCCAAATCCACTCCCTCCCCAGGTCCTGTGCATTTTATCTCCTGAATGATCAAAGCCATCCTCCCCCTCCTTGCCCACAGACCCCTCCTGTCCAGGCATTGCTATCTGGACACTGCAACAGGCTCCTTATGGATGTTCCTGTGGTGACCCTCGCCCCACGTGGTCCAGTCTCCAAATCACAGCTAATGGGAATGCTGGAAATCCATCGGTTAGGAATCAGTGGAAGCCCACCACTTCCTTGAGGCCCTTTTAGATTCTCTGGCCCTGGGCTTCTTCTGTCAGGACCAGAAGGTGCTTTTCCACCTTGTGTGAGAGTTGGTTTTGCCTTGGCCCCATCTCTGGCCAATCTCAGAAGTCCAGAGAGATTGAGGAAGGCCTGGAACAGAGCGGGCACCCAGTAAATGTTTGCTGCTCAGACAGGACAAAGGAATAAGCTGCTGAACAGAGGCATGGATGAATCAATGAATGAGGAGACCGTTGCATGTACCGATGGGTGGTCAAGCGTGTAGATGGATAAACGGGGCTGACATGTGGATGGATGGATGGAGGATGACTAGAGGGGTGGGTCAGTTAGGTGGGTGAGAAAGGTCTGGATGAGTTGGGTGGATGGATGTTTGAGTGCATTAGTGGATGGACGGATGGACTGAGCAGATGGATGGACAGATGGACAGAGTGGGTGAATGGATGTTTGAGTGGATGGATGAATGAGTGGAAGGACAGATGGACAGATGAATCTATGGATGGGTGGGTGGGTGGGTGGATGGATGGATGAATGGGTGACTGGATAGCTGGCGGGGGAGGTGAATGGATGGAAGGATGGCTGGATGGGTTGGGTAGGTGGATGAAGAGTTAGATGGATGGATGATGGATAGAGGGTGGACGAGAGGTCACATAGCTGGGTGGATGGGCAGGTGGGTAAAGAGATGAGTGTCTGGATGGAAGGATGACTGGGTAGACAGGTGGACACCCGTGCCCCAATCTTACCTCTGGAGCCCTATCTTCTAAGTAACGGTGCTCACCAAGCAAGTGACCGTCTTCAAGGCTGCATTAGCTGTGGCTGCCATTGCCCCACCGGCTGGAGAGGCCTCAGCGGCTGGAAGACCCTGAAGGTGACAGAGCACAGTTACCATTCTCCTTGCTGGGGGGAGCTCAACAGTCATCAACTCCCACACAAACCCCCATTTCTGTTTGCTTTCCCAGGATCCCGTGGAAGGTGGAGGACCCTGTGAGTCTGTTCATAACAACCCTTCAGAACCAGAGAAAGGCAGTCCGATGCGGGCCCCCAGAGAAGGTGACTGCTGACAGTTACTGAATGCCCATTGCATGCCAGCCACTTGGTAGGCGCTTCACAGACACCAACTCAGGCAAGCCTCACGACGTTGGAACCCTATGAAGTCGGAGCCGCTGCTGCTCCTGCTGCAGAGACGGGGCACCTCCTCAGGTCAGAGGCCCTCAGGGTGTGGCTTGCGCACCTGGCTAGCTGCAGAGCCTTCAGCACACCAACCACAGGCCCCGCTGTGAGCGGACAGCCCCTGCCTTCCTCTGCAGCACACCATGAGGTCTGGGCAGGGGGAAGGGGGCATTGGGGAGTCTTTGGAGGCGAGTCCACCTGAGATGTCCTCTGGCCACAGTGCCCATGCAGGCCACTCTCTCGCAGCTACCATTGGCGGGCATCCACAGTCACGCTGGATCTTCCAGCTGGGATTAAGGGAACTGGTGGTGAGTCAGCCCCGTATCACAAGCCTTCTCAGGCAACGCCAGTGGTGGGTTTAGAAGCATACAAACCCAGTTTCAGTTGCAACTCTGCCTCTCACCAGCTGTATGACCTTGGCTGAGTCACTTCCTGGCTCGGGGCACCTGCTCATGCTTTTAGGAGGTGGCCTGGCTGGTCTCCCTTCACTCCAGGCTCACCTCAAGACACCCAGCCCTCAGCCCCCTGCTTCCCCATCCCTCATGGTTCCCAAAGCAGCAGCCAGGGGCCTTGCCATTGGCCCCTCTAAGAACGATGGAGGCTCGACCCCAGACTCCCAACAGGCAGCTGGACTTTTGAGAGAGGACTAGTTCCGGGGCCTCTGACCTCTTGTCCTTCTCCTGGAGTGGACACCCACTGTGTGTGGCCCTGGGTGCTGGGTTCCTTGCCTCACTGATACTCCAACCTTCACAGCCCACCCTGAGGGATAGATGGGAAAACTGAGGCTGAGCAGGGCGAGGTCACCGAGAGCTGGAACTCTGAGCAGGGGAGATGACATCTGGCCATGGGGAGGGCAGACGGAGGAGCGCCTGCCTCCCACTTGCTGGGGTCATTCGGCCTGCCTTCCCCGGGCTCTCAGCCTCTGCCTCCCTGCTCCCTAAAACGGGCTTTCTCCTGTGAGGGAAGCAAACCAGCTCCAGAAGGAGGAGACAGAGCCTTTGAGCAGAGCAGGGACTTGCCCCGGCTCACAAAGACACACGGTGAGTGGCAGCTCAGGGACAAGAGCCCAGCGCTCCATCTTCCCCTGCAGTGGCCACGGCCCATGAGACAGATGTGACCCCCAACCGTCGGAGGTTCACTAAACATATTCCTGAGGGGGGGTCCACAGTCCTGAACAGGGAAGGTCAGAGCAGGGGCAGGGTCTTCAGCTGACAGGGATGACCTGACCTGACAGCGAGACTGTCCCTCAGCCTCCCAGCAAGGGAGGGGAGCCCTCTGCTTTCCCCCCAGGACCATCCTGTCAGTCAGGGGCAGGACCCTTCCCCTTGCTGCTCAGCCTTGCTCCAATGCCATGGGGGAAGTGCACTGGGCACCAGCTGGGCACCACACGGCTCCACCACCACAGTCACCGTCCTCACCAACGACAGCCTCCCCTGGAGGGTGGGGCTCGGGGACCAGCGAGCCTCAGCCCTGCATTCGAGGCCTGATCACCCCCTAGCTCCCAGTGGGAACTTCCCTGGGCCTCAGGCTTCTCATCTGCAAAATGGGGAGGCTACAAAGAGGGTGTCCAGCACAGCAGACGCCCAGTAAATGCCGGCCATCCCAGGGTTCTAAGAGGACGACACCTCCTGTGTGGCCCGGTCTGTTGCTCTCAGGACGCACCCAACAGGCACTGAAGCAGGAGAGCCCTGAGCTCTGCAGGGGTTGGGTCTGGCCGCCCTGCCCCCACCCCCCAGCTCTGTGCCCAGGGTGTCATCTCTGGCAAGGGTGCCAGTAAGTGCCGGCTACAGGAACCACAGCGACCACAACCCCTCAGGCCCCTCAGATACCACGGCCTGGAGACAGGGGCTGGATGCACTGACCACAAGGCTAGGCTGAACCAAGCGGCCAGGAGGGATAAATGTCCACTCTCTGAGCCCTGAGGTGAAGCCAGGGCAGGAAGTTCTGGCCCCCAGTGTGGAAGACAGGTCACGCCAGGCACCAGGAAATACTTCCGAGGGTATTTTTATCTTGAGAACATCCTTCCACGAGGAGTAGGAGCAGAAGGGAGACAGGGTGTCCTTGGCCCCGGGCCCCTGGAAGCAGCAGAGGACCAAGACTCCTTGTGCCCTTTGCTAGAGTGGCCATTACAGACACTGCCCCATCCCTGGGCCTCCTTGGGTCCCGGGACCAAGTGGGGCCTGGGGGATCTTGGGATTACTCATGGGGCCCCCAGCTCTGCTCAAACTCACTGTGTGACCTAGGGCAGGCCCCCATCCCTCTCTGGACCTCCCTCTGGGAGGCAAACTTTCCTGAGCGCTCGCTCACTGCTGGACTCAGCTGGGCACCAGGGGCTCTGTGGTGGACCGGCAGGGTTTGTCTACAAGGGGCACTTCATCAAGCAGGAAGACAGCGAGCTAGGTAGCAGCCACAACAGGCAGGATCAGAGACATGGTCAGAGCCTTTGGAGGCCATGGGAGGAATATGACCCAGTCAGGGGCAGGGGACTCCCTGGAGAGGGCCCAGCTCAGACTGACCACACACTGCCAGGAGCACTCGGGGTCCCAGAGAGCAGGGTGCACATTGGCTCTGCTCCTCACACACTAGGCCTTGGGCAAAGCTCGCCCAACTCTGAACTCTGTTCCTACTACATGTGAGGGGGCTGGCCCTTCCAGCACCTGCATTCAGGATCCTAAAGATTTGGGGCTGAGCAGGGTGGAGAAAGAGACCCTAAAAGCAGGAAGACGAGGCGCTGAGTGCCTGTGCACTTCACACCGATGTGTAGAAGCAGAGGTGCCGAGAGGCCCTGCACGTTATTTTAATGAGTTTGGACTTGGCCCCAAGAGCAATGGGCGCCAGAGAAGAGTTTGAAAGTATAAAACCAGAGGCAGTATGGCTTGCATTCCAATCTTGTCTCTGTCCCTTCCTGGATGGCCTTGAGCAAGTCATAACTCTCTGAGCCCAGTTTTCTCACCAGTGAGATGGGATGAATAACGTTATCTATTTCATGTGGTCATGATGGGTTTCATCAGTTTAGTACATGGAGCTGGAAATACCCTGGTTCCCCCACACCTCCCCACCACCTCATCTCTGAGCCTCTGACTCACCCTGGGAGGGTCACAGGTCCCTTCATGGAGGGCCTGGACTGGACTTCACTCCAAGCAGGAAGGGGAGAGCAGATAGGGCGGGAGGGACCATGCGGTGAGCAAAGGCACCGTGGTGTCCGTTTTCCTTACAGCTGTAATTTATCAATCTTCAACTTAAGTCTCAAACAGTTTCTAAGTGTGCACAGCAGAGCAGAGACCTGAGACAAAGGGGCAAGGAACGCCCTGGGATGTGAAAGGCCACGAAACAAAAGGCTGGAAAATTGGCCACCATAAAAATATTCGTGATGTTGCTTATTAAAATGCATTATAAGCAAAATGGACAGTAAATGATACGTTTGCTATAGAAAGGGCTGATATACTTAGTATATAAAGGGTTCTTATAAATCAACAAGAGAAAAGGACACAGTGGGAGTGTGAACCCCCCATCCTCAGTGGGGGGCGTCTCAGGAGTGTCCACACCCAGAGCCGCAGCCTGGGCTGGGCCCTCACCTCGGAAAACCCTGCTCTGCGTTTCATCTTTCAAATTCCAAGGATGCCTCCTCTAGGAAGCCTTTCAAGATTTCCCTGGGTCCCCTGCTGCTCCCTGCCAGGTCCCGGCAGCACGTTTCTTAGAGCCCTGGAATTGAATGTCTAGCTTCTGCTGAGTGCCCGGCACTGCACCCAGGAACAGTCCAGGTGAGATGGCCCACGTGTCTTTGAGCAAGGAGGAAGTAAGTTGCAGAGAGAAGCATTGTGTCCACCAACACCAGGCCCTGAGCAGCAGATCCAAGCCCCGCACCCATGACCTGGCCTCTGTCCCTCTGCATCCAGCCACCTCCTCCCTAAGGAGTCCTCCTGACTGAGGACCACCTTGCTTCACGGCAGGCTGGGCGCAGTGTGAGGCCTTCCAGGCAAAGGTCAGGCAGGACACAGCTTGACTCCTGGCCTCAGTGCCCCGTGGACCTGGACGCTTGCTACAGGAGCAGAGGGACACTTGTTTTCTCAGCTTTCCTCTTCTCCCCGTCCTCATCTTGTAAATATGGCTTTATTTTGGGAACAGAAGATTCACTAGGAAGGCCTGACAGACCTCTGAGGTCCAGGGTTCACCCTGGGATGGGCCGGAAGCTGTGCTCGGAGATCAGGAGGCCGGGAAAATAGGGTGGGCTTCCGGAAGACCCATCATTCCACTCAGGATCTTCTGGAGAGCTGGGCTCCAGGAGCACAAGCGAGGCCTTGGGCTCCGCCTGCTCGACGGACGGGGCATTCACTCCTTCGGCAGACAGCGCCTGGGCCTCCACTGTATGCAGACACGGTGCTCAGGGCCAAGACTGCGTGGGGGCAAGGCAGACAAAAACCATGCTGGGGAAGAAAGAACCGAGTCATACCTGAAGCAAAGTAGGCACAGGAAGACCTCTCTGAGGGGGCGACACGTGACTTGAGACAGCAGCGTTCTTGGAAATATGCGAAAGGACAAAGACCTTGAGGCTGGGATGTTGCTCCATGTGCTCAACGAGCTGGAGGGAGGCAGCGGGGCTAGAGCTGCGTGTGCCGGGGCACCCGAGCCTCCTCTTTCTCATCTGCCAGCAGTAAGAACAATCCACGCCCCAGAAATGGCTTTTGGAGGAAATGCTCCCACATCCTGCCTTGCTCGAGGAGACTGAGGCTCAGGGTGGCAAGGCAGCAAGCTAGAGGGCGTCTGACCCTCTGACCCACACAGCCTCACACTGGCCTCCACCACAGAGGCTTTTCCAACCCTAACAACTGGAACTGTGCACCTACGTGGACACTGTGACACATGTTACTTCCATTCACACTATGGTTCCTTCGGATAGTCACAACAGACTGGGGCTCAGAGAGGGTGAGCACCATGCCCAGGGTCACACAGCTGGTCCACCCAGAGCTGGGCAGGAATCACTGGAGTCCAGATTCAGGGCGACGGAAACCAAGACTCAGGCACTGACCACATGTCTGGCCCAGATGTCTCCAGGAAAAACCACAGTTTTCTCCAAAGGGCTAAGGACTGCCTCCTACAGGAAGCTTTCCCCGGCTGCCTCTCCTTCATGGCAAACCAGTACTGTGGGAGGCCAGGGGCTGCAGAGCCCAAGACTAGGGGGCAGGGGCATGGGGTCTGGACCGTATTAGGCCCTGCTGTGCTGCGTGGCCTTGAGCCACTGGCCCTCTCTGAGCCTGTGCCCAGGAAGATGAGGTAGATTGTGGGGGTGGTTTCCCCAAGAGCAGGAAAGGTGGCCCCTGAGAGCCCCAGGAAAAGCTTTCTCCTACCTGGAACTTTTATTTAGCACCAACTGTGTGCACCTTTCAACAATCCTGAGACTCTGCCCCAAGAGGAAGCAACAGGGTCAGAGATAGAATACAGTGCCCCAAGGCTACAGGCTAGTCAGTGCCATCCTCAGGCCGGACATCCTGGAGAGGCCGTGTGTACCCAGGGGCTGGGGCCCATGACCAGAAGCCAAGGGATGCGGAGGCTGCTCCCGCCTTCATCTGCACCGTCAGTGCTGCCAGCGGCCGGGGCTGGGGAGTCCTCCTGCACGCGGTCCCGGCCTCGCTGGCTCCGGCCTGCCCTCCTCTACATCTGAGCTACGTGTTTCTATGACTAATCTCTGTCTCATTTCCAGATCTGTGAAAGGGACCCAGTCCTACTGCCTGCCTGGTAGTCTACGCACAGTGCCCAGACCCCAGTCCAGCACACCAAGGTATGCACACACATGTGCATACATCCTGCGTGGACAGACGGCCTGGGGTGTGGTGTGTGTGACTCCAGGAGCGTCAGAGTATGCACGCACGTGGCCCAAGTCTGTTTCCCCAGAAACAGATCTAGAGTGGAGGGTTTGGGAGCAGGCAGTTTACTTGGGAGGTGACCAGAGAAGGACAGCAGCTGGAAGCAGGTGCTCTGGGAGCTGGAGGCTGCAGTGGCCGGGAGACAGGGTGCTGTGGTTCATCACACAGCTGCGTGGCCAGAGGTGGCGCTCATGCAGAGACCAGGGCATGAGGAACAAAGCTCACACACTGACCAGTGCGTGTCTACACACCCCTGCTCCTCTGGGAACATCAGCAAAGGGGCCTGGGCTGTGTCCTCACGAGGGCACATCTGTGCCTCCATCACATCAGGGCTGGACACCATGGGGTGAGTCTCCAAGTGTCTGTTCTTGCACGCGTGTATCTGTATGTGTGAGCTGTGTGTACACACGTGTGTAGGCGGTGTGACATAGCCATGCACACATGTTCAGGCTACATGCATGTGCATGCACTGAAGTCCGTCACCTGACCCTGGGTGCAGCTGTGGGGTGAAGGATATGGCTGTCCTGGTCACCCTGGTAATGGGGCAGGAGCTGGCTAAGCTGGGGCGCCTTGGTTCAAAAGAAGAGAAAAAAAAAATCAAACCACTGAACACAAAGAGGAGCAGGAGGGCTGAGAGGGCCAGGCTTGGCCCAGGCTCCAGTCGCAGCCTGGCCTGTCTGTCCTTGAGCCAGTGAGGGCTGCCAGAGCCAGGACACGAGTGCTCGACCCAGTGGGCAGACAGTCCGTGGTGTGGGGTCCCTTCGGAGACCGGGGAGTCCACCTGGGAAGGCAGCAGGCAGGGACGGGGACTGGGTGGGGCCGCCCTGCAGGTTCACCAGGCCCCAGAAGAGGGCGCTCCAGACGCCAGGCACATCAGGGCCGCTGGGCCAAGCCGCACGCGTCACCCTCTCCCGCCTGTTGAGGCGCTAACTGCACCGCCGCCTTGAGGCCGGGGCACTAACCCGGGTCGTGTGATGATTTATTCACGAGCTCCCGTCCCTTTCCCGTCCCCACGACCAGCTCGTCAGCCTCGCTGCCCTGCCGGCTGGGGAGGGAGGCGGATCCTTGCTCGCAAACATTGCCCGCTATTTATATCTCATCAGACGGAACCAGCCGGGCGCCGCTCCCCGCAGGCAGCCACCCGGCAGCGTCAGGCAGAGTCGAGGTGTGCACACTCTGCTCAGGAGCCTGGGCCAGACCTCCGCTCACAGCTACAGGGGCTTTGCCCTGCCTGCTCACTGCGTCCTGAGAAAGCCCTTTGAGGTAGGGTCTGCTGCTGTCCCCAGCGGGCAGATAAGGAAGCTGAGAGCTAAAGTGGCTTCTCCAAGGCCGAGAGCTCTAAGACCGAGAGCTGGGGACGAACCCCCTGCCAGGCCGCCCCCAAACCTGGGCCTTCGCTGCACAGCACAGACCTCCCCAGTTGAGTCCCAGAGGCGGGAGACTCATTACGATTCCTGTTTTACAGAAGAGGAAACTAAGGCTCAGAGAGGTGAAGGGACTTGCCCATGGTCATGCAGCCAGGAAGGAAAGCCAGACATATGACCCTGCCTGGTAATGTGCCCCAGGCAATGCCCTGGTGACCCTCCGGTGCATGCAGGGAGCAACCTCCAGGGGGAGAGAATGGCTCAGCATAGCCAGTCCCCACTGCTACCTGAAGCAGAAGCCATGTGGGGGCCCTTCACCCTGCGAGGTGGCCCTGCCTCAACACCCAGCCCACCTTCCAAACAGCTGTGGAGGCCAGCTTGCCGGGCTCTGGTGCCTCCAAGGGCCCAGCTGTCAGCACAGGGACAGTGTGAAGAGGCTTGGCATCCTACTGCTAACCTCTGACCATCACCCTCACAGACAAGGGGCCCCTCACTAGGCCACAGCGGCACTGGATGGGGGATTCCGGGAATCCCTTGCCCATCCCCTAGGCATCCCGTAATCTCTGGCTTCTCCTGAGACCCTGGGAACTGAGCCAGCTAGAACTCTGGCTACCGAAAGGCAGTCCAGGCCCCTCTCAGAGCCTCAGTGTCCTCATCTGTAAGACAGGTGCAGACAGGCCCTCTAGAGGGGCTGTGCCCTTGAGACGTGGGGCCAAGCACTGGGCCTTCACAGTCACCGCTCCGCTTGTGGCCACAGAGTAGGCTTTCATGTTGACGTTTGCAAAGCGGGAAGCAGCCCACCTGCGACCCACAGAGCTGCATGGGCTTTGCAGTGTGCCAGTTCTGGGCTCAAATTCCATCTCTGACTACTTGGTTGCATGTCTAGGCACCTGGCAGCCCCTCTGAGCCATGGTCTCCCTGCCTTCCTGCAGGCCTGTCCAGGTGTGTGACGGACTCCGCTCCGGCTTCAGCAAGCGCCTGAGAGCCAAACAGCTCCTCATTCCACTCGACCCCAAAGCCGGGGCAGCAGACACCCCTGAGGGACACCTCCACCTGGGCCTCCCCTCGGGGGCCCAGTGAGGGCCCGCAGTGCCCCGGACACAGGGCACAGCCCCTTCCTACTCTCCCCCAGCCAGTCCACAGCCCTGCCTGAGTGCCGACTACGTGCAATCCTAGGGATGCAGGTCAGACGAGGCCAGGCCCTGGGCAGGTCACTGGCCTCTCAGGGCCTCGTTCCCCATCTGTACTGTGCGGGCATTCAGATGTGACTGCTTTGAGGACCGACAAGTTCATAAAGAGCCTAGAGAAGAGTGACCACCATCACCATCATGAGCAGCAGCAGCATTTCTGTGCCAGGCACCAGGGGGACAGCAGGAGGGACCCACTCACTCCAGCACTGGCCATGCTGTGCCTTCATGGTCTGTTTGCAGGCCTGCCAGGCCCCAGGAATCCTCGAGCATGTCCATGCAGCCCTTTTCTGTGGCCCCAGCACGGCCTAGAAAGAGTTTCTGGAAAGAAGATGAGCACGCGTTTTCCGAGGGTTTGCCTCTTGCAATGCTGAACCCCAGCAGCCCCCGCTGGCAGGGTGCCAGCCGCTGGCAGCTTCTGCCTCATCCCTTGGCCTGGGTCTGGGGTCACCCCCTGCCCTCCATGGCCCCTGGGTTTCTTTGTGTCACACAAACCCTGGCCACACTAGGTGTCCTGAGCTTCTGGACCTGATTGTGCTGGAGTCGCCCAGCACAATGCTGGGCAGGAGCGAGGGCTGATGTCTGTGTGCAGAACCAGAAATGAGTGTGCAGGCCCACCAGGACTTTATCTCGATGCTCTCCCTTAAGCCTCCCAAGAGTCTTGCTTTGACATCAGAAGAAACTGAGGCACAGGAAGGTGGCCTCTGAACACTGAAGACCATGTGGGCTGTGACCAGCAATGGCAACAGCCCCCTTGAGCCCTGGTGGCACTCCCAGCCCCGAGCTTAGGGAAGCCACATTCTAGCCCCAGTGTAGGCCCTCAGTGGAGACGTGGAGGCTGGAAGGTGGAGCAGGAGGTACCTGGAGGCTGCATCGGGTCTCTGAGGCCTGCTCTGTATAGTGGATTGTAGGGACAAGCCCAGCACCTGGCAGTGGGCACTCAGCCATCAGCTGTGGAAGGAAGGGCAGGGGGTCCTAACTGTCCAGGGTCTACCAGCCTCCTGCCACTCAGGCCTCCACCTCCTATTGATAGGTCACCGGTTCAGGGGTCTCAGGCCCCCAGAGGGGCATTAAAGGTCCTGACACCAGGTTAACAGCCAGCAGACAGTGATGGCCCCATAAGCAAAGAAGAAGAGGCGCCAGGCCTGGCACAAAGGCAGGGAGTTGCAGAGACTCTGTGCCCATGAGCAAGGCCAGCATGGGGGCGAGGTGAGCAGGCCGGCCCTGAAAGTAGCCAGGGATGTGGGGACAGACCATTTGGGGCCCTGAAGCCGGGCTTCTGAAGGCTACTCTATCAGCCACAGCCAGACTTCTAGACAGAGGCTCAGAGGGGGCACCTCAGGCCCCATAAAGTCCCCAAACCCCTCTGAGCCTCATGCCTTCCTCTGTAAATGGGGTAAGAAGAGCACTGGCACCTGCCGAGGTCACCTCAGGGAAGCCACGCATCAACACCTACGAAAGCCCCAGGCAGCAGAAGCTTCCAGGAGCATGCTTTCCTGAGACCCCGGAGCCTGTCCTCCCTGCAGCTGGGGAGAGAGGTGGAGAGGTGACGGGGTCAGAAAACCCATGAGCTAGGGAGGTGCTGGGACAGAGTGCAGGACAGGGGACAGCAGAAGGCACTGGGACCTAAATGTTATTGAGGGTCTGAGCAGAACACGCAGGGCAGTGGGGCCCAAAGCCTCAGGTGCTGTGTACTCGCAGTGGCATGGCTCTCCCCCACCTGCACCACTGGCTAATCCGTGTCACTGTCACAGTGCACGAGCTCCTCACTCCTGCTTACACGTTCAGACACGTGCCCTCCACAGTCACGGCTCTGCGCAGCCACAGAACACACAGCCAAGCACCCCTCCTGCTCACTGGCCATCCATTCACAGCCTAACCCTGTCTACAAGACTGGTCCCAAGCCTACCCTCTGAACCCATTTGCTTGGGTTCTACCCCCTGAGGATGCTGTATTGTAGGAATGGGGATACAGAAAGGAGGGTGGGGGTCCATGAGACCCTGCACTCCCACAGCACCCGCACCCCAGGCCAAGGGGAGCCAGGTGGCTTGGACTCCCTCCAGATCCAGCCACCAGCATAGTGCTGATGGGAGCTCCTGCCAGCTCCTCAGTGCTGACAGGCTGATTAGGGGGTGGGGGGCCAGCTGGGCCCCCGCCTCCCACTGGAGCAGCTGCAGCCTTTGAGGGGTGCCACAGGAGGGGCTCCTGTCCCCTGCCTGCCTTTCTGCCCTCCCTGCAGCAGGCAGACACACCCTTCCCTGGGGAGCCCACGCCTGGGGGACTGGGCACTGCAGGGCATACACATGTCCACAACTGTGGTCCTTAAGTGAGCACACGCTGAGTGCCTACTGTGTGCCAGGCCTGTGGGACCCAGGGTTCCCATGGCTCCACTTGGGTCTGGAGTGGGCGACGTGACGCTATTGGACTCCCAGCAACACGGGGCTCAGGGGCTCCTCAGTTCACTGCAATCCACTCCTATGAAGGCACACGCCAAAAAGACGTGAACCCAATTGCAGCCTGACACACCTGACCCGGCGAGCAGCGTCCACCCCAGCCTCTCCCCTCAGGCCCCTACTTGGTTCCTCCCCAAGTCCACATGGATCTCTGCTCAGACGACCCTGCCCTCTCACAGGTTCTCTGGTCACTAACTCAGTCGCCCATGAACATGTGAGGGCTGGGATTCTCTTTTTGCTCAAGAGTGTTTCTTAGAGCAGTTTTAGGTTTACAACAAAATTGAGGGGAGGGAATAGAGAGCTCCATTTACACTGACCCTGCACATGCACATCCTCCCCATCATCAGTATTCCTCAATAGAGCAGGACCTTCACTATGACCCATGGCCCTGCCTGGGCCCGTCACCCGGAGTCCACAGGTTACATCAGGACCCGCTTGCGGTGCTGTACAGCCTGTGGGTGTGGACAGATGGACAAAGACTTGTATCTGCCACGACAGTATCACACAGAACGGTTCACTGCCCTAAAAACCCTGTGCTCTGCCTACCCATCTCCCCTTCTCCACCCCTGGCAACCACCAATCTGCCTGTTGTTTCCATAGGTCTGCCTTTTCCAGAACATTTGGTAGCTGGAATCACATGGCACAGCATCCAGCCCTTCAGGACTGGCTTTCATGCAGATGGCTAAGTATGCATTTGGGTTCTTCCATATATTTTCATGGCTTCAAAGCTCGTTTCTTTTTAGCACTAAAGGATACTGCACTGTCAGGGTAGACCACAGTTCATTTATCCATCACCTACTGAAGGACATCTTGGTTGCTTCCAGGTTTTGGCAATAACCAATAAAGCTGCCTGAAACATCTGCATGCAGGGGTTTGTGTGGATACAAGTTTCCAGCTTCCTTGGGTAAATCCCAAGGCGTATCACTGTTGGGCATACAGTAAAGTATGTTTAGTTTTATAAGAGCCAAACTGTCTTCCAGAGTGACTGTACCACTTGTGCCCCATCAGCCGTGAGGAGAGTTCCTGTTGCTCCTTCTAAAGGTATGGAGCGGTGTCTCACTGCTGTTTTGACTTACCCTTCCCTGCAGAAAAATGATATAGAGCGTCTTTTCATATGTTTACTTGCCATCTGTGTATCTTCTTTTGCTGAGGCATCTGTCCAGGTCTCTGGTCCATTTTTTTCCCTATTGTCTGTCATTTGTTCTCTATTGCTGAGTGTTAAGAGTTTTTGGTTTATTTTGGATAACAGCCCTTGATTAGATGTGTCTTTTGCAAATATTTTCTCCCTGTCTGAAGCTTGCCCTCTCATTCTATTGACATCATCTTTCCCAGAGCATTTAATTTTAATGAAGTCCATCCAGCTTGTCAATTATTCCTTTCATGGATCATGCCTTTGATATTGCATCTGAAAAGCCGTTAACTATACCCAAGGTCATCTTAGTTTTCTCCTACACTGTCTTCTAGGAGTTCCGTAGCTTTGTGCCTTACATTTACATTTATGACCCAGTCTGGTGAAGGGTCATGTGGTCTGTGTCCAGACTGTATCCTTCGCGTGTGGACATCCAGTGGTTCCAGCACTGTTTGTTGAAAGACTACCCTTGCTCCACTGTACTGCCTTCGCCCCACTGTCAATGATCTGTTGGCTGTGTTTGTGCGTGTCTATTTCTGGGCTCTCTCTTTTGCTCCATTGATCTATCTGTCTGTTCCATTGCCAATCCCACACTGTCTTGATTACTGTAGCTTTATAGTAAGTCTTTAAGGCAGTTAGCATCAGGCCTACAACTTTGCTCTTCTCCTTCAATAGTTGGCTGTTCTGGGTCCTTCACTTCTCCATATAAACTTTAGAATTAGTTTGCCGATATCTACTAAATAACTTTCTGGGATTTTGATTGGGATACATTGAACCTATAGATCAAGCTGGGAATAACTGACATCTAACAATATTGAGTCTTCCTATCCATGTACATGGAATGTCTCTCCATTTATTTAGCTTTTCTTTGATTTCATTCATCAGAGTTTTGTTGGATTTATATCTAGGTAGTTTCCTTGAGGGCTTCCCCGGTAGCTCAGGTGGTAAAGAATCCACCTGCAATGCAGGAGACTTGGGTTTTATTCCTGGGTCAGGAAGATCCCCCAGAGAAGGGATAGGCTACCCACTCCAGTATTCATGGGCTTCCCTGGTGGTTCAAAAGGTGAAAAATCTTCCTGCAATGCTGGAGACCCAGGTTCGATCCTGGGTCAGGAAGATTCCCTAGAGGAAGGCATGGCAACCCACTCCAGTATTCTTGCCTGGAGAATCCCCATCAATAGAGGAGCCTGGCAGACACGGCTGAGCGACTGAGCGCAGCGGTTTTGTTGTGGGGGTACTAATACAAATGGTATTGTGATTTTAATTTCAGATTTCACTTGTTTACTGCTGCCTCTGCTAAGTCGCTTCAGTTGTGTTAGACTCTGTGTGACCCCATAGATGGCAGCCCACCAGGCTCCCCCGTCCCTGGGATTCTCCAGGCAAGAACACTGGAGTGGGTTGCCATTTCCTCCTCCAATGCATGAAAGTGAAAAGTGAAAGGGAAGTCGCTCAGTTGTGTCTGACTCTTAGTGACCCCATGGACTTCAGCCTACCAGGCTCCTCCGTCCATGGGATTTTCCAGGCAAGAGTACTGGAGTGGGGTGCCATTGATTTAACTGCTTATTATTAGGTTGGTGCAAAAGTAATTGCAGTTTTGCATTGTTAACCTTCGCCATCTGATATTGGAATACATTCTTAAATAAATGTGGTGATGTTATACATCATTTTAATGCACATATTTTGCTTTATTTTTTTGCTAATGACTTATTACTTGCTGTTTATTTTATATGTAGTTTAGACTATGGAAATGATGTTAGACAAAAAGCAAATTCAAGCAATTTTCTTATTCGAGTTCAAAATGGGTGGTAAAGCAGTGGAGACAACTTGCAACATCAACAGTGCATTTGGCCCAGCAAAGGTACAATGCGGGGATGGTTCAAGAAGTTTTGCAAAGGAGGTGAGAGCCTTGAAGATGAGCATAGTGGCCTGCCATCAAGTTGACAACAACCAACTGAGAGCAATCATCAAAGCTGATTCTCTCACAACTGCATGAGAAGTTGCCGGAAAACTCAACGTCAACCATTAACAGTCGTTCAGCATCTGAAGCAAATTGGAAAGATGAAAAGCTCAATAAGTGGGTGTCTCATGAGCTAATCAAAACCAAAAAAATTGTTTTGAAGTGCCATCTTCTCTTATTCCATGCAACAACAACAAACCATTTCTATATCAGATTATTGTGACATGTGACAAAAAGTGGATTTTATATGACAACTGGTGATGACCAGCTCAGTGGATGGACCAATAAGAAGCTCCAAAGCACTTCCCAAAGCCAAATTTGCACTAAAAGAAGGTCACGGTCAGTGTTCGGTGGTCTGCTGCCCATCTGATCCACTACAGCGTTCTGAATCCTGGTGAAACCATTAAATCTGAGAAGTATGCTCAGCAAATCGATGAGATGCACCCAAAACTGCAATGCCTGCAGCCGTACTGGTCAACTGAATGGGCCCAATTCTTCTCCATGACAACACGAGACTGAATGTCACACAACCAGCGCTTCAAAAGTTAAACAACTTGGGTTACGAAGTTTTGCCTCATCTGCCATATTCACCTGACCTCTCGCCAACCAACTACCACTTCTTAAAGCTTCTCGACAGCTTTCTGCAGGGAAAACACTTCTACAACCAGCAGGAGGCAGAAAATGCTTTCCAAGAGTTCATCGAATCCCAAAACATGGGTTTTTACGCTACAGGAATAAACATACTGATTTCCTTATTTCTCATTGGCAAAAATGTATTGATTGTAATGGTTCCTATTTTGAGTAATCAAGATGTGTTTGAACCTAGTTATAATGATTTAAAATTCACATCTGAAACTGCAATTACATTTGCACCAAATAGTTCCATGGGCTTCCCTGGTGGCTTGGTGGTAAAGAACCTGCCTGTCAGTGCAGGAGATGGAGGAGACAGGGTTCGATCACTGGGTTGGGAAGATCCCCTGGAGAAGGAAATGACAACCCACTTCAGTAATCTTGCCTGGAGAATCCCATGGACAGAGAAGCCTGGTGGGCTACAGTCCATGGGATCGGGGGCAAAAAGTCAGACACGACTGAAGCAACTTAGCACGGAGCACGGAAATACTTCCTGGAGCTTTTGTGTCAATTTCTTCAGATTTTCTACATAGATGATCATGTCATTTGTGGGTAGAGATAGTTTTATGTCTTCCTCCCCAATCTGTATTATCTTTTATTCCGTTTTCTTTCCTCCTTAGCCAGGATTTCCAGTAAGATGTTGAAAAGCAATCATGAGAGACAACTTCTTTGCCTTGTTCCTGATTCTAGTGGGAAGTTTCTCATCGTTCAGTAGGATGCCAGCTCTAGATTTCTGTAGGTGCCTTTAACAAGTTGAGAAAGTTTCCCTTGATTCCTAGTTCACTGAGAATTTGTATTACAAATGGATGTTGGCCGGGCTTTGTTTTCTCCCTTGGTATGTCCTGGTGCTTGGAGGAAGCGTCGGCCCATGGCAGGCCCTCAGTGGTCACCTCTGAACGGAATGGGTGCAGCATGTAGAAAAGGCTCTAGCAGGGAGAGGGAGACACCACAGCGCTGGCCTTGGGTGGGTGAGAGTGGAGGGGCCGAGTGGACATGGAGCACAACAATCCAGTCACAGGGAAGGGATGCAGGCAGGGTGAAGGGGTGCAGGTGGCGGGAGGTGGGAGCTGCAGTGGGAGCAAGTGGAAGGCTCCGCTTCGATTTTCTCAGTAAGGAGGCGGCCACACTGTCGGCTGAGAGTCCAGGAGCCTAGAGGGGAGGCAGGGCCCCAGAACCAAGATAGCAGCTTCTGGACGGAGAGGGAGGAGGTGGGCCTGGGACCAGAGCAAGAGAGGGGTCCAGGCAGCACCAGAGCAGCAGAGGGTCATGCCTTTTAAATCTCATCTCCTGCATGTCCAGGAGGGACAGGGTGGGCTCAGGAAGCAGGCGGCAGGGGACCAGGGCACCAGGGATGGTTCTGAAGGGCTCTCTAAGTTCCACTGGCTGCACACTCACCCTGGGAGGCACGGGCGCCACCACAGCCTTATGTGGGGCCAGGGCCAGACACCCCTCCCCTGAGGTACCTTCTTTGCTCCGCCAGCCCCAGTCCCTGCCGAGGACTTCTACTCAGGCCACGTGAATTCATTTAACTTTGATCCAAAGTGAAGTGGATGGGGGATGGGTCGATGGGCAGCACAGCACTGCTCCGCCCCAAGCAGCTCTGCCGTGCCCTCGCATCCCAGCCTCTCAGCAGCACTCACGCGAAGGTCTGCAGAAAGTCCAACACGCCCACCTATGCTGAAGCACAGAATTCAGCCCTGGGAGGGGTCGGGGCTCCCGGGACAAGGGGCTGATGGAGAGATGGGAGCCTCATCTTTGCCTAAGGAAAGGATAAAGGAGGCCTGATCCCTATCCTGAGAGCTTTAGCAGGGCCCTGGCCTAAATCTTTCCCTTGCATGAGCCTCTCAGCACAGAGCAATTGCTCAAACAATGACCTGTCTTCCTATCCTAGTTTTGTGGGAGTAAAGATGAGGGAGATTGGACCAGCCCGAGTCCTGTGGCTGAGGTCTCAGGGGATGGAGGAGGGAAGGTCATTCAGCCCCTCCCCCTCTTGAGCTTCGATTTTCCCACTGGTAAAATGGACAGGCCACTGAGAATCCTTCACCATCTAGGCTTCTGAAATACTCCTAAAACCTGGCATGCAGAACCACATTTGAAAGGGCAGACTTGGCCCTGTTTCTCAGAATAGTGAGGCTCAGAAGGGTGAAGCTGCTTGCCTGGAGCCACAAACAGGGCAAGGGGCAGCCCTACTTAAATCCAGGCCAACCTGGCTCATGCCCAACACTGCACCTGGATCCTCAGCCCAGGTCTCAGCCTTCCCTCAAGGGAGAGCCCAGCAGGACCCGTGGCCTTCTCACAGGACCTCATGTCTTTGGAAGGTCCTGGGGCCTCCAGCCTCGGCGCTTCTCCAGCTGGCCGCCTGCCTCCCTTGGTGCCTCATCTCTCAATCCCTGCCCCTCTCCCAGCCAGTACATTTGAGAATTAAATGAGACAAAGTTCGGGAGAGCACTGTGCACAGTGCCTGGAACCAGAACACAGAATAAACAGTCATCTTCATTATTATCTTTGGGCGCAGAGTCTCACTGAAACATCAGAGCACTTCCTGAGAAATAAAGGCACCCAGTGACACCATGGGTTGCTGAAGTCACCGCCAAGGCAGGCATTTTGCTGAAGCATCCAAAATATCCTGATGGTCACCAGGAGCCAAGGGAGGGGGCTGAGGACACCCAAGCTCCCGGGGCAGCAACCTCAGGCCAGCAGATCCCAGCGGCTCAACAGCACATCAACCATCTCCAAAGGGACTCTGCCTGGCAGCCTAGGGATGCAGCCAGGACGGGGACACAGGAAGATTGAAACCCAACTTTCTCCCTCCAGGGACAGCAGGCTTGCAGGGAAACCAAGACGCCTGAGGAGGCCCTGCAGGCTCCAGGGACAGATGGACTATTAGAAACGAGAGAGGCTGGGCTGCTATGTGAGCTGAGCCTCAGTGTTGGCATCTGGAAATAGGGCAGCTGCTCGTCATCCTTGGGTCTAACCATGAGGACCCACCAGGATGAGAAAGGGTGCCACATGTGGCAGGGGCACTGGGAAAGACCTCAACCTGGGGAAGGACAAAGTTTAAGGAAATAACCACTCAGCAGGAGCTAGCAGCAGCCAGGAAGGGAACCATAGAAAGGTATTTCAACAGGAAGAAAAGCTCCACTGGCTCTAAAACAAGAAAGGTGCCCATGGAGGCGCTGACAAGGACAGAGTCTCGTCCTTTCTCCAAGGGGCAGGGCAGCGACCACCCTGGAGGGCACATCGCTAGTGGCTATAAAAGTTGCTAAGGCACAGGCCCTCTGACCCAGCAGGGCTACATGCAGACTTCTTGCTTGCATGGTCCTGGCACAGGGACCTCACGACCCAGGTGATCACAGCAGTGTTATGTGGGGTGGTGAGGCTGCTCACAAACCAGAAATCCAGCCCAATGCACGCAATGCAGGTGACTGTAAAACCATTCTGCTCATGGACGTACTGATCAAAGGTGCCATCTACTACACCTCTCCCGTGCATTTCCACTTAGAGTTCCCGCAGTCTGATGAGGGGGAGGACCATCAATACCTCCCCTTGCAGATGAGCAAATAGGGGCACAGAACAGTCAAGAAATCTGCCCAAGGACACACAGCTGGTAAGTAGCACAAACCAAGCATACTGAACATGCTTCTCTCTCCAAGATATATTGCTAAACAACTACATATTTTTCTTAAAGGAGAAAAAAATCAGGATGCAGGACAGCATACCCAGGTTGAGTGATGGCTCTTCCAAACTACGTGTTCACCCAGTACCTGTGAATGTGAGTTCATTTAGGTAAAGAGTCTTTTCAGATATAATTAAGCAAGGGATCTGGAGATGAGATCATCCTGGATCATACATGCTAAGTCACTTCAGTGATGTCTGACTTTGTGTGACCCCATGGACTGTAGCATGCCAAGCTCCTCTGTCCACAGGATTCTCCAGGCAAGAATACTGGAGTGGATAGCCAGGCCCTCCTCCAGGGGATCTTCCCAACCCAGGGATCAAACCCATGTCTCTTAAGTCTCCTGCATTGATAGACGCGTTCTTTACCACTGAGTCATCAGGGGAAAATGGCCCTAAATCCAATGACAAGTCTCCTCTAGAGAGGAGAGAAGACTCGGAGCAGAAGGCCATATGAAGACACATGGCAGGGACACGTCTACCAGCCAAGGAACCCCAGGAGGGCTCAAGGAGGAAGCGACTCTGCCAACGTCTTGAATTCAGACTCTGGCCCTGGAACCGAGAGACAATAGCCTGCTCTGTTTTAAGCCCCCAGTCTGTTTTGACTTGTTACAGAAGAAAGTAGTACAGACTCCACCTGCTGCCCACCATCCCACTTCCATTTTCCCCTTGGGACCTAGCTGACTGACGTCCTCAGGACGGCAGCCCCACGCAGGGCAGTGCAGACATGTCAGCTGTGCAGATTTGTTCAACCACTTGCCCTCATGTTCCCTGTTACCAGATGAGCAGACTGAGACCATAGGCTCAGGTCACAGCTCCCAGGGGTGCTGCTCCCCCGCCGCCCCCTCCACCGGTGTCTGATCTGAGGCCCACCAGGAGGGCAGCTGGGTCAGGACAGAACCCAGAGCTTGGCCACCTCGCTCTGTAGCCTCAGGGTCAGGGCATCTGCCGCAGGATTGGGACAAAGCCCACAAGTGCCCCGAGGCTATAGCTGGCAGGGCCAGCAGAGGAAAGGAAAAGGGTGGCTGGGGTCTCCTCTGCTATGAAACCCCCAGGGAGGGGACAGGCCATTCTGTGGCTGCCCCCAAGGACTTTTGAAGGCATCCCCTCCAATGGTCCTGAAGGCTCCTGGAGCCAGGGTGGGGGTTGGGGGAGACTTGGCCACCCTGGCCAGGCAGGTGCTGCTGACAGCTTGAGGCACAGCGGGCCAAGGTGATGGGCACAGTTAGCCTCCGGCCTGCATGGCAGAGGGGCTGGGGGCAGGGAGCAAGGAGGCTGCCCTGGCTGCCCTGGCTGCCCTGACCGCAGAGCTGGAGCGGAAGGGGGAAAAGAAAACAGATTCCCAGACGGAGGCGTGATGCTCACATCCACTTCACAAGCAGGACTGCTGAGGCGTGGCGTGAGCACCCGGGCGGTCCTCTCAACTCAGCCTCTCAGACTTTCCACGGGGGCTCTCAGTGGGGCCAGGCGGGGACCGTCCTTCTGATTCCTCCAAACCAGGTGACAGGACTGCTGGTGGCACCCAGCAGGAAGCTCGGTGGCCGACTGAGGGTGACCGTCCCCAGCAGAGGCCTGTTTCCCCACCCCCACCGCCCCCAGGGCCTCAGAAGAGCAACCTGGCCAGCGCTTCCCCTTCAGGGTCAGGCACCACACCGGCCTCAGCCTCGCATTTGTCCATGCTGGGCCACACAGTCCCTAAGACCCAGAAGGCATGGACAGCCCAGGTCTGCCTGCAGCAGGGTGACCTCCCCGCGGGTGCTAAGCCAGGGCTCCACCCCGGGTCCCTGGAACCAGGATTTCTGAGGGTGGAGCCAGATCTGGATTCTCCAACTGCTGCCCGAGGGAGCTGAGGAAGGAGGTACCCCAGCAAAGATGCAACACACCTCCCAGGGCCAAGATACACCAACTCTGCAGCTCCAGGTTCTCTGTCCCAAAGAGGCCACAACCACAACTCAGAGCCCACTGCCTGGGAACTCGGGTGACTGTGCATTCCTAGATTCCACAGCTAAGATTCCATGGTCCCAAGGCTCCGACTTAGCCCTCAAGCCAACACCATCGAAGGAGATAGGATGAAGCCCCAGGGGATGGGGCCCGGGGCACCAGCATGGACAGCAGGGTGGAAGATGAGAAACATGGAAAGGGGGATGGGGAGAGAGACACAGGGCGCTGCCGACATGTACTGGTGAAGCACTCGGACAACCCAGAAAGTTCTCTAATGACAGTCACCTCGAGTGCATGTAGCTTCATGGTAGGGGTGAGGGGAAGACAAAGTTTGAGAAAAAGAAATTCATTTCTATCCTTAAAATTTTCTGATGCTTTACCATGAGCATGTAACACTCTTGTCATAAAAAGCTGTGATAATTAGCAGAAGAATATGACAAAGTCTATGCTTCCTTAAGTGTCTGTTCACTTGTTTCATTATCTCCCCAACCGAGACATCAGTTCCCAGGCCCCAGCCCCAGGCACAGGGCATAGCAATGATGCTTGCTGGAGACTTAATTGTCAGAAGAATGAATAATGCTGAATTCTGAGCTCCTCGAGGCCTGTGTCACTAAAACTCACCCATCGGAGACCTCCAGAGCTCTTTGAGAACAGAAAGAGAGCCCAGCAAGGATAGCGAGATCCAAGGGCCCATCCCGAGGGTGTCATGTGAGAGGGGCTCCAGGGCCCTGCCCACACCCTGCCTCCACAAGGTCATGGCCCAGGCCCCTGGGAAGCCCCACCTCTGAGCCCCACCTGACCCCAGATCCCAGCTCCCACAGGAGTCACCAGCATCCATCCTACTCTGCCCTCCCAGTGACAGTGACCCAGAGAGGCACCTCTGCTCCTGGAAAGAGGCCAGATGAAGCCAGCTCCCCTTGGCACCCCTGGCCCAGCTTGGCCTGGAACCAAGAGCCCAGAGGCACAGGGTCGGGGCAGGGGGTGGCGTGACTGCTACCACCCAGAATGCCAGCTGCTGGCAGAGATTTATTTTTACTTTAAGTGCTGGGGAATTGCAGGCTGGAGCAGCCAACTCAGGGGGCTTGGGTTGCAGCTGGAAGGAGAGGAGGTGGGCGGGGAGCGGGGGCACAGCCCCTCCTTGACCTTGGCCATCGGCTGTTCAAACACACACACAGAGCTCAGTACCTCGGTATCTCCACATTCACCCCACTCACCCACCCAGCCCAGCTCTCCAAGGGATGCCTCCAAGATGCTGTGAGGAGGCTTTAGAGGCAGAGGGTCTCAACTGCTGCCCCCAACTCTGCTCCTAGAGAGACCTGCCACCTCCAGCTGGGGCTGTCCCTCTCAGGCCACAGGCTGCCCACTCCCACAGTGAGCATGTCCCACCGTCCTCTCCCCCAGGCTGCCCCCACAGTTGGGGACCATGGCCACAGTGAGCGGGTGGGACCAGGCTGTTCCAGAGGTGAGTTCAGGAGATGAGCACTCAGGGTACTAACACTCCAAGGGAGACCGACAGGAAACAAGACAAACACGAGGGACCGCTTTGCCCAGGGGAGCCCGAGAGGCAAGACCTGAAGGTGATGAGGGCGGAGTCAAGTGGACATCTGCAGGGGAGTGTTGGGGCAGGAGCTGGCCTGCGTGCTGGAGGTGCAGAGGGGAGGGAGCAGGATGACCTGAGGGGAAGAGGAAGCGAAGGCACAAGGAGGACCAGTCTGCAGGGCCCGGTGGACCAGGATGAGGAGGGTCCAGAGCCCAGACCCTAGGGGCCACGCAAAGAGAGCCACGTGTGGTGCTACCCGACTGAAGGCTAACTGGGGGCCCAGGGCCCCCACAGCCTCATGCAGCCTTTGCAGCTGCCACTTCAGCAGCTGGGCAGGAAGACGGAGCAGCGGGACACAGGTGGGGTGAGTGGAGGCAGGGGAGTCGGGAGGTGACTCGGCTGCCCTCGCTGGGCCTCAGTTTCCCCACCTGTCCAAGGGGAGGAGGGTATCAGGGGAGGGGCAGTTGTGCCCGGTGTCACTCACAGCAAAAGCCCCAGCACCAGCCCACACCCTCTGCCACGGAGCCCCTCCACTCCACACCCCATTTGTTTTAGGAACCCCCAGAGGCACTCACAGAGGCTCACATTTCACTGTCCCGTCCCGGGCATCTCAGAAGCCTCCCTGCCTGATGCTTTGATCCCACTTCACAGATGACAGACTGGGGCCCAAGAGGAGAAGTGACGCCGCAGTCAGACCACTGGCTGCACTTGCCCCGGTTGCCTGCCCCAAAGTCTCTCCCGAAACAAGGAGATCCTTGGGGGCAAGGGCCGGGTCTGCATTTACTCAACACCCATTTATTAAGCACCTTCTGTATGCCAGACACTGCACTGGGGCCACAGCTCAGCAGGGAGCACCAGAGTCTCCACCCCAGGAGCACACTTCTGCTGAGGCTCTGCGGCAGAGAAAGCAGCCCAGACACAGACCCGCTGAACATTTACAGAGCTCCTACTGCATGCGAGGCCTTAACCAGGCCCTGAGGACACAGCAACCTGGGAGCTGGGATGGCGGGCAGGCACCAGGCCCTGTAGGGGTCCAGCCCTGGGTGTAGGAGCCGCCACAGTCAGCCTGGCGCAGAGACACATCTGGGCAGGGTATCTGGGGGATGCAGGAAGGTGGGCTCTGGGTCGGAGCCATGTTCCAGTCTCTCTGGGAGCCTCCCTGGGACTCAAAAGCTATTGCCACCCTCTGCACTGGCTGACCATTAGGAAATTAAATCGGCTGGCAGAGTGCTGGGCCCTCAGCCAGTGCCCAGTGAGGGCTCCAATTCTGCTCTCGGCCCCAGATCCTCTGGAAAACCCGCCTGCCTGAGCTTGGCCTCACCCCCACCCCCAACCCCATCCCCACCCCCACGGCTTCTCTGAAGCCTCTGAGCCTCCTGCCCTGCCCGCAGCCCAGTTTCAGGCTGGCTCTCTTTCATCTCTGGCCTTCCCCTGGCTGTCTCCCTACCACACGGCCAAATTCCTCTGGAGCAGCCATCCTGTTGTCCAAGCCCACACCCACCACACCTTCCGAGTGGCCAGCCCAGCTTCCAACCCCTTGTTGTCCATGAGTTGCCTCCCCCAGCCCCTCCTCCAGGTCAGCAGTGGCAAGGCTCCAGCTGCAGCCCCAGGGGAGGGGCAGGTGTGCCCAGTGTCACTCACAGCAAAAGCCCCAGCAGGGGCTCAGCAACAGGCACCAGGTGAACCCAGTCAAAGGACAGCCAGACTGAGCTGGGAGCAGCAGGCTGAGTGGGATTCAGGTGGGCCCTGAGGGGGCTCAGCAGCCTCCAGCCTGGAGCCAGACAATGGCCACAGAGGTTTCTGGGAGTGACAGTGCATTTGCTTCCACCCCAGACACTGTGCCAAGGCTCTGGGTGCCATTCTTGGTGTTGCCAGCCATGGCCCAGGGCACCTGAGGCCTCACCAGGCCAGAGGAATCTGCTCACAGCCAAGCCGGTCCCAGTGCTTCACAAGTACAGGGCGCTGCGGTCGCTGTGACTGCTGTTACTGTTATCACTGCTGTCCTACTACTTCACTGCCTCAGGGCCACCAGTGTTTCCTTGTCCTGTTTGGGCAGACTTGAGAGGAGGGAAAGCATGGCCCTGAGACAGGAAACCCAACAGGGCAGCCCTCTGGCCTAGGGAGAGCAAGGTGGAGTTTTATGCTCAAACTCCTGACAAGCTGTGTGGCTCTGGGCAAGATCTTACCCCTCCCTGGGCACTTTTTCCTCCCAGTACAGCACAGTTCACTGAACATCCTTCCACCAGGTACATATCTCAGGGGGTCCCCTCCTGAGCAACCTGAAGCCCGATGAGGGTCTGACATGGCAGTCGGGCATGGGAGGAGGTCCAGGGAGAGACCAGCAAAGTCAGGCTCTGCCCCTTTCACCAAGGGATGGTCCATCCCATTCAGGACTAGGGAGGGGGCTCTGCTCTACCCTCACCTGGACAGGGGGCACAAGGTAAGGTCCGGGACTGGGAATTCAGAGATGCCAGGTATGTCCCGATCACAGTGGTAAAGAATCTGCCTGCCAGGACAGAAGACCCAGGTTTGATCCCTGGGATGGGAAGATCCTTGGAGAAGGAAATGGCAACCCATGCCAGTATTCTTGCCTGGAGAATCCCATGGACAGAGGAGCCTGGCAGGCTACAGCCCATGGGGTCGCAAAGAGTTGGACATGACTGAGCACACAAACATATATACACACAGGTGTTTGTAAACACCCAGCATTTGTAGAATGCCCAGTGCATGTGCTTAGCGGTACATCAGTAGGGAAGAGGGACCTCCGCTGCTGTCCAGCATACTGGTGCCCCCTTCTTGTCCCCAAGGATGCTCAAACAAGCCCCTCCCCTTTGCACCCTGCTCTCCCTTGGGGTCTTGGCCCCACATGATGGAAGCCCCCTTTCTGGAGCTGCCAAAACCCGGCCCCCTACCTGGAAGGGAGGGGCTGTCCGAAAGCCGAGGGGCAGATTTTGCTGGGGAGTTTCTTTGAGATGGGAATCCAGCACGAGGTGGGGGTGCTCTTCTCACAACGGAGGAGGAAGCATGCCACAGGAAGGCCAGAAAGCCCCACCGCTCCATGGGCTGTCCCCTCCCTGGCCCTCCCTGGCCACATGGTGGCGGTCGGGACGGAGACCTGTGATGAGGCACTGCATAGGAGCAAACTAGCACAAGGGGAGGTTGGGGTCCAAGTCAGGCAGCAGCCAGGGTCTGGCTGTCCTTTGCACCTAGGGAGCAGGTGAGGGGTAGGCCAGAGGCTACCACCTTCTGGGTTCACACCTTCCAGGAGGCGGCTGCTGATTTCAGCGGCGTGTGGGCGCCTCTGTGCTCCCAGGAAACGAAGCCTGAAAACCCCGGGCTGTGGGACGGGACATGGATATGGGGGACAGGAGGTCCCCAGCACTTTATTCCAGGGCCCGTCCTGGGCATGGGGGAGCAGAGAAGCGGGCAGTGGTCCCGGCAGTGCAGTGCTCTGGGAGGATGAGCAGCCCAGGAAACGGGAAGCAGGGTGGCCAGGTCCTAGCAGATCCAGGCCATGGGGAGGCAGAACTAAAGACCACCTCCAAAGAGACACTTTCCTGTGCTCTCTCGTTCTGAACACAGGTGTTTAAATATACACAAGACATGTGCACACTCGTCAGAACAGGCCTCGAATCCCATCTGAAGCCCCACAGGAGCTCTGCACCCAGCTGCTCTCTCCGGGGCCCCTCCCCGCGCCCCAGGACGTCCAGAGCAGACCGCAGCACGGTGAGAGGACCCCGGCCCTGAATCCGCCGGGCTTCTCAGCCAAGGCCCCCCCCCCCGCTCCGCGATCAAAGCCGATTTCTAAAAGCAAAGGAAAAAAAAAAAAAAAAAAAGGTGCGCCTGGACTCGCTGGCTAGCTCACTCGCCAGCGGAGAACACCGTTTCCAGAATGTTTTTGCTCCATTAGAGCACAGAAGATGAGAAAGAGAGCCGACTCCAAGGACCCGCAGCCCTTGGGCCTGGGGGCATTTTCCCGGCCGCCAGTAGTCCGCGCTCCCCTGCGCATCCCGACCCCAGTCGGGGGGTCTCCGGAGAAGGTCATGGGTAAGACTGACGCTGCCCACGAAAGTGCCTTCCCACGCTCCCTCCCGAATCTTTTCGTGCAAGTCGTCCAGAAGGGGACCGTGGGCGCCTCAAAGTTTCCCGGAGCGCCCCCAGGACGAAGGTTAGCAAGAAGCGAAGTTCCTTGGTGGCGGTGGCTGGAGACATGGCAGGGGAGAAAAGCTTGCAGTCAGCATTTCCTCCGATAGCTCACCAGGGAGGGGGAGAAAGGGGAGAAAAAGAAAAAAAACAGAAAACGAGAGGACGAACCAAGCCCGCCGTCCCACCTGCCCTGCTGCGGCACCCTCTCTTGCTCGGTCGGCCCGGGAGGGGACCGGCGGGGAGCTGGAGCCGAGCCCCCGGGCGCTTACCTCGGTCAGTGCCCTGTACACTGCGCGCTCCGCGTCCTCCGAGCTCCGGGCGGCTGTTCCTGGCCCCGGCAGCCGCCGCGCTGCCTGCATCGCTGCCGCCGCCTCAGGGCAGCCCCCGGGGGTGCTCCATGCTGAGGGGCGCGTCGGTCTGGGCCGCCGATCGCCCCGGTCCAGCCGCGGGTCGGGGGCGCGCGCCTGGACGGCGCCCCCGGTCGCGGGGCGCACGCTCGGGTCGGCGCGGTTGGCTTCCGTCCCTCAGTCCGGCGGCTCGTGCGGCCGATCCAACCCCTCCCCCGCCTGCTGCTATCTGATCCCAGGCTGGGCCCGGCCGCGCTCCCCTACGCCCAGGCGCCCCGCGCCTCCACGCCCGCTCCGGCCGCTCGCCCTCAGCTACGGTTCCCCGGGAGGCGGTGGCAGAGGCAAGGCCCGGAGAAGGCGGGGAGAGTGGAATGGAGGGCGAGGAGGCGGCAGGAGACTGAGGCTCGGCGCGCTCCCAGCTCCGCGCCCGGCTGTCACCAGAACCCAGCTCGGCAACAACTCTAACTCTCAGCCGAGAGCACTCCCGCTCTGCGCCGCTCCGCCGCCGCCCCCGCCCACCAGACCCAGGCCTGACCGGGCGTCCCTGGCCCCGGCCCCCCTCCACACACAGACACACCACCAGCCACTTGCGCACTGGAGCGCGCGCGCGAGCGTGCACACGCGCGCGCACACACACACACACAGGCGGAGGCATGTCCTCCCAGGGACCCACACAGGTGCATGGCGAAGGCACACACAGCCAAGCACACGAGCTCAGGCGTCTGGATCCACACATGCAGAATGCATGCTGTGACATACATGACGGTTGCAGGTGTACAGGTACGATAAACACTCATACTTCCACGTGCAGGCTGGTGGCTGCGGGAGGGCACCTGTGCACAGATCTCAACTTGCACATTCCCATGGACTCCTTTCCCGTTGCACACAGGCGTGCACACTCGGACACACATATTTCTCCCTCTTTAATAGAATTTGTCTCCTCATCGTGCGCTCTGCTTGACTCTTCCGTCTCCTGCTTTCTTTCTGTGCTCCTCCCCCTGCCCTCTTTCTCCGAGGACCTGACCCCCATGTGACCCTCTTCTCTTGCCACCCCTGCCTCTGCCTCTTCCCAGCCTGTTCCCACAGGCCTGCCCTTCAAGCCTCCTGGGGCCTATTGTCTGGGCCTCAGATCTCTCAGCCATTGGCAGGGCCCAGGCCTTTCATCCCCGAACACAGACCTGCCCTGCTGGACCTTGGCCTAAAAGGGAGACCCCATTTTATCACCAGTCTGAACCCTTGCTCAGCTCAGGGGCCACAGATTTGGGCCAAGGAGGTAGGTCTGTGCCCAGAGCATCAGCCTCAAAGAGCTCTCTGGCCCCCTCAGCCTTCAGCTTCCCCTTTAATGTGAAATATAATTATGTGTCTGCACAGCAGGGAGACTGGCTGCAGGATTCTAACCAAGGAGGATGGCTTTCTGGCCACCGCCCAGATTGCTGGCTGCTCAGACAGAGCGGTCTATAGGCCCCACCAGCCCCAGGCTCCCAGCCCCAGGCAGCTGGTGGTTTGGCCTGGCCAAGGCCACCCAGAAAACTCACCCCAGGCTGTCCAGAGTTGGAGCCACACCAGGTCTTCTGCCCAGCGGTGGCGACAGATCCCCTCACCTCCCTGTGCCTCACTCTCCTCGCCCAGGTCGTGCAGCTACAGTGAGGACTGAGGACCAAGCTCACCCAACACCCTCGGCAGGCTCACGGCAAAACGCTGACCGAGTGCTGGCTCACAACCACACTCCACTGTTACCACGACACTGGCCCTGTTTCACGAGTTCAGAAGTATATCTGCCCCCAGATTGAGCGCCCTTGCCTTGACAGCTTGCAGCAGAGAGAAGGGGCATCCCAGGAGATCCCAGCCACAGCCCCTCCCCCCCGCCCACTGGTACTTGGTGTCCTGGTTTTCTCCTGTGCTGAGACCAGCTCCCTGGGGACCAAAGGCTCTCAGGAAACTTTTCCTCCCTCTCCTTCACGGTGACCGAGGAGGGAAGAGGCTCAGTTCCCCACCCTCCTGTGCCCAGGTTCCCAGAAGACAGGACAGAGTACCACCCTAGGAGGAAGGGGCCCCAAGACACCCAGGGTCCCCAGAGGAGCCAAGACACCTCTCAGCTGGGAGACAGTTCCAGCAAATGGTCTTAGCTGGGGAATAGACAGGAATACCTTGGATCAACTCTGTGTCGAACTCAAGCAGGTCTTGGGACGAGGGTACCCTCAGCCCCAAGTACAGAGCCCCCACCCAGAGGGCCAGTCTCAGAGCTAGTCAGCCGGACCCCGGGGCCCCAGCCTCCCCCAGAACCTTTATCAGACCCATTTCCCAGAGAAGCTGCCATCTTCCCAAGGTCATCCAGCAGAGGTATAAGCCTGACTCCTCAGGCTCTGCAACTCCCTCCTGACCTGCCTGCCAGGTGGGAACTCAATTCCTAACCCTAATCACACCCACCAGCAGCCTATGGGCCCTTGGCTGGGCAACAAAGGTCACCAGCTTCCCTGGGGAGGCACTCCCATGTCCAGATGCAGGCACTGTCTACCTGTGGGCAGAGAGCTCATGGCCCTTCCAGGGCACTGCCCACAGCAGTGGGGGCATCACACCTCCTTCTGATGTGGAGGGGGCCAAGCAGGGCCAGGTAGGGGAACTTTGACTCGCCCTGTGAGGCAGGTCCCACTTCCTTCTCTGTAAAACAAACCCCCTCCCACAGCTGTGTGAGAAGCCAGTGAGATGAGCGGGAGCTTTGGCTACAGCCAGCCCTTCCCAGCACACCTTACTCTGAAATATTCTCTTCTACTCCAGGGTGGGGCCTAGGCCCTCCCAGCCTTGAGTGGGGCACACAGTAGCTGTTCAAGAAACATTTGCTGAGCCGGGCACTCTCAGAGCCACAGACAGGCCAGAAGGACAAAAAGCCCCTTGGCCCAATTGAGCCGCTCCTTTATTTGAGAAGTGTGAGGCCCAGAGACAAGGGGCTGCTCCTGAGGCCACAGAGCCATGAGGAGCAGGGGTGGGTGAGGAGGGGACCCCGCAGGCTGGGGTTTACTGGGCTGAGTGGCCAGCAGGCTCAGAGCTGCCAGCTCCTGTAACACTGGCATCTTAATATGACAATACCAGCGTCAATTAACCAGTGACTGGGATGTGAAAACCCGGCAGTGCCTCACTGGTACCTCGCCTGCAGGCTGCCGCCCTCAGGCTCCCAAGGTTCCTCTCAGTGTCACAGCCCCAGGAACTGCCTCCTCCCAGGAACCCGCCCAGGTCTCTCCTTCCTCAGCAGGAAACCCTCAAAACATACAAGGGGCTCACAGCCTCCCAGGGCAGGACAGAGAACCAAAGTCCCAGTGCTCCCCACCCTCAGCCTCCCTGTTCCCGACACACTGCCTGGCCACCCAGGCCTCAGACGCCACCAGCTTGGTTGTGCTGCTGAGCCCTCCTCCAAGGTTGTTCTTCCTTCAGGGGCACCTCAGGGCACCTCTTGGCGAGGCCCGCCCACAGCGTCCCTTCCCCTGTTTTGCTTTCCTCCCAGCAGGCCACTTTCTGCAGCATCTTGTTTACTGTCGGTCTTCTCCAAGGCATGTCAGCTGTATGAGGGCAGGGAGAGCCTGCTCACAGCCCACAGCCCCAGAACAGTAGGAAGGGATTGCCTGGGGAGGATGTGACAGGTGTGCAGGCTGAGGCTAAGGTCCTCTGTCAGGGCTGCTGTGGAGACATGACTGCAGGGAGAGGTCCAGAAAGAGAAAGCTGGGAGCTCCTGGCCATGCATTCCCCTGTCCCTGGGCACCTGCAGGCCCTGGGCTGACCCTCAGCATCTATCTGATGAGAACAGAACTCCAGGAACGGAGGGCAGCCCTGGAAACAGGACACTGAGTCCTGCCCAGCCGGTCAGGAAGCAAGGCATTGATCTCAGCCTGGAGCGGGCTGGCTGACGTCTCCCTCCCGCAGGCTCTGCACTCAGCCTCCTCCCCATGCTGCCCCGCGGCTGCAGCTGTCTGGAGGTCAGGGGGCAGCACCAGGGTGAAGGCCACTCCATCCAGTGTTTCCTGTCCGCTGGGCAGGTGCCGTACTGGCTGGGCCACTTGGGAGGCCTCGGTGGTCCACATCCTCCCACTGTTTGGGCCCCTCTCCTGAGAATCTTACCCAGGCCAACCCTGTGCCCTCTGCCACCTGCTTGCTGGAGGGATGGCTGGAACCACAGTGAGCCCAGAACACAAGTGACCCACGCCTAGCTGTGAGCTTTACTGTGATTGGTTGGGGGTGGACATGTGATTGAAGCCAACCAATGAGAACCAGCCCCAAGACTTTAAATTAGCTGGGTGATGAACTCTGTCCCCAGGGGCTGCTAGGGACACGTTTGCCCCACTGTGGGCTCAGCCCACCTGAGAGGACCCCCTCCCAGAGGAATGCAGAGGTGAGAGTGCAAAAAACGGACTCCAGACGTGGCCGTGGGAGCCCGTTTAGAGCAATCCCTGAGCTCTGCTCTTAGCGTCAAGGGGCTGCTGAGGAGGTAAGCAGTCCAGCAAGGCCTCCATACCAGCCCCAGACTTCCTGAACCTCTCTCTCCTCCTCCCTGGCAGAACCGTGGGGGTCCAAGACCTTCTCCCTTCCTCCGGAGGGGCTATGACCTGCAGGTCCAGGCTGACAGGAATAAAGGGCAACAGAGGAGGGGAGGGAAGTCGCTTCAGCTCTCACAGTTAAAAATTGCTTTCCCCAAGGAGGCCTCCCCGCTGGGATAATCCACCCAGTGGGCACTGCCTGCGCCCATCACAGTCTCCACAGAGGCCATCACCCACCTATGGAGCCTCTGCCCCAGGACCAGCCCCCCACCCCTCCCTCCTCAAAAGGGGGCGGGGCTGGAGCTCTCTGCCTCCATCTCCTCTCTTCTGAACTGGGCCTGACTCCGAAATAAAGGTAGATCTGTAAGGCCAGACAACGGAGAGTGAATTGGCCAAGCCACCATCTCCACTTCCTCACCAGCCCCCAGAGGATCAAGAAGCAGAACAGGGCCTATTACGTGATCCTATTTATGTTAAGAACAGCTACAGATAGATTTGCATCGGCCAAGCAAAAATTCTGGAGGTCTGGAGCCTTTTCCCTTCACTCACTTGTGTGTGGAGGCAAATGTCCACCCTGCTTCCTGAGTTCTCTGGGCTCAGGCCAGCCTGGAGGGTCCCTGCCCCTGTGCCGCCCCCCACCAGACCCCTCAGCAGGAGCTCAGCCTCCACCCTGAGGAACCAGAGTGGTTTGCACAGTACAATAGGTGGGTTTCAGGGCTGGTCATTTTTGTTTGTTTTTTCTTTTTAATTTTGTGCAGAAAGCATTTATCACTTCAGCATTTTTTAAGTCAAGTTATCTTGTAAATGTAATAAAGTGACAGGGTGGACAAGGCTCCCTGGTGTCCTAAGGTCCTGTCTCAGGGATCAGCCTGGGTGGAAGCGCCTATATAAGGAGCACCCACAGCCTGGGCTCTTAACAGGGGCAGGGCTGGGGTGGAGGGAGGGAGGAGACTTGACTCCTGCCCTCCCCTCCCATACCTCTGTGTCCTCTGCTGTGGAGCAGGTGCGGTGAGACCCGGGTATAGCTCCCAGCACCTGGGTGGCCCTCAGATGCTTCACTGGAAGAGCAGACAGAAGACACAGCTCTCCCAGCACAGTAGGGGCTCCCTTGGCCTTGTTGGTGCCCCGCCCTCCCAGGCTGGGTCCCACGCCTGCCCCGGGCACCCACAGCCTGCCATCTGCCCACTCCACATCACTATCCTTCTCCAAGCCTGATTCTCCCTCAGACTGGGGGCTCCTCAAGAGCAGAGGAGACTTCCCCCCTCCCCTTCCCCAAACACATCCCCCTTCCAGCTCAGATATCTCCCTCTCCATTGCATCGGAACCACCTCCAGCCTGGGCCACCTCCCTGCCTGCAGCCAGGCCCTGACATTTCAACCATGGTCTGGCTACCACCGGCCAAGTTAAGAAGACACATCCCTTGATGCTGGGGATTCATCCCACACCCGGGGAGGTGAGGAGCACACACTTTTGGGGAGTGAGGACCATGCTCTGGTCTGGAAGGACAAGGGTCTGGAAGTGCCAGAAGACGGCACTCAGTAGGTACTCGATAAATACTTGCTGAATGAACCTAATGGGGCAAATTCTTTAAGACACAGTGAAGAAGCACAATGCAGAAGAGACAGGATTGGGCGTCATCAGTGTATGTTGCTTAAGCAGGGTGTGTGCGCACACACAACCTAGACCTTCTGGAAAGACACCAGGAACTGACTCCCCGGAGGAGGATCGGGAGGTTAGGGGCAGGAGGGAGACGCGCTGTTCTCTGTGGGTCAGTTGTGCCTTTACACCATCTTCAAGGGACTTCCCTGGTAGTCCAGTGTTTGGCAGTCTGCCTTAGAGTGCTGGGGACATGGGTTCGATCCCTGGTCCAGGAAGATTCCACATGCCGCAGGGCAACTAAGCCGGGGTCAAAACAACTGAAGCCCACATGCCCCGAGCCCATACTCCATAACAAAAAGAAGCCACTGCAATGAGACACTGCGTGCCCACAATTAGAGAGTAGCCCCTGCTCCCTGCAAATAGAGAAAGCCCTCCCACAGCAAGGAAGACCCAGCATAGCCAAAAATAAATAAAATAAAAGCTGGAGGGGAGAAGGGGCTCCCTGCTGCCCAGGAGGCTGGTCCAGAGAGCCATCCTGACCCCCCTTCCCCCCACCCCCCGCCGCTCCTTCCTGTGAGCGCTCCTTCCGGCTCCAGATTCCCCGTGGAGCTGCCCAACCCCGTCCTGTCTGTGGTGATTAATAAACACTCTGTGATGACCTAAATCTCACAGAAGCTCCTTGGGGACAGCTTCGCCCTGTGCCAGGGGCCAGGAGGAGCTGCTGGCCTGAGGGACAGGAGCGCGTGGTTCCCCAGTGGTCTGTAGGAGCCTGCACACCTGTGCCTACCCTGTTCTCTTGGCCCAGTGCTACCCCTACTGGCATCTTAGCCACAGGCTCAGAGCTGGAGGGAACCCTGCCCCCAGACTGGCTCATCCACAGCTGGGGACAGTTAGTACCGCCTCCATTTAAAATCCATTAGCCTAGGGATGGGGAGGACAAACACAGAATCAACTATACATCCTTAGAGCCCAGCCCAGTCCCAGGGAACATCCCTCTGTGAACACAGAGGGTTCAGTAATGACTACAGGTTCTGGGGTTAGATAGGCTTGGATTAAAATCCTGATACCATCACTTGTAAGCTGAGTAACCTTGGCTGAGTTACTTAACTTCTCTGCGCCTTAGTTTATTCCTCTGCACAATGGGGACCATACTGGTGCCTACCCTGCTGGCACTATGCTAAGGATGTGCTGTGTGTACTTAGTCGCTTCAGTTGTGTCTAACTCTTTGCGACCCTATGGACTGTAACCCACCAGGTTCCTCTATCCATGGAGATTCTCCAGGCAAGGATACTGGAGTGGGTTGCCATGCCCTCCTCCAGGGGATCTTCCCAGCCCCAGAATCAAACCCAGATCTCCCGCATTGCAGGCAGATTCTTTACTGTCTATGCCACCAGGGAAGTGGTAAGGATAAGACACAGAAAAATCACTCACCCAGTGTCTGGCACAGTGCAAGGCCTCCATAAAGACCAGTGATCGTCACCTGTCACCATCCATCACTGGATGTGGCATTATTATTGCTGCTGCTCTTCCTGGCAGAGAGGGTGGGAGCAGGCAAGATGTCAGGGATGGACTTGGGCCCACGTGTTTGAATGGGAAGAGTATCACTATTTTTACCAAGCACAGCTGAAATTGAGCATTTCCTTCAGCTGTAAACTGAAGCAGCAAACCCTGGTATCTGCAGTAGCAATAGATGAAGTAGTAGTACTTCATCACCAAGAAGAGTCACAGAAGTGCTCATATCCCACTCTTGGGGCTGGGGTTATGGCATTTATGTTCATCTCTGGCCCCAAAGTGTGGTTGAGATGAAACGTGCCGCTCAGCTTTATCATCAATGTGCACATACAGCTCACATCTTGCCATATCACAGTGAGCTTTTTAACCTCTGTGATAACTGGCCCCGCGGGGATCCTGGATGTTAGGTGCATTCAAAACTAAGATTCTGAGGAGGTGTCTAAGGCACAGGAAAGGGCCAGAAAGCCCCAGAGAGGCAGCACCACAACTCTGGTCCTGGGCCTATGGCCACACACCTCAGAGCCCCAAGCTCACCCTTCCTTGAGCGCAGCTATCTGCATAAGCTCCAAGCTGAGCAGCACATTTCATCTCAACCACACTCTGGGGCCAGAGATGAACATAAATGCCATAACCCCAGCCCCAAGAGTGGGATATGAGCACTTCTGTGACTCTTCTTGGTGATGAAGTACTACTACTTCATGCAGGGGGTCAGACCAGAAGGGGATTCTGTGCCCTGGGGTGGGGGCCAGGCAGGTGCTGTCCTTGGGGGTGCCCTAAGAGACCTTGTGCTTTCACTGCTGGCCTTGCCATTTCCAAGTCCACCAAGGAGCCGTCTTCCCCAGGTGCAGCTCTTGGTCCCTCCCCAGCATCCGGGCTGAGGCTCCTGACACCCCTGGAAAGCCAGAATCTCCAGCACCCAAAACCAGCACTCAGAAGACGGGGCAGCGAGAGATGAGAGGGCCCAGGTCGGGGAAGCTGGGAGGGTGCAGATATTGTCCACACGGGGCTCTGTAATGGGGCAGGTGGGTGGCCTGGAGAAAGCAGCCCCTCGTCCAATTCCCAAAGCAGGCAGCTCAGCTGAACATGGGGGCCCAGAACCTGGGCTTCTTGGGGAGGCCCCAAGACCTCAGGATATTTTCAGCTCATCCCTGGGTTCAAAACACTGAATTCTCCAGGCAACCTCTCCACCCACACCCCCACTCTCCCTGTGAGAGCATCTTGGCTACTTTGTGTTGAGGGAAACCAAGGTACAGAGACCTCGAGTCTGATATCACACGGCCACGAAGTACTGACTCCAGACTTGAGGTTCACAACAGCTGCTGCCCCTTTCCTGAAAGCGTCTCAGGGCTCAGTTTCCCCCTAGTCCTCAGGTGCCTAAAGGCCCAGCATTACAAAATGAACGGGAGCAAGGAGGGCCTTTGGGCAGAGAGAACAGAAAAGAGAAATGGTTGCTGGTGGGACCAGGAGGTAGGTGTGGAATCAAAGTCTCTTGGAGGCCAAAAGTTGGCCTCCTTCTGGCCCATTCTTCCTGTAGAAGAAAGCGCAACTTTTCCTACCGCCAGAGCAGCTCAAAGCCGGACAGAGCTGCCATTGGAGTAGTCAGAGCCACATTATAAGAGGTGTGCAAGTAACCAGGACCCTTCTGTCCTTGAGCAGCAGGCGGGGGCTGCTTCCGTCTGGGTGGGGCTCTGGTCAGCGTGTCGTGTGTGTGTGTGTTCATCGGGACGGGGTATGTCGAGTTGCGAGGGCAGTGCCCAGAGCTGGGGCACCATTGTCTGGGGATCCCTCCTGAGTCTTCCATCAAACCAGGTCTTAGGCACAAAATGCGTGCAGTGAGGAATCCAGAGTTTTGTATCAGCACATAGCTCACACCGGGTGAGGAGGCACTGCCCCTACCTGGGCCCCCCATCCCGGTTGGGGCCCCTTTCAGCCTTGCTGGTCTCAGGGTTCTGAAGGTTGGGCTCACATTCACCCCCAGCATCATTTGAAGAGGACAGAGGGAGGTTGAGAGGATTTTTGTCATTTGTTGTGAGCCCTTAGTAAGTCATTTCACATCTCAGACTCAGCTTTTTTCTTCTCTGAAATGGGGGCATAAATGCCTCCCTCACCAAGTAGAAATGGGAATTTAATGAGATTGAGTATGTGAAATGCAGGCAGGGCACAAATGAATCCCTCCATACATCATCGCTGCTTCTTCTCATCATCGTTATAACTGTCCTTCTCCTAGCCATCTGTTTACCCACCCATCCTCTCATCGATTGATCCATCCATCCATCTGCCTGTCTATCCAGCCACCTATTGATCCATTCATCTATCCATTGACCCTCCATCTGTCCCTCAGTTCCCTTCCTTAATCATTTACAGCATCAGTTTTTTTTATTCACCTCTCACCTCCATCTAGCGGGAAGGTTGAAGTCAGATGGAGGTGAGAGGTGAATGAAAAAACTGATGCTGTAAATGAGGAAGAAAGGAAACTGAGGGATAGGTAGGTGAATGAGGACTCAGGAGGTGGAGGCTCAGGAGGGCCTCCTCTGGAGCCTGGAGAAATCTTGACCTTTTTCTCCACGGGAGGCGGAGCTGTTACAGCTACTGTCAATAACACTGAACCTCTCTAACACACTCAGTCCTCCATGGAGACCTGAGTGTTCCCATTTCACAGATGGGGAAGTGGAGGCCCATGGGGTGGCTCCTGGGAGCCCCCAGAAATGATTCTCCATCAAGTTCCCATTTCCCAGCCACTGTTCCATTCCCAGACATATTTGTGAAGGCAAAATCATGATTTAAAAAATTAGTTTGAGGGGCTCCCCCGGTAGTCCAGTAGCTAAGACTCCACACTCCCAATGCTGGGGGCCCAGGTTCCATCCCTGGTCAGGGAACTAGATCTACATGCTTCAACTAAGAGTTCATCTGCTGCGACTAAGGATCCCAAGTGCCACAACTCCTGGTGCAGCCAAATACATTTCTTTTAATTAATTTGAAATTTAAAATTTAATTCTAAAATGGAATTCAAAATGTTCAGCTTTTCGTCACTCACCCTGACTACCTGCCAAGGGCCAGGCTCTGCTGAGGGCCGAGCTCCTGGGGATGACTGATCTCTGGCCGACCACTGTGGAAACCTTCTCGAAGGCCTGCGGGTTGGAGACCCTGATCCTTCCCGACACAGGTACTTCAGAATTCTGAAATTTCAGTCCAGCCTCCATCCCAGCTGAAGAGATGAGGTAACTGAGGGCCGAGGACATACCAGGGACTCCTGCCAGCAGGTGAGACACATGGGTTGATTTACTGAGGAGAAAAGTTGAACCAAACCAGGAAAAAAATGACATCAAGTTCTCCAGCTGTGAGCAAAAGGAAGATGGTGGTCCAGGGAGCAGGAACCTACCAGGCCTGGTTAAGAATCAAAGCGGCTCAGGGCAGGAGGGAGACCATGAGACAAGATGATAAGGACCACTCAGGCCAGGGAGTTGGGACCTTATCAGGAGGGCAAGGGCGGGTGGTGCGGAGAGGCATGGAGAGTGTGAAGCTGGTGGTGGCCCAGACAGAGATAAACGCTGGCCTGTCCTTCCCAGGAGGCCCTCCTTTCCACTTAGCATGGTCAAGGAGAAAGGGTCTGTCTGCTTCTGGGATCCTCACCTAGGTGTCACCCATAGTATGTGGAATTCCTCCATCATGAGGGCATGAGCTTGTGGGGTAAGAGGACCCTCCTGGCCTTGCAACTTGAAGAAACCTCCATTCCTCCCACCCCAGCACCAGCGCCCCCCTACACACACCAACTTTGCTGAGATTTGGGGTCTGTCCTCACCCTGATGGGCTTGATATAAAATAATTGAGCATGCGTAACTGTTTTTCTCCCATGCTGCTCATTTGCGCCAGTCGTGTCCAACTCTTTGTGACCCCATGGACTGTAGCCCACCAGGATCCTCTGTCCATGGGGATTCTCTAGGCAAGAATACTGGGCTGGATTGTCGTGCCCTCCTCCAGAGGATCTTCCTGACCCAGGAATCGAACCCATATCTCCTGCAGCTCCTGCATTGCAGACAGATTCTTCACCCACTGAACCACTTCCTGGAGTATCCCAATTACAACACCACTTGACATTCCTCCTCACTTGAAGACCGTCTTCCCCTCCCCCCACCACTCCCTTAGCAAGGCAGGCAGGTGGCCGCCCTCCCACCGCACCCACTCACACTCCTCTCCACCCTGTCCCCTGTGGTTGGCAAAGTCCAATCTGGACCCTTGCTGAACCTCAGCTCCTTCCTGCATGAAGCCCAAAGGGCAGCAGCCCGCATCTCATCAGGGCCTCGGGAGGAGCCGGAAAAGGAATATTATGAAGCACTCAGTGTAGACAGCTGGCCAGTCCTGCCATGAGGGACACAGGCAGAGCAGCCTTTCAGGGCCAGCCCTGCAGCCCGCCAACACGCTGGGGGCCTGGAGTGGGTCAGACATGGTAGTTTCAGGGGCAGCTGAGTCAAAGTGGTGGGCAGGCTGTTTCAGGCAGAGGTGGAGGTTGCCAGGGGGCTGAGGCCACAAGGCCAGGAGCCGATTCTCCTGAGCTTCCCGTCAGTGTCTGAGGCCAAGTGCCCGGAGGCTTCTCATTCTGGTTCTAACTGGGAGCGTCTAATCCTCAGATTCGCAAAGCTTCTAACTCCTGATGACTCGGACTCCAAGCAAGTCCAAGTCTGTAGCCACCCTTCACCCCCCCTGCCTGAGACTCACCAAGACACTGGCAAGAGCCCCCTCTCAGGCCCTGTGCTGGCCCCTCTGCAGCCACGCACAGCCAGACGAGCCCTTGGAAACGAGCTGGATGGAATCCAGCACTACTCTGAGCTCGCCGGCAACTGTCTCGTGCGTAGCAAGAAACCAGACCCCCGGGGTCCTCAGTGCCCCCCATGCCCTCACCCACCTCTTGCTGTGCTTCTCACTGGCTTCTGGGCTTCCTTCAGCACCCCAAGGCCTTCGCACTTGCTGTCCCTGCTGCCTGGAGCACTCCTCCCCCACGCTCCACTTGCCAGGCTCCTTCTTACCATCCAGGCCTCAGCTCAGTGGTGTCCTCCTCGACAGCCCCAGCCCAAGTCCTCAGACCACAGAGGCCACCCCCACTCTTGCTCATGGGAGACCGTGTTTTATATCCTGCACGGCACTTTCTTTCAGAAATTGCCCCATTGGTTGCTTTACATGTTTATTTTCCACCCCGCCCCGGGAATATTTGTCTCTTTCACTGCTATGCTCAGGGCCTGGCATACAGTGGATGCTCAATAAATAGAATTAGACTCTCCCAGTTAGAAAGTATGAGAAGCGGGCAGGAAGCTCAGGAGACCTAGCGTTGGCGAATGAATGAATTCGGTAACTAGGGGGGTCTATGTCTTGTTCTCACACCAAAGGTCTGATAGAACATTACTGGCTGAGAGCTCGGTGAATATTTGTTGACTGCCTACCTGATCTGGCACAGCTGCTCCTGGGTAAAAGGCACTTCACGCACACTGGAGGGAGGACGCAGAGGACAGCATACAACCCCTACTTGGTAAAGGGACAGAGGGCAGTTTTTGCTGAGGTGCTGGCCCCACAGCGCACCCCCTCCCTGCCTGCCATCACCCCCTGCTCAGAGGTCCAGCCACCAGCTCACACCTGCCAGGCTCTTCCTTGCCCTTCTCCTCCTCAGCCCTACACAGGCTAGCCAGCCCTTGAGCAGAGGTGGGGGCCTCTGAGCCTGCAGGGTTAGTGTGGGGGCAGAAGCTCTGCCAGGAAGTGCAGGTCCCTGGCTGGAGTGGGGGTTGGGACGGGGCTAATGGATTGTTAATGGCCAAGCCGCTGCTGCGACCCGACCCGGTGGCCCTCGCTTCCCCGGGGGCTGTTAACAGTGTTAATGGGGCTGACGGGCCCTCCAGAAGCAGCCCTCCCCTCTTGGCCCAAGGTCATCAGGGCTGTTAAGTGGATAAGTAGCAGACAGGGAGGGGAAGAGCAAGCCCCGCTCCTCCACTACCCTGGCACTCAGGGTAGCCTGGGGAGTCTAAAAACCAGCTTGAAACCTGGGGAGAGGACACTGCCCTCCATGCCCCCTCACAAGTGAGAAGACAGAGGCCAGTGCCTGAGTCTGCTTTTGTTCATCCCTCTCCTTTGCTCCTGTGACCATGGCTCACCCCTCCTCTCTGGGCTGCAGGAGCCCAGCCACAGACCCTCAGGGACACTTCCAACCCAGGCCAGAGGGGCACCTGAGGGTGACTCAGCAGTGGGGCCCATGGGTTTTCAGGACCAACAGCAGGCGTAAAAGAGGAGAGCAGAGGGAACCTAGTGGGGCCACGAAGCCCAGCCACGCTTGAAGTTTGGGCTCCCACTGTCAGCAGTAGCGGGTGAGCAGGGGATCTCTGTGCTGGGAAGGTTGGAATCAGGTGCCATGTGAAGAGGAATTTAGGTGGACAAGTGTGACCCAGGGTGGCCACAAGGCAGCCACTGACCATGTCCAGCCAGGGATACTGGCAGTGGAGGTGGGGAGGAGGTTTGGAATTCAGCAGGTGGAACTGCAGAGATTATCAAGGATCTGGGTATGGGGGAGGGGAAGCAAGAAAGTAAAAGCCCATCCCAGGGCCTTTGGACCTGCTGTTGCCTCTGCCAGGAATGCTCTTCCCCAAATGGATTCTCATTCAGTCCTTCACCTGCTAAGTCTTGGCTCAGCCATGACTTGCTCTGGGAGACCTTCCCAGACCACTAGATATTATCCTGCAGTTCCTCCTACCCAGCAGCATGAGCCCTTCTCGCCTGCCTTTTTCTTTTCAATGCACTATGTCCCCCCGATATTTATTAATCCCCAACTTGAATGTCAACTCCTTGAGGACAGGGCCACTGTTCTGCCACCACTGTGCCCCTAGCCCCTTGCACAGGGCCTGGCATTCAGTAGGTGCCCAGTAAGTGTCATAGAATCGGGAAGACTGACAGGGAAGGGGTTTGGGGGGCAGAAGTCAGTGAGCACAGAACTGGCAACCATTCATTCGACAGTATTTGCACAGCACCTACTGTGTGCCAGGCACGGCCCTGAGCACTGAGGGGTGAGCAGATCAGATGACGTGGAGGCAACACTCCCCAGGGAGACAAGAGGCAAACACGCCAGTGCAGCTGTGGGAAACGGAATGGCTCAGGTGTGCGTGGGGCCGGGAAGATGCAGAACATGGGTGCTGGCACACTGCCCAGGGTTGGCACAAGGGGGACCTGCCCATCTTCTGCCCGGTGACAGGTGGGGACAGCTCCAGCTTCCTGGCAGTCTTGACGCCCCATGTGATCTGGGGACATTGTCTACCACCTGAGGCCCTCCGGGCCCCTCCCCACACCTGAAATGGGAGGAACAACCCCCATCTGCCTCGCAGGCCTCGCACCTCTCGGAACCTCAGTTTGGTGGTGGTAGATGCATGGCTTCTGGCTGTCACCTCAAGCCAGGATGAGTGCCCCCACCCCAGGAGGGGAGAGGGGCCTGGATGATGGGGGAGGAAGGCAGAGCCCAAGCCCAAAATAGCCTGAGATGGCAGAATGATGGAGGCGGCGCAGGCTGGGCAGCAGAGATGGATGGCTGTGTGCCGGCCATGAATAAAACATCGGGCTCCCTCCACCCTGTGCTCAGTGTTTGTAGGGTCACCCTGCCCATCCTCCCTGGGTCCTGCCTTCTCCTTCGCCTGCTTGACTCCTCAGCACCAAGAGGGCAAATTGAGGCTCTCACAGGCCAGTTTTGTCCCCTCCTGCCAAGCCAACAGCCTTACTGCCCCCTAAACCCACACTCACAGCCACACCTCCCTGACTGGCCTGCAGTGACTCACCTGCCAGGAGCCCCTGCCTCTTTCTCGCCTGCAGCAATAATTCCTCCATCTGGAGGGCCAGACGTCAATCTCTCAGGAAGACTTGCCTACCCCTGACACAGAGGACCACCCCGTGTGACAGCCAACCACCTCACCAGGGGTCCCTCCCTCTCCCTCAACCTCTACTCTGCCAGGGCACTCCAAACGCAGTTGACTGGAGGTACCATTTCACCAACAGATTTTCAAAGTCCCCAGAAGGGCATGGGGAAGTGGGCATCATATTCATCACTGGCCAAATGGCCACCATGGGGGCCATTCACACAAGCTTGCCAGAGACCGCTGACCCCCAGGCCCGATGAACACTTTGTTCTTGTTTAGTCACTCAGACGTGTCCGATTCTTTGTGACCCCATAGACTGCAGCCCACCAGGCTCCTCTCTCCATGGGATTTCTCAGGCAGGAATACTGGAGTGGGTTGCCATTCCCTCCTCCAGGGGATATTCTCGACCCAGGGATCAAATCCATCTCTCCTGCATTGGTAGGAGCCACATGGGAATCCCACTGAAGACTCTGACTCATGAATATCCTCAAACACGTGTGGCACGCCTGATCAAGGACGCTTGCTGCACCGTTTCAGTTCAGTTCAGTTCAGTCATATCTGACTCTACGCAACCCCATGGACTGCGAACGCCAGGCCTCCCTGACCATCACCAACTCCTGGAGCGTGCTCAAACTCATGTCCATCAAGTCGGTGATGCCACCCAACCATCTCATCCTCTGTCGTCCCCTTCTCTTCCCACCTTCAATCTTGCCCAGCATCAGGGTCTTTTCCAACGAGTCAGCTCTTGGCATCTGGTGACCAAAGTATTGGAGCTTCAGCTTCAGCATCAGTCCTTCCAATGAATATTCAGGACTGATTTCCTTTAGGGTGGACTAGTTGGATCTCCTTGCAGTCCAAGGGACTCTCAAGAGTCTTCTCCAACATCACAGTTCAAAAGCATCCATTCTTCGGTGCTCAGCCTTCCTTATGGTCCAACTCTCACATCCATACATGACTACTGGAAAAACCATAGCTTTGACTAGACGGACCTTTTTCAGCTAAGTAATGTTTCTGCTTTTTAATATGCTGTCTAGGTTGGTCATAGTTTTACTTCCAGGAGCAAGTGTCTTTTAATTTCATGGCTGCAGTCACCATCTGCAGTGATTTTGGAGCCCAAGAAAATAAAGTCTGTCACTGTTTCCATTGTTTCCCCATCTGTTTGCAATGAAGTGATGGGACTGGATGCCATGATCTTCATTTTTTGAATGTTGAGTTTTAAGCCAGCTTTTTCACTCTCCTCTTTCACTTTCATCAAGAGGCTCCTTAGTTCCTCTTTGCATTCTGCCATAAGGGTGGTGTCATCTGCATATCTAAGGTTATTGATATTTCTCCCGGCAATCTTGATTCCAGCTTGGGCTTCATCCAGCCCAGCATTTCACATGATGTACTCTGCGTAGAAGTTAAATAAGCAGGGTGACAGTATACAGCCTTGATGTACCCCTTTCCCAATTTAGAACCAGTCTATTGTTCCATGTCCAGTTCTAGCTGTTGCTTCTTGACCTGCATACAAATTTTTCAGGAGGCAGGTAAGGTGGTCTTGTATTCCCATCTCTTTAAGAATTTTCCACAGTTTGTTGTGATCCACACAGTCAAAGGCTTTGATGTAGTCAATGAAGCAGAAATAGATGTTTTTCTTGAGCACTCTTGCTTTTTCTATGATCCAATGGATGTTGGCAATTTGATCTCTGATTCCTCTGCCTCTTCTAAATCTAGCTTGAACATCTGGAAGTTCTCAGTTCACGGAATGGACTGTTGAAGCCTAGCTTGGAGACTTTTGAGCATTACTTTGCTAGCGTGTGAGATGAGTGCAATTGTGCAGTAGTTTGAACATTCTTTGGCATTGCCTTTCTTTGGGATTGGAATGAAAACTGACCTTTCCCAGTCCTGTGGCCACTGCTGAGTTTTCCCAATTTGCTGGCATATTGAGTGCAGCACTTTAATAGCATCATCTTTTAGGATTTGAAATGGCTCAGCTGGAATTACATCACTTCTACTAGCTTTGTTCATAGTGATGCTTCATAAGGCCCACTCCAGGCTCACACTCCAGGATGTCTGGCTGTAGGTGAGTGATCACACCATCGTAGTTATCTGGGTCATAAAGATCTTTTTGTATAGTTCTTCTGTGCATTCTTGCCACCTCTTCTTAATATCTTCTGCTTCTGTTAAGTTCGTACCATTTCTGTCTTTTATTGTGCCCATCTTTGTATGAGATGTTAGCTTGGTATCTCTAAATTTTCTTGAAGAGACCTCTAGTCCTTCCCAGTCTATTGTTTTCCTCTACTTCTTTACATTGATCACTTAGGAAGGCTTTCTTATCTCTCCTTGCTATTCTTTGGAATTCTGCATTCAGATGGATACATCTTTCCTTTTCTCCTTTGCCTTTTGCTTCTTTTTTCTCAATCATTTGAAGACCTCCTCAGAAAACCATTTTGCCTCTTTGCATTTCTTTTTCTTGGGGATGGTTTTGATCATAGCCTCCTGTACAATGTCACAAACCTCCATCCACAGTTCTTCAGGAGCTCTGTCTATCAGATATAATCCCTTGAATCTATTTGTCACTTCCACTGTATAATCATAAGGGATTTGATCTAGGTCATACCTGAATAGTCTAGTGGTTTTCCCTACTTTCTTCAATTTAAGTTTGAATTTGCAATAAGGAGTTCATGATCTGAGCCACAGTCAGCTCCTGGTCTTGTTTTTGCTGACTGTATAGAGCTTCTCCATCTTTGGCTGCAAAGAATATAACCAGTCTGATTTCGGTATTGACCATGTGGTGATATCAATGTGTAGAGTCGTCTCTTGTGTTGTTGGAAGCGGGTGTTTGCTGTGACCAGTGCATTCTCTTGGCAAAACTCTGTTAGCCTTTGCCCTGCTTCATTTTGTATTCCAAGGCCAAACTTGCCTGTTACTCCAGGTATCTCTGGATACCTGGATACATTCCAGTCCCCTATGACGAAAAAGACATTTTTTTTTTTTTTTTTTTTTGGTGTTAGTTCTAGAAGGTCTTGTAGGTCTTCATAGATCTGGGGGCATAGACTTGGATAACTGTGATATTGAATGGTTTATCTTGGAAATGAACAGAGATCATTCTGTTGTTTTTAAGATTGCACCCAAGTACTGCATTTCAGACTCTTTTGTTGACTGTGAGGGCTACTCCATTTCTTATAAGGGATTCTTGCCCACAGCAGTAGATGTAATGGTCATCTGAATTAAATTCTCCCATTCTGGTCCATTTTAGTTCGCAGATTCCTAAAATGTCAATGTTCACTCTTTGCCATCTCCTGTTTGACCACTTCCAATTTACCTTGATTCATGGACCTAACATTCCAGGTTCCTATGCAGTATTGCTCTTTACAGCATCAGACTTTACTTCCATCACTAGTCACACCCACAACTGGGTGTTGTTTTTGCTTTGGCTCAGCCTCTTCATGCTTTTCTGAGCTATTTCTCTGCTCTTCTCCAGTAGCATATTGAGGCCTGGCTCAGAGGCGGGAGCGACAGGTCCATGGAGGCTTCATGGTGTAATGGTGAGCCCCCTGGACTCTGAGATCCCAGAAGAAACACCATCAGCTGCTCACACCCAATCACACCCCACAGGGCGCCAGCAGCCTGGCTGCTCACGGTGGGATGTTTAAGATTCAAGAAGGTGGAGTAGAAGGATGTGCGCTCATCTTCTCCTGTGAGAACTCCAAGCTTGCACCTCGCTGCTGAACAACCATCAACAGGAAAATGTTGGATCCCACCAAAAAAAGATACCCCATGTCCAAGGGCAAAGGAGAAGCCCCAGCAAGATGGTAGGAAGGGCAAAAGTGCATTTAGAATCAAATCCCATACTCGCCAGGGGCGCTCAGAGAGCTCAAACAAAACTTTGTGTGCACCAGGACCCAGAGACCCTACAGAGACTGAGCCAGGTCTGCCTTTGAGTGCTTCAGTGTCTCCTGCAGAGGCATGGGTCAGCAGTGGCCTGTCACAGGGACAGGAGCTCTGGCTGCAGCAGACCTGAGAGGCACTGTGTGTGGCATAAATACTCATGGGGGTGGTGGCCATTAGCCCCACCATAGAGCCACCAAGCAGATGACCCACAAACTGGAGAACAATTATATGAAAGAAGTTCTCGCACTGTTGTGAAAGTTCTATGGGCCACAACAGATTCCCCAACCTGGGGATCTGGCAAAGGGAATGAGTACCCCCAGGGAATTTGACTTTGAAGACCAGTGGATTTGATTACAGAACTTCCACAGAACTGGGAAACAGACTCCTGGAGGGCACAAACAAATCTTTGTGTGCACCAGGACCCAAGAGAAAGGAGCTGTGACCCTACAAGAGACTGAGCCAGACTGGCCTGTGAGGGTCCAGGAGTCTCCAGCAGAGGCGTGGCTCGACAGTGGCCTGCCATGGGGTCAGGGGCACTGAATACAACAACAGTCCTGGGAGCCATTACCCCTACCATAGTTCAGCCTCAGGCCAAATTACAGGGAGGGAACACAGCCCCACCCATCAACAGAAAATTGGATTAAAGATTTACTGAAAATGGCTCTGCCCATCAGAGCAAGACCCAGATTTCCCCACAGCCAGTCCCTCCCATCAGGAAGCTTCCACAAGCTTCTTATCCTTATCCATCAAAGGGCAGACAGAATGAAAGCCACAATCACAGAAAACCAAAGTGATCACATGGATCACAGCCTTGTCTAACTCAATGAAACTATGAACCATGTCGTGTAGGGCCACCCAAGATGGACGGATCATGGTGGAGAGTTCTGACAAAACGTGGTCCACTGGAGAAGGGAATGGCAAACCACTTCAGCATTCCTGCCTTGAGAACCCCAAGGACAGTATGAAAGGGCAAAAAGATATGACACTGAAAGATTACTTCCCCAGGTCAACAGGGGCCCAACATACCACTGGCGAAGAGCAGCCTGTGTGCAGAACAAAAAAGGTTGGACAGTCAGGACGCCCACCACGGGGCGCTCATGCAAGGGACATTGGCGCCCTCAGAGCGTCACAGAGCTGAGACAGTGAGCACGGCGGCTCGATAGCTCTGGCCAGGAAACACTTGCAGAGGTGACACATGAAAGAAAGGCAAGGTGCAGGGCAGCATTCACACATGCTGCCTTTTTCTGTTCAAAATAACCAAAAAAACAATTTTGTGTCAATGCTGTGTGTACACAGCAAGGACACACAAGGAACCCAGTGGTCGCCTCTAGAAGGGGCACGTGAGGGGCCGGAGGAGGCTGCTCCCTCAGACTCCATCCGCATGTGTCTGTTAGGTAGGTAGAATAGGGGAAAGGAGTCCAAAATGGCGGTGGCTAAAGGACAAGGATGGTCAAAGGAAGGTCCGAGGACCAGAGTGAAAACTTCAGGCAGAACAAACAGCACTCCTGGCTAAGCCCAATTTGCATAGGGCAGGCCCAGGTGGAGGAAAAAAAACATATAAAAGGAGGAGCCAAAGCGCTCTCTCACGGACTCTCTCCCACGTGCGTGCGCTCTTTTCTCTCTCTCTCTCTCTCTCTCTCTCTCTCTCTCTCTCTCTCTCTCACACACACACACTCTCCTGCTATCTTCTAAATAAAATAGAGCTGTAACACTGATTTGCCTAAGAGCTGTAGCACGGTTTGTCCAAGACCCAAGAGCTGTGATGCGCCAAGGGCTTTAATGTCCGTCGCTCCAAATCTTTGTTGTGACGAGACAAAGAACCGAGGAACATACACTCGCGTGACATCTATGGTGCCGTGACTCGGATATAACCTGGCTGAAACAACCTCCGCGTGGAAGAGGCCAAGCACAGCAGGAGCCCAACTTGGTGAAGCTCCCGCGCTAGAAGCGGAAGGCGAAGAAACCCAGCGCAGGGCAAGGCCCATCGTGCTGGAAACCAGGACAGCGAAACTCTGCAGAAAGCTCACGCGGCCCAGTCTCAGATTCCAGAAGACCTCTGGTTAAGGTAAGAGGTCCTCGCTCCTATGGCTGGACGAACCTTTACAATCTCTTGTTTCTTGTTTCCTCAAACCTCCCGCAAACAGGCGGGCGGCAGGGGGCACAATTGATGGACTCTGGAGAGGCTACTCCTCAGTATGTCCCAAAGGCACTATCTGCTGAGCCCCAGTAGCTGTTACCCAAGCCGGTGGGGGTTCTTCTGTCCTTTTTCTTCTCTGTGCCAAGGATCAGACCAATGAAACTGTGAGCACCAGTCAGATATTTAGCAAATTTTCCGGCGGGCTATGAAGGGGATTCCTTGGCATGTTTTTCGCACTGCTTTTTCCTCCTGTCCTTCAGCTCTCTCCCGGGACTCAAGCCCAGCCAAAACTAATGAAACTCAGGCTCTGATGTCTCATTGCAAAAATTCATTGCGAGACAAAGCGATAAGAGGTAGATTTGTTAGGATCCAGAGAGAAGGCACCCTTCAGGGTGTGAACCATTGCTGAGGGCAAGGGCTGCGGCCATGGTTATTAGGCCTGGCTAGGTTTTGTGAGGGGATGGAATTCATATGCTAATGAGTGAGAGGATCATCCCAGCCATTGAGGAACCACTCACTCCTCCCTCTTTTGACCTTGTGCCTTGGAGCTGTCCTGCCACCTCTGGGTGGGTCTGTTGGCTTCTGAGCCCTTACCGCCTGTTTCATGCTCTTTTCATGAGCCCCATCCAGACCCACAAGACTGCCTCTACAATCTTCTGGAGAGACAACCAGAAAATAGCTGGCCTTCGGAGGGAAATACTCTATAAATATCCAACCCCCTAATCCTACCCAATACTGGTCACACTGGAGATCTTGGGGACGCCCAAACTCCAGTCCGGGGCATCCCAGGAGGTCATCGTGCCTTGACCTGCCTAGGGATTGGTCTTCAAAAGGTTGTCACGCCTCAACCTGTTCGGGGATCCTCTGGTCCCAGGGGTCCCAGGAGGTTGTCACGCCTCGAGCTGCCTGGGGATTCGATCTCTAGGAGGCTGTCACACCTCAGCCTCCCTGGGGATCTGCACCCTGACCCGGGGACGCCTGGCTCTCAGGTTGCAACAGTTCTGGGTAGGATAAGCTTCAGAAAGACTCACCCCTAAGGAAGTCCACCCATGATTACTTGTGGGATTGTGCCCAGTCTCAGCAATAACTCAGGAGCCTGGACTTAGACTCTTAAGTTACAGCAGCTACAACAGCAGGACCCTGCTGCCTCTTTAGATGAGATGGTCCAGACAGCCACCAATACCTTTTATAACAGAGAACAGGAGAAGGAGGCCAAGGCCCAGGAAAAGGAGAGAAAGAAAGAGACAAGGCATGCCCAGATGCTGGCCGCCCTCCAGAGAAGCCCTATGGCAAACCCCGAGTCCTTGAGGGACAAGGTACGAGACAGATGCCTGATCTGTAGACAGGTGGGGCATTGGGCCAAAGAGTGTCCAAACCATAACAAGTCTCCTAGAACAGCTTGCCACAAATGCCATCAACTGGGACATTGGGCGGCACTCTGCCCTCGGGACCCAAGAGCCTCAAGGTCAAGCACCAAGCCTACCCTCACATGGTTCAAGATGACTGAAGCGGCCCGCTCCAGCCAGCCCGCCTGTCACAGATAACCATCACAGGGCTGGAGCCAAGGGTGCAACTGGATGTGGCAGGTAGGTCCGAGAATTTCTTGGTTGACACAGGGGCTACCTACTCTGTCTTGATCTCCTACTTCGGAGCCTTCTCTTCCCAAACCAATACCATTTTGGGTGCTACAGGAAAAGCAACTACTAAAAGATTCACCCGAGCACTTCTTTGTTGCTGGGATAGACAAATATTTTCCCACCAGTTTCGGGTGGTCCCTGAGTGTCCTACCCCCTTATGGGAAGAGATATACTCACTAAACTGGGGACCACCCTTGTGATGGGAAGTTTTTCAGCCCCTAGAGCTCCACAGCTCCTGGTTACTACTGAAGAACCCGTTACACCTTCAACAGAGAGGGACCAAAAACTATGGGAAGACAAAATTAACCCCCAGGTGTGGGAGCAGGGGATTCCGGGACGAGCCCACCAAGCTGAACCGGTCATCATTGTCCTCCGAGATCCCACTCGGTTTCCTAATCGGAAACAATATCCTCTCAAAAGAGAGGCTCGGGAGGGACTACAGCCTTTAATAAATAAATTCCTTGCTTGTGGGCTATTGGTCCCCACCAGTTCGCCATGTAACACCCCAATCCTCTCAGTAAAGAAAAAAGACAGAACCTGGCGACTGGTTCAAGATCTCCGGATCATAAATGAAGCTGTAGTCCCCCTCCATCCCACCCAATCCCTATGTAATCTTGGGAGAAATCCCACCCAGTGCCAAGTGGTTTACAGTCTTGGATCTCAAAGATGCATTTTTTTGCATACCACTGGCCAAAGAATCCCAATACCTTTTTGACTTTGAGTGGGAAGCCCCAGGAGAAAAACACCAACAGATGACTTGGACAGTATTACCTCAGGGGTTCAGAGATAGCCCCCACCTGTTTGGACAGGCCCTTAGCCAGTATCTCCTAGATCTAGACCTGGGACCTAATGGGAAAATATTACAATACGTAGATGACCTACTAATCTGCTCTCCAGATGAGAAAAGTGCCCAACAACATGCAGTTCAGGTTCTAAACTTCTTGGCAGAAAGGGGATATAAAGTCTCCCGTGCTAAGGCACAGATGGTCGAGACAAAGGTCACTTACCTGGGAGTTCAAATTACACACGGGTCCAGGAGGCTGTCCTCTGATCGGGTACAAGGAATCCTCCAGTTGCCCTCCCCCACAACTCGAAAACAATTGCGAGCTTTCCTGGGGCTAACTGGTTATTGTAGAATCTGGATACCCAATTATGGTCTAATTGCCCAGCCTTTATATGAAAGCTTAAAGGGACGAGATGATTCAATCCCAGTGATGTGGGGAACTCCTCAAAAGGAGGCAGAGGCTACACTAAAACAGGCCTTAACTCAGGCACCTGCCTTGAGGTTGCCAGACCCAGAAAAAGCATTCCAACTTTATGTCCATGAAAGAGAGGGAATAGCCTTGGGAGTGTTAACTCAAAGATTGGGATCTGAGCCCCAGCCTGTAGTTTACTTATCCAAGAGGCTCAATCCAACTTCCCGAGGTTGGCCCCCCTGCCTTTGAAATCTTGCGGCTATTGCAATCGTGATAGAAGATGCTTTAAAACTCTCCTTTGGGGGCAAACTAACTATTTTTACCAGCCACCAAGTAAAACAACTCCTAAATGGGAGAGGCCATTTATGGATGTCTGATCAAAGAATCCTCAGATATCAAGTAATGCTGATGGAAAATCCAGGCCTCACTATATCCCCTTGTGAGATTCTTAACCCAGCCACCCTCCTACCTACCCCCGAGGGCTCTCTCCCGTTTCACTCTTGTCTAAAAACCTTGGACCACTGGACAAAACCCTGAGAGGGATTGTCAAAAGATCCTCTGACCAATCCCGAGAAAATCTGGTACACTGATGGAAGCAGCTTTGTCTTGGATGGAAAAAGAAGAGCCGGGTATGCAGTAGTCTCTGCCACCAGGTACTTCAGCCCAATTAGCTGAGCTCATAGCCCTGACTCAAGCTTTAGAGCTGGGAAAAGGAAAAAAGAATAGCCATTTACACTGACTTCAAGTATGCCTTTCTGGTGCTACATGCACATGCGGCTGTTTGGAAAGAAAGGGGCCCCTTGACCACCCAAGGGTCCCCAATCAAATATGGTGATCAGATTCTTCGACTCTTGGAGGCACTCCATCTGCCCACTGAGGTTTCAGTCTCCCACTGTAAAGGACACCGAAAAGGGAACACGGAAGTGGCACGAGGGAACCAAGCAGCTGATCAGGCAGCTAGGAGAGCAGCATTACAGAACCATGACCTAATAGGGATTGCCACCCTAGTTCCACAGACTAATTTGCCAGAAACTCCTTCATGTACTGAAGGTGAGACTCTTAAAGCTAAGAGCGAGGGCTTTCAAGATCATATGGGGTGGTTCCAAAAGGAGGGACTCCTTTTTCTGCCTGGAAACCTCCAATGGAAGTTGGTTAACTCCTTACATGCCACTACTCATTTAGGAGAAAAGGCCCTCCAAAGATTACTAGAAAGGTCCTTCAGAGGAACAGGCTTCCAAACAACTATAAGACAGGTGGTCTCCTCTTGTCCCACTTGCCAATTAAACACCCCCCAAGGAGCTCGAAGACCCCAGCTGGCCCAGCCCATCCAACGACGTGGGGCCTACCCAGGAGAGGACTGGCAGATGGACTTCACCCAGATGCCAGTTTCTCAAGGGTATTTGTACCTATTAGTTATGATAGATACTAATAGGTATTTATACCTATTAGTTATGATAGATACTAATAGGTATTTATACCTATTAGTTATGATAGATACATTCACAGGATGGATTGAAGGCTTTCCCACCTGGACTGAGAAGGCTGAGAAGGTAGTTAAAAAACTGCTCCATGAAATCATTCCAAGATTCGGTCTGCCCAGGTCATTACAAAGTGACAATGGGACATCATTTACTTCTAAGGTCACCCAAGGAGTCTCGAAAGCATTGGGCATTACTTACTATCTCCATTGTTCCTGGAGGCCTCAATCTTCAGGAAAAGTAGAAAGAGCCAATCAATTATTAAAATCAGCGATAAAAAAGATAACCCAGGAGACCTCCCTGGGATGGAAGGAGGCTTTACCAATAGCTCTCCTCCGCACCCGCATTGCCCCTAAGGAATAGGTTGGTCTTAGCCCTGTGAGATGCTATATGGGAGACCTTTTGTTTATGTCAATGACCTCTTCCTAGATCCAGAGGTTCAGACCCTCCAGTCTTATACCATGGCCATTGGGCAATTCCAACAGGATATACGTTTGTGGGTATGAACCAGGACCCAAAAGATTCTAAAGAGTCACTACTCCAGGGACTCAAGTCCTAATTAAAATCTGGAAAGATGGGTCCCCAAAGGCTCAACTCCAGCCCACATGGAAGGGCCCCTACCCTGTAATACTTTCTACCCCCACAGCAGTCAAGGTACCAGGACATGACTCCTGGATTCACTACTCATGAGTCAAGCCATTGAAGAAAACCGAAGAGGACACTCGATACACCTGTAAGCCCCTGGGAGCTCTCAGATACTTGTTCAGGACTACCAATGAGTCATTCTAACGAACACCCCCAAAATCTGGTTTCTGGGGATAAGATTTCTCAGGATAACTCTAAAGAGCCAACACAGCTTGACAGAGACTGTACTCCAAAATAGACAGGAGATAGATCTTCTGATCCCTGAATAAGGAGGGACTTGAGCCATCCTGGCGATGTAAATTTAAAATTGGCTAATGCCCCTACTAGTCCTTGTTATGCTATATTGATGATGCTTATGATTATTCCATGTACTGTCAATTGTCTAACCTGTTTTGCCTCTGCCCAGGTCAACCAGCTACAACATGCAGTGCCAATTCAACAAAGATATAGAACTACAGCCGACCACGGAAAATATCACACACCCTTAGATGGACACGGCTATAAGGACTCTGAGGCTTGAGACTAGCAAGAGAGGGAGGCCCAATACCCCTCGCCATCCCAGTTCAGCAGGAAGTAGCCAGAAAGACCTCGACGCCCCTATTCCCAAAGAATTGGGCCTCCCATCTCTTGAGGGGGAAATGTTAGGTAGGTAGAATAGGGAAAAGGAGTCCAAAATGAGATGTCACGTGAGTGTATGTTCCTCGGTTCTTTGTCTCGTCACAACAAAGATTTGGAGTGACGGACATTAAAGCCCTTGGCGTGTCACAGCTCTTGGGTCTTGGACAAACCATGCTACAGCTCTTAGGCAAATCAGTGTTACAGCTCTATTTTATTTAGAAGATAGCAGGAGAGTGAGAGAGAGAGAGAGAGAGAGAGAAGAGCGCACGCACGCAGGAGAGAGAGTCCGTGAGAGAGCGCTTTGGCTCCTCCTTTTATATGTTTTTTTCCTCCACCTGGGCCTGCCCTATGCAAATTGGGCTTAGCCAGGAGTGCTGTTTGTTCTGCCTGAAGTTTTCACTCTGGTCCTCGGACCTTCCTTTGACCTTCCTTGTCTTTTAGCCGCCGCAATTTTGGACTCCTTTTCCCTATTCTACCTACCTAACATGTCCGTTACAAGTTAAACATAGAAATGAAACCTGCTGACCCACTGACCCAGGGACTTGACAACAGCCAGCAAACCCTCCAGAAATAATTAAGATATGTGAAGTTGTAACCTCAGGGCCTGTTTTAGTAGCTAAAAGAGGTGAAATGGCCCAATGTCCAGCAGGAGGGGACTGTCTAGCATGCGTGAGGCAGCGCTGTGGCCCACTACCCACACAGAAGGGCCCAGTGGCACAGCCTGGGATTCCTGACGGGGGCCATCAGCAGCACCAAGCTCCACCCTGTCTGTGCCCACCCTGTGTGTGCCCACCACCAGTCCTTCCTGCTGGCTCCTCCAGGACATCTGACCGTCACTGTCCCCACCACAGGGCTGGGCACCAGGGAAGGACCCAGCTCAGGCCCCACGACTGGCCCGTCTCCAGGCTGCCGTTCAAGTCACATTAGCTGCCCCCTCTCTGGGCTCAGAGACGGGGCCCCCCATCCCCACATGACCAAACTGGCCCCACAGAAACACACTCCCACCACACCTCCTGGTCTCACACCCACAGGGAGAAACTGGTGAGGGGGGCAGACTGGGCCGCGAGGAGCTCCGAAAGGCTAGTCACCTCCACACAACACACCGCACCCCTCCTTCCACAGACAGGGTCCTGTCAGTGCCCTCAGGGGACTCGTAGGCAGTGGCCCCTCGGTTCCTGGGGCCCCACTTTGCATCTTGCTAGGTGGCCCCAGGCACAATGGGCACATTCCATTTGAGTGCTTGGGACTCATTTGGCCCCTGGTTCCACGCTTCTAGGAAAAGAGCAGAAGAGGAAAGGAACGAGGGGCTGGGAGGGGCTGGAGGCAGAGCCCAGCAAGGGCAGGTGCTGTGCGACCCCAGGCCAGTAGCTCAGCCTCTCTGGAAAGCCTCGCTCAGAGTGTGTAATGGGACCTTGTGTGCCCACAGGGCCAGCCCTTTGAGATTCCCAGAGCTGCTGGGCTAAGTCCCTTCCAGTGAGGGCTGGCCTCAGCTACAAGCCCCGGGATGCAGAGTTGAGGCCACAGAACGGGGCCCCACGCACCGGGCCCTAGAAACGGGCGAGCCTAGGGAGTAAACCAGGCCTGAGCGCTGTAAGGCTCTGGGTCCACCGGAGCAAGAATGAGGAGGGCCCTGGGTCCATCCAGGGCTGGAGCCCCACACAGCTGCTTCTGAGGGGCAGGAAAAAGAAGTTAAGGCAGGGAGGGTGGCTGGGCCAGTCCTCTTGCCGAGAAACTGGAGGGCCAGGGTCCCCTTGCCAGCCGCCCTTGCTGCTGTGTGGACAGCACCCAGTCCTGGACGCTGGACCTCAACAGGTATCTGCTGAGGCTTCAGGAGGCCCCTCCCACACACAGAGGGGAGGCGCCACTGAGGGGCCTCACGGGAGGTGGAGGCGTGCTCAGGGCAGGGGTTGGTGCTCGGGCAGGGCGCTCTTCATCACAGCCTTGAGCCCACCCACCAAACTTGCCCTGTCCCCGCCCTCTCCAGGAGGGACAGAAAGTGGTATCATCTGGTGTCTGACATCACCAGACATCATCAGAGGTCTGGCAGTAGTGTCTGCAGCCTTGACCCCTCACCTGTGGCCTCGAAAAAGCACGTGTCCTCCAGGAAGCTGGGTCCCGTCCTTTCTAAGAGAGGGTCACCCCCGGAATGCCAGCATCATCTAAGTGGGCCGTGAGGCATGGGTACACCAAGCCCCTCTCTGCCCCACTGGGCAGAGCTCTGATGTCCACCAGATGAAGGATACCAACAGGCGGACCCCAGGCTGGGAAGTGGGGCCCCAGAGCACCTGGAGCCCTCGTTCTCATCTCCCTGCAACAGGGCCAGGTCCGAGGCAGCTTCCTCCACCGTGCCCCATCAGGGCTTTTGACTCACCCCACCCCACCCCCCTTGGAAATCTCTTCCTCCAGGCCCCTTGCCCTGTCCAGGTGTCCACTCAGGTGGTGCCTCCTCCGAGAGGCCTTCCCCCACCTTCGCTGTCCCATTTCTCTGTGTTATTTTCCCCGACAGTGTTCGTCTCCACCTGGCGTTTCACTAGATCTTTTTCCCCAGCGAGAACATTGTCTCAAGGGCTTCCGAGTGCAGAAGGGGAGCAACACTTGCCTGCAATCCTGAGCTGCTCACCAGGCCCAAACCTGCCCCTCGGCCCTAGTGGGCAACCCACGTGCACAATGAACTGAAAGTCGCTCAGTCGTGTCTGACTCTTTACAACCCCGTGGACTATACAGTCCATGAAATTCTCCAGGTAAGAATACTGGAGTGGGTAGCCATTCCCTTCTCCAGGGGATCTTCCCAACCCAGGAATCGAACCCAGGGCTCCCCATTGCGGGCAGATTCTTTATCAACTGAGCCACCAGGGAAGCGTGCACAGTGAGAGCAGTGGTAAATACAGCCCCTCAGGGGCTTCCTCAGCCAGGGCAGGAAGACAGATGCGCTGTTCACCTCGATGTCCACCGAGGGTCCACAGCTGCTCAGAAGGGGTGGGGGTGGTATGGCCAGCCCGTGGGGCTGGGGCTGTGGAAGGAGGAGAGCCAAGGCCGCACCCCCACCCATGCTGGCGCCAGGGTCAGGGCAGGGGGCCCTGCAGCTGTGCTGGCCATCTCCTCCCTCTCTGCCCTGAGGCTTCAGGAGTCTGGGCGAACTCAGGCGGCTGCCAGGGATGCAGAGACCCTGCCTCTCGCACACCGGGAGCCTGTCCGGAGTACCAGTCACACCCTGGCCACTGAGCAGCCGGGGTCCCATCCCCATCCGAGCCGTGCTGCTTCTTAGATGCCTCCTGTTGAGGACAAAAAATGTATGCGAGGTTGGCATCTGCTGCAGACTCTGCCCGAGGTTTGCTCTCACGGGAAGTGTCACGTCCTGCCCCGGATTTTTGAGGAAAACCAATGCCCCAAGAAGAGGGACCGTGAATGCCCCACAGCTTGGCTTTGTCCGGAGTGAGCCCCCAACCCCTGACCTGGAGACACAGTGAGAGTATGAGAGCCAGGGCTCAGGGGCCCGGTGGGCCTTGGTCAAATCCCAGCTCAGCCCCTTGTGGCTGGCCACGCTCTGTTTCCCTGTGGGCCTTGACCTTCCTGTCTGTGACCTGGCTCCTCCAAGCCCTGGGCCCCAGGCTACAGCCTCTGGGGTTAAGGGAGGGAAGGAGCAACATACAGCCTGGTGGGAGGACAGAAGGAGGTCGAACCCTCCAAACACCAGGGACTGTAACTCAAATGCCTCTCCAAGGTCTCCGGCCAAAGAAACCGAATCCAGGATTCACACAAAACCATCTATGAAGGTTGAGAACTCACTGCCCACAGCGGCCAAAGCGGGAAACAAACCAGGTGACCATACAAAAGGTGGTCCATGCAGTCGAATAGTACTCCACCCCCGGAGGACGACCCTGGAGGTTATTATGCCAAGTGAAACAAAGGACAAAGACCGTGACTCCACCTACACAGTGTCCAGAACAGGCACATTCACAGACGAGGCCTGCAGGGGTGCTGGGTGCCCGCTGACACACACAGGGTGCTGCTTCTGGGGGTGAAGACGCTCTGCAACTAGAGCATAGAGCCGACCGCAGAGTACCGTGAGTATACACAGCACCACTGAGCTGTGCACTTTGGCTAATTCTAGGTCACGTGGCTTTTACCTCAATAAAAAGAGGGGAGTCACCAGGGCCAGGGCAGGACCACAAGCAGCCACACAGGTGATAGTGAGCAGAGAAGGTCTGGGCGCGTGTGCCTCCAGCCGCCTGCCAGCAGCGTGACCTCGGCCACATCCCTTCTCTGAGCCCCTGTGTCTCCACCTGACAGAGGAGGAGAATACACCAGCTCAGGGGACATGAGGAGGGCCGGTGGCATGTCTGGAGTGGGCCTGCTGCCCCATGACCACCACCAGCAAGGGCCACAGGCACCCTCCCCACTGGCGGAGAGCTGAGCCACGCAGCCGTCCCTCCGTGTCCCTGGTCAGCTGGTGTCTCGTCCCTGGGCCTTGCCCACCCATCTGTGAAGGGACTGGACACCAGTCATCTACGGAGCCCCAGCCCTAGGACCTTTCTGTTCCTGGAACTCCACAGGGTGGGCAGTGGGGATTAGGCAACAGGGGGTTCAGATCCCAGCTTCCCGCTGCCCAGCCCTCCACCCTCAGGATCACAGTCTGAGGCTCCGTGCCTACGTCTCCCCATCTGTAAATGTGGGGTAACTACAAACACTCTGTGGGGTGCGGGGAGTCTTGACTGAGTCCTGCCTCAAGGCACAGGCTCCGCAGGCATGAGTCAGGCACCCAGGCTTAGGGCCCTCATTCTTCAGGTGAAGAGACAGAGGGTCAAGCTGGAGCGTGGAGAGGGGGCTACAGACTGGGCTGCTCCACACTAGGTGGGCTAAGCCCAGGGCCCCCAAGAGTGGACACTTAGGCTGGCTGTGCCAAGAGGGGCGGCCAAGAAGGAAGGGGGTTGAACGGGGTGGCGGGGGTGGGTGGGGGAGCCGGCTCTCATATGTGCACTTGGACACATACACGCGCGCGCACACACACACACACACACACACAGGCAGGAAGAGCTGCCCAGAGGGACGGGTAGGTGGCCTGTGTCGGGTGGATTCAGCCCTACCAACCACGCTTTATAAATTTTGCATCATCTCGTCTATGAATAGATTCCTCCACAGCAAGATAGACAGTTCAAAGGGAAGAGAAGGGCCTGTGGCAGGTTAGAGGGGTGGCAAGACGCACCGAACCCCTGCCTCGAGCTCTGGAGCTGTGGCTGGCGGGAGTGGGGGAGGACCAGAGGAGGGGTACAAGGGAGCTGGAGGACAGAAAGGGCCAGGTGTGTCGGGCCCAGGAGGACACGACTCAGGTGGGCACACTGAGGCCTGGGCCTGGGGTGAGCTGGGCCTGTGGTGAGTGTAGGAAGGGGTCCAGTGAGCTGATAGGGTCAGGTGAGTGGACCCCAGGGCGTGGGGTCTGGGAGTGTGGGTGGGGTGGCTTCCAACAGCCACTTCAGGGCTGGAGGACCTGGGGAAAGAGGCAAGACTTCTCTGTGCCAGTTTCTCAGTAATAAATGTGTGATAACACCGCAGCTGGTGGGGAAGGTGCACCCTCTGGGCCCCTGCCCAGGGTTCAAGCCCAGCCCTACCACTCACCAGCCATGGAAGTGGCTCCCTGCAGAGTGGCCCTGCGTGCTTGGAGAACCAACCTGGCACAGAGTCACAGCAGCACCCGCTTACCACCACAGTTAGTATTCTGGGTGTTGAAACCTGAGGGGCCCCTCACCCGTAAAGTAACTGCTGGGCAGCCCCACCGGCCACAAGGGTGTCACTCTGAGATGTCTGGGGCCCCCGTTTGGTTCCCACCGGGCCATCGCCAGCTGGGACCAGGGGACTCAGTGAGGGGAGGCTCGCCGCTGGCAGGCCACACCCCATGGGGCTCTGTGGGCAGCACGGCCTCATTCACTGCCCACATTCCCAGTTCAGGGACCTCAGGCCATCGTCTGACCCTGCACTGGGGAGCAGGCTTATAAACTGAGGAGTGTAGCCCGCCTCATGGGGCTTCTGTGGGAACCGACACCCCGAACCTCATCCGGGCCAGTTACGAACATGACTCTGGCAGCCGGCTTCACCCAGACACACGCACGCCAGGTGCTGTTAAACGCTCAGTCCCCACTTCGAACGGCTCCTCACCCGAGGCAGATGCTGAGAGCGTCCCATCTGACTGACGGGAAACAGGCCGTGGGAAGCGAGCGGCCTGCCCCAGACATGGGCTCATCCTCAACGCTCCATCACGACGCTCCGTCCTGGCTCTTCACTTAGGCCCTAGGACACCCATCCTCTCCCCATGCCCTCGGCAATTGATGGGTCTGAGGCCAGCAGAGTGAGGCCTGGTCCAGCTGGCCCTCTGCCCACCAGCTGAGGAGGTGAGTCCCAGGCCTCCTCCTTCCTCCACAGAGTAGCGCTCATGCTCCAGCACTGAGCAAGGTGAAGTGCAGGAAGTCCTGGGCAAGAGCTGCCTGAGACTCCTCCTTGCCTGAGGCCGATGGGAGGATGGGGCTCCAGAGAGCCAGGGCCCATGAGGCCTGTGGGCGGCCAAGGCCCCGCTGAGCAGGGGAGTCTGGGGCTGGTTGTCCCCACAGCCTCCCATCTGCCAGAGCCCTGCCAGCCAGGCAGAGGAGTCCCCAAGGAAGCAGATTGGGGAGTTGACCTTCCCCGAGGAGAAATATGGCTTCACCAGGCCCTCAAAGTCCCCCTCCCAGAGCACCTGCCAGCTAAAGGCCCTGGGCCTGGACGGCTCCCCTCCTGGTAGCTTGGACCCCAGACTCTTCAGAGTCTCGGTCACCCAGGACCCCCCTGGCTCCCCACTTCCAGCAACATGTCCCATCACCCAGATGTTGGCCCCACGGCCCTGAGGTCAGTGGCTCACCTACTGAATCACTGGGGTCAAAGCCAGTTGGCCGAGGACCAATCTTGAGCTAAGTGACCTCAGCTGCCCGGGCGTCACCTAATAGCCCAGAGCCAACAAGACCATCACGAGTACCTGTGGTGAACAACAAGCCCCAAATCAGCACTTTTGAGCCAAATAAGCCCATTAGAGCTTGTGCCACCCACCTCCATGACCTCATTTCTGCATCGGATCAGAACTTCCCTCGACTTCTCACACCTTGGGCGTCCTGGTCTGACCATGTCTGCCTCTTCAGCAATCAGAGCTTCTGAGAGCAGAAACTGAGTTTGATTTCTCTCTGTGGACCCAGCAACACCTGACATGGGGCCTGGGAGCTCAGAACTTGTTTACTGATTGAATGCATGATGGCTTTTGACCACATGTAAATTGCAACTAAGGTCACAGATTCCCCGTGGTGACCTCTATCAGGAGATGAACTCTATTCCCTGTCACTTTGCATCTTGAGCTTGGCAGCACTAGGAGGACAGGCAGAGGTGATGCCAAGACCAAGACCAGGTCTCTAACAAGTTTGCAGACTTCTACCTGGGCTGGCCTGCTGACAGGTACAGGGCCTCTTGGAAGTGAGGCCCAGTCATCCCACCTGAGTTGGTTAACAGTGAGCAAGCCCACTGGAGAACAGCTGAGTTCAACCCAAATCACCAACCCAAAGATGGTGAGCAAAATGAAAGTATCATTTTGTACCCTGCATTTAGGGGATGTTTGTTACGGGGCAATAGTTAATTGATACACATCATATCCCCACTTCACAGATGAGGAGATTTGAGGTTGCAGTGGGCCAAAGCTCCAGGCCTCATCTCCATCTGCAAAGGGGCATCCTACCCACCATCCATCGCTAGGAAGTCAGGGGACACAGGCAGAGGGGACAAAAAGTGCACACCCTCAGGATGGACGACTGTGACAGTCCTGCCAGTACTCTGACAGCTTATTGATAAAGATGTGTCGTTACACATAAACTCACACCAAGGGCGCCTTCTCATTCCTCCTGACATTTTGCGCCAACAGCTCACGGGTTGAGGGGCAGCTTGGCCCCACCAGAAAAAAGTACAAGGACCAGCATCAGCCGCCTCTGCACTGACTCTGGGCCCACAAGGATGGGTCTTCTCCTCCATCTGAGAGTTGACTGTGGCCTGCGTGGGGGCAAAGGGAAGGTGAGGAGGGGACTCAGAGCTGCCTTGCTTCCTGCGGGCATGCACCTGCAGCCCCAACCACACCAGGCTGACCAGCACTCTCTGCACTTGCCACATCTTCTGCCTGATGCAGCCTTTCCTCCTTCCTTGCTAGCCCATGGCCAACTCCTGGACAACCTGCAGAGCCCAGCCACATTAATCTCCTCCTGGCCCTGCTCACTGTCCCTGATTCTAAGAAGGATCCATCTCTCTGTGTTCAGCCCAGCCCCGGGCCCTGAGTTAAAATGGTCAGTGAGACACATCTTTTCTACCAGCATCCCTCCAGCCATGCTGCCCACTCCCTGTCCTCCAGCCCTACACGGGCCAGGTCCCAGCAGAGACTTGACCCCAATTAAGATAAAAATTAGAGGAGATAAAACTCAGGCACCAGCTCTGACAACACTTCTCCGGGAAAATGCATTTCCCAGGTACCATGTCCATTGCAGCCATCTCAAACCCAGTCAGTCACGGTTCTGAGTCACTGCGTGAGGACTAGTGATGGGGTGGGGGTGCGGTGGGGCGGACGAGATGGGAAGGGTGGGGCGAGGGAAGGGTGGCGGGGGGCGGGGGGCAGGGGTTCCACCTCAGACTGCAAATCAAATGCTATGTGGATGGGGCTCTGGAATTTTCATTTTAACAAACTTTGCCCTCTCTGGCACATGACTCCTACCCATGGGAAGGAAACAGGGGTTTATACTGGGTCCCAGAGCCCCCTAGGATTCACAGGTGACCTGGCACAAGAGGTACAGGGTCCCCCACTGTGAACCTTACTCCAGTTTCTATCCTGTTTTACATAGTGGGGCTTGTGAGTATGTTCCATTTTTTTCCTCAATGGGTTTGTTAACTCCTCCCATACTGTGTGGGTGGGAGTGTAATTAGGACAAGCCCCATGGAAGCCATCTGGCAGCATCTGCACAGCATCTGGCAGCATAGCCTGTGACCCAGCGGTCCACTCTTGGGTGTGAACCCCCAGGAAACGAATCCACTGGAAGATACACTATGGCGTTCTTGCCACTTTGTTCAGAATCGCCCTAAACTGAAGCGACCCATCAAGAGGAGGAAAGGTAAACATATCATGCATATCCACATGGAGGCACGCAGCACAGCAGCCACGGAGACCTGCCACGGGGACCAGCCATGGGGAGCTGCCACGGGGAGCTGCCACAGGGAGCAGCCACAGGGACCTTTACTCAGAGAGAAGGGATCCAAACACAGAGCCACACACATGCCTCCAAATGAACCAGACGGTTCTGGGCAATGCTGTCGGAGCAGGGCTGCTTGTGGGATGCCAGGCCTGACCAGTGGCCACATGGCAGATGCATAAACACACTCAGGAATTTTATTTAAGGGGAATCATGAAGAACGGAGAAGGCAATGGCAGCCCACTCCAGTACTTTTGCCTGGAAAATCCCATGGACGGAGGAACCTGGTAGGCTGCAGTCCATGGGGTCACAAAGAGTTGGACACGACTGAGCGACTTCACTTTCACTTTTCACCTTCATGCATTGGAGAAGGAAATGGCAACCCACTCCAGTGTTCTTGCCTGGAGAATCCCAGGGATGGGGGAGCCTGGTGGGCTGCCGTCTCTGGGGTTGCACAAAGTCAGACACGACTGAAGCAACTTAGCAGCAGCAGCAGCATGAAGAAAGGTTAACATAATGAGCCTACTTAACCCTGCCGCTGAGGGACACCTGCCCCAGGGGCCTTCGGATCCAGGCTTGCTCTAGTTCAGCCCCTCACCGGCCTCACGGCCTTGGACCTCCTGCTCACCCCACAGAGCTCGCAGACCCACGTCAGGCCGAGTCAGCCATTGGAAAAGGACACCACCGTCCTCCGAGGGGACCCCAGGCCCTGCTGCTGCCCTCCAGCCACAGCTACCCCCAGCCCTGCTGGTCTGGACACCCAGCGAGCTGCTCTTTCCATTCCTCACCATGGGCCCCTTGCACCTGCCCAGCCAGGACCGCTGTCCCCAGCCTCATCGACTTCACATCACCTCCAGGTGGGGGAGGGCCCGGCCCTAGGAAAGCTCCCCCTGCCTCATTCCTCTCATGACTGGTTAGGGTGGTTGTGTCTCTGGTGTCTGTTCACCACCCCACCCACCCAGCTGACCCCCTGGGGCAGGTCAGGTTTGGGGCCATGTCCATAGACAGCCTGCTCACTGTGGGTCTGGTGGACGTGCGCTGGATGAGTGACTGAGTGAATCAGTGGATGTACAGCCCCGCTCTGTGCCTGAAACTGAGGGTGGGAAGGCAGGCAGGCAGGGAATGGGGAGGGTCCTGGAGCAGAGGCAGCGATGGCAGGGCGAGGGTGTGGGGCCAGGCCTCAGACTGGGAGCCATGGACTTGGGGCCCCGGAACCAGCCTCACCTTCAGGGTCTTGGCAAGGAGCATGGCCAGGCGCTGCCCACCTAAGCTCAGAACTCTGCACTGCACCCTCCAGAAGGGAGCCGCCCTGAGGGGGTGCTCACTGCAAGTGGCACAAAAAGTGCTCAGAACAGAGCTGGCTGCACAAGTGTCAGTGCTTCTGAGTACTTGCTGTGACCTGGCCGTGATCATGCTGGCGTCCACCCCCGAGGCAGCACTGTGGTGCCATTTCGCAGATGAGGAAACTGAGGCACAGGGAAGTAAAGTGACTCCCAAGGAGGAGCCTGTATTGCAGCTGAGTCCTCACTCCAGAGCCCAGGGCGCCATTCCCAGGCCCTTCAGCCCCCAGCTCTGCCCCACACACAGTGTGACCTTGGCCATGTCACCACCCTCTGGGTTCATCCCCCCCCCACCACCACTCTCTCAGGAGGCCAGGCAGCCCATTCATCCTCCCTGATGGCCAGAGCAATGCTGACTTCCAGCTCCGGCCAGCAAGGCTGAAAATATACCCACATGACGTTTCCATTGAGTTTCTCTGACTTATGGGCTAGGGCCTGCCCGGGCTGCTTCAAACTCTGACTCCAGAGACCTCAGAGAAGGTGCAGGCTCTGGTGGAGCCAGGCCAGGAGACACCGCCCCCTGCAGCCCAGTGGGACCACCTCACCTTCTCCCCACCCAGGGTCCCCTGCACGTTTCCCTGGGCACATGTGCACCGGGCCCCTCCAGCCCCCACCCTGTGGCCTACGGGCACCACAGACTCAGAGTGTCAGTCCATGGTGGCAAGGGTGCAGGGCCGTGCGCTGCTGTGTCCAAGTTTGTGCTCTGGGCGGGGCCTCCGTGTAGACACCAGGCGAGTGGTCAGCATGCTCACCAGAAGCTGGATATCTGAGTCAGAGGTCTTCAGAGGTGCCCGGGCCGGGAGCTGCGCTTTCTACAGTGTTAGAGGTGGGACCAAAGTTTCTGGAAGGGATGCATCCAGTGTACCTGCCGACCCACCCCCAGGTGAGTTCTCCCCAGAACCTGCCTGGGGGAAAACGGAAGTGCCTGTGACCATGGGGGCCCTACCCTCCACACACACACACACTCACCTGATCTGCATCTACTCACAGGGAGGTCCCCAGCAGACCCATGCTGACCCTCTCTGAGCCAGGTCCCTCCACCCCAGTATCTAAACCCAGACCTTATTCCAGCCATGCTCTCTGATACAGGAGCCTCTCACCACATCTAGCTATTTGAATTTAAATTAATTAAAAGTTAAATAAAAATTCAGTTCTGCAGTCTCGCTAGCTGCATGCAAGAGCTCGGTAGGAATAGCTTGGTAGGGACATGAGGCCAGTGGCCTCCATGCTGGGCAGCACAGATCCAGAACACTTCCATCTTTGCAGAAGGTTGTCAGCTCTAGAGGATGAATCTAGATGGGGCTAACCTGGTCACAGAGTCCCAGTGCCAGTGGCTGAACAGGGAGACATAAAGGAAGGCTGAGAAAGATGATCCTCCTGGCACAAAGAGACAGACCTGGGAGGAGTGGACACTTTACACACTGGTTACCCACCTTCTCTGCAGCTTTTGAAGGTCATGGTGAAAGGATGTGAAGGCTGGAGCTGAGGCAGCCTTTTTGTAGCTATAAGGCAATAAACCTAAGAACAAAAAGCCAACACACAGCAGGAGGCAAAACAGTAGGATGGCCAGAGACAGCTTCCACTGAACAGTGGAATAGCTGCCTCTGAACTTTTCTTTACGTGAGATAATTCAATGTATTTTTTTATTCAAGCTGCTGTACTTGGGGATTTCTGTCACCTACAGCTTTCTAACTTAATAAACTATGAAACCATACCTGCATTCAACTTCCAGGCCTCTAAGTCATTCCCTCTAAGTGAAAGGTCTTTTTCCTCATCTGTCTCCAAATCCCAACCATGTTTTAGGGCCCAGATAAAGGGCCACCTTCTGGTAACATCCTCCAAAAAGCTGGAAGTGACCACTTCTTCCTGTAACCCCAGGCAGGCCCATGTCTTCCAACATTTGGCACCAGTCACTATCGGAGCGAGGATAGGGTCACTGTCCTCATGGAGATGTACCTCAGACCCAAAAAAGTACCTGGCAAGTTGCAGACATTCAATATTTGGCAAAAAAAAAAAAAAAACAGAATAGCTGCTTCATTTATCTCCCCACCTTGCCCTACACGTGGTGCACACTTACACCAAAGCTTGTGAAAAAGTGGAGAAATTCAAATGTCCACCCCTACCTCGCACCATCCACCCACATACAGTCCTAGTCAATTAAAGGATCAAATACAAAAGCAAAGCATTCACATTTTTATTTCTTTCTTTAAAATTCCATGTGGATGGTCTATGCATGCAACAGAATGTTATTCAGCCTTAAAAAGGAAGCAAATCCTGACACTTGCTGCAACATGAGTGAATCTTGAGGACGTTATGCTAAGTGGAATTAAGCCAGTCACAAAAATACAAATATTACTCTACGCACAGGAGGCACCTGGAGTCGTCAGGTTCACAGGGAGAGAAAGCAGAACGGCAGATGCCAGGGCCTGGGGGCAGAGTGGGGAGTTGTTTTTGTTCAGGACAGAGTTCAACATGAAATGAGTTCTGGGGACTGGCTGCACAGCAACAAGGCTGTACTTAACAGGAATGAACTGTGCGCATAAAAACGGTTAAGACAGTAGTATTATCTTACATGCCTTTTGCCACAGTTTTAAAACTTTTGAATGACATGTGGGATATATACAGACAGAATGGAGATACAAGATCACTGTCCAATTGAAGCCAGAACACTTGGATGGGCCCCAGAGGGCCCACAGCCATCTGAAGAAATACAGCTTCACAGTCCCTCTGAAGCCCTGAATGCTCCTGTCCAGCTTCACCCCTTCCCGTAGAGGAAACTGCCCTGCAGACGCCAGGGTCACTACCTTGCTCACCTTTACACTTTCGCCAGATGTGTTCCTAAACAAAAGGTAGTTCAGTTTTGTTCAGTTATAACATCTACATAAATAAAAATAAATAACGCACATGTATATCTCTTCTGAGACTTCTTTTTCTCTTGGTTCTTTTTGGGGTGGGCATTTTTATTCCTATTATTTGTTAAACTTGCATTTGTGTAACAGACTCTTTAGTATGTCTTACAGGCTTCACAGTTAAAAATAAATAGATACAGTGCTAAATGTAAAGAATGAAGCTCTTTTTTGGAAAGTGGGGGGGCGGGGATCTCAGGGACTCTTTATCATCTTCAGCTGAGGAGGGACTCTCTAAGCATCACACAGAGACAGTCACAAAGGAATAGGCGGACGTGTTGGATGACAAAACAGCTCAAAAACGTCTGTGGATTTTAAAAAATGCCTGAAGCAGAGCTAAAAGGCAAAATGAAAACTGTGAAAAGTATTCACAGCATAAGGCAGGAGAGATTAACATCACCACTTCATGAAGGGCTCTTCCAAATCTGCCAAGAAGAAATGAACACGCTCCCACATGCTGGTCCTGATACAAGCTGGTGCATGGTTTCAGAACGTAGTATGTATTGATACATATCAAAAATCAGAAAAAATGTTTATACCATTTAACCTAGCAATCCCACGTTTAGGACACAACCAGAGAGGTGCACCACCACCACATAGACGATGTCCTTCACAGTCTTATCCATAATTAGGAAAAAATGCAAAGGCCCTAAATGCTAACCAACTGGGGATGCTTTGAATTATCAAAACCACTGAAATCCTGTTTCAGAAAAATGTTTCCTTAAGCAGGGAAATGTGAATGATATACGAGTTAACTGTAAAGGCAGGTTATACTCTGATGGGTGGCTTATCAGGAGACGAAAATGGTACAGTCACTTGAGAACGCAGCTTGGCAGCTTCTTCTGGGGTCAAATATACATTTGCACACAACCCAGAAATTCTACTCTAAGGGATTTACCCAAGAGAAAGGAAAACATGACCACAAAAATTTGGGCACAAATGTTCATAACAGCTTCACTCACAGCAGCCCAAACCTGGAAAGAACCCAAAATGTCCCTCCATGGGGAGGCAGAGCCACACACAGTGTGGAGGGCTGTTCGGCAACAAAAAACAACAGACTCTCGGGAAAACCTCAAAAGCATCATGTTAAGTGAATGAAGCCAGACACAACAGGCTACGTGCAGTGGGATTCCATTTATACAGCTTTCTGGAAAAGGCAAAGCCATCATGTCAAGAAGCAACTAGCCTTTGCCAGGAGCCGGTGGCCAGACTGGAGGCTGACTATCAAGCGGCCAGAGAGGATTTGAGAAGAAGGAAGTGCTGTTTGTTGCTTTGGTGGAGGTGATGGTTACACAGCTGGCGATCTTTCTCAAACTCATCAAGCTGTAACTTAAAATTGGGGGGTTTTATTTTCTATAAACTGTGCTTCAGTGAAGCTGATTGTTAGCTTTAAAAAAGAATGTTATAAAAGAATATGGTTGGCAAGGCCTCAGTGTTGTGTAAAAATGCAGTAAGCACCTGCGTTGGTTAAGATAGACCAGGATATGCCAGGAGGACAAAACCCCACAATCTTGGGGGTTTACGCACACTCATGTCCTGGCCTAGACCGAGCAGGACGATGGCCGCGCCACTCTCTCCCGCATGCTGACCCCAACAGCACTGGCAGCCTCCACCCTTCACTCAGAACCTGCAGAGTTTCTGTCCAGAAGGGAACGGATCAGGGGGCTCCAGCTCCCACCGTGTCATTCTGAAGTCAACATACATTACTTCCTCTTCTAGCCCATGGCTGGGACAAGTCACATGGCCCCAGCCCAATGGTAAGGGGGGCTGGAGTCATGGACCTCCAGCGAGCAGGCACTGCCTCTGTCCAAATCCTTCAAACAGCCTTCCTCCATCCTCCCTGCATGGAGAGCACACGCCTCGTCCCATCCAGCACGGCCTCCAGCTCAGGGCAGGGGTCTCCAGGGATGGAAAGTAGCTACTGTCTGGTGGCTCCTCTCACTCCAGAGCCTCATAAACTAAAACAGTGTGTTATCTACCCTCTCCACACACTCAAGATGCAGGAGTCAGACAACAAGAGCAAGGTTCCGTCTGGAGCCCACCAGGAACACTGAGCAGCCCTATCTCAAGGGCAAGAAGGCTCTCTCTGTGAGTCATGTCCTTGGGGTCCCCACTCTGCCTTTTGAGGGTGTCCTTCCATCTTTCCTGTCTCATCTTCCTGGCTGCATCTGGAGTGACTGCTCTCAGTGCTCGGCCCACTCCCTGTCTGTCCCCCAGGAGGGTGAAGGCCCCAAAGCCATCTCATCCCCTTTTAAACAGTGACCGGCAGAGGGGTGGCTACACACACTAGGTGTGCGTGACTGTAACGGGGCAACGTGTGAAGAGGCTGCAGAAGACCTGCAACTCTTAACATGAATAACTAAACTCCCCTCCAGGGCAGGGCCCCATATTGAGAAGGAGGTGCTGAGAACAGAAGCCAAAATGAGCAGAAGAGGCATAGGAGGGGCCAAAAACTAGAAGTGAAAGGGGTGGGAGAAGCGAGGGAAGAAAGGGAGGGAAGGAGGAAATACAAGACCATTTTTTTTTTTAACATGTCATGAAAACAGCAGGAAAGAGTACTAAAGATTGTGAAGCCGCCCCAGTCCTCCTCTCCAAAGTTCTGAAAGTCATTTCAGATAAAAATGAACAACAGAAAAGATTATAGTCAAGCCCCATGCAAAGTTACGGGAGAAATGAGGAAATGAAACAGATAATGAAGGCATTCCAGAAACACAGGCCACAGGACCACAGCCAGAATTTTTTTTTAATGTACCCTAAAACTCTTGCACATGTCAATAAAAAGTAAGACAGTAATAAAAGATACAAAAGAATAACAAATCAAAATGAGAAGACCTAAGAAAAGATGTGCTAGAATTGAGGAAAGAATTGGGAAGAAAAGATAAAACTCATTTCAGAATGACAACTATTAGTAAACCAGAAGGAACACAACACAGCTAAACACAAGAGATGATGCCTAAGAGAATCAGAAGTTAGAACAGGTGGAAATTTTTAAGCAATAAAAAAGTGGAAGAGATAAACAGGATTCAAGAGAAAGTGACTACGTGGAGAACAGGCAGAAGATGGAACGTGTATAACACAAGTCGCTGAAGAAGGAAACCAAGTGTTTAGTCGAAGACTAAATACTGTAATTAAAAAAAAAATGTCCCTGAAATATGTAACAACTGAACATCGTTGAGTATCTGGAAAAACGGATCCAGAACAGCCAACAGAGAGACATGTTGTCCAACATATTCTATGGCTGCCTCTGGGAATTCAAGCAAAAAAAGATGAAGTCGGTTCCCAGGAAATCAGGCTGTTGTCAGAGTCTCCAACACAAGCCTTCTTGCCAGCAGCCTCAGAGAGGGGCAGATCCAGCCAAACTGACCTGGAAGTACGACGGTCATAAACAGATCAACAGGCAAGAACTTCAGGACTGTTACTTCCACCTGCCTCCTAAGGACCTGCCAGCAAAGAAGCCTGAAACAACCAAGACCACCAGAGAAACAGCCCTGAGGTCTGACTGTGAGAACTGAACATGCAAACACGTGAGAATCTACACAGTTAAGACCAATGATGGTTACACTGTGCATGCTGCTCAGTCGTGTCCGACTCTTTGCAACCCCATGGACTAGCCTGCCAGGCTCCTCTGTCCATGGGATTTCACTTGCAAGAACACTGGAGTGGGTTGTCATTTCCTTCTCAAGGGAATCTTCCTGACCCAGGGATCTAACGCGTATCTCTTACGTCTCTTGCATTGACAGGCGGATTCTTTACCATTTACCACTGTGCCACCTGGGAAGCCGAACGGTTACACCAGATATAGTCTATTTGAGGGAAAGTGGGAAGAGCATGTAAAAAATAGAAAAAGCTTACTAACTGCCTAGTTAATGTCTGAGTGTAAAAGGCGTGCATGCATGCTAAGTTGCTTCAGTCATGTCCAACTCTGTGTGACCCTATGGACTGCAGCCCTCCAGGTTTCTCTGTTCATGGGGATTCTCCAGGCAAGAAACTGGAGTGTGTTGCCATGCCCTCCTCCAGAGGATCTTCCCAACCCAGGGATCAAACCCACATCTCTTACATCTCCTGCACTGGCAAGCAGGTTCTTTACCCCTAGAGCCACCTGGGAAACCCAAGAGTAAAAGGATATTAATTCAAATCAGATACTGTGGAAGACAACTGTAGCAAGTTTCAGTATGGCTCATAGGAGGAAACCAATAACAAAAAAAGAGAGGACCAAGTGTCACTTACAGATGTTACTATAAAAGTAACAGCTGGGACAAAAATAGGAACCCTTCCTAAGTACCAAAAAATAAAGTCCAGTGAGAGAAAAATAAAAACCACAGTGAAAGACACATTGTTTAAAAGACTTGCACAGGTAGGTGTGAATGTAACATAAAACACCACGCAGAACTGAAGTTAAACATATTGATTGTTCCATCTTAACTCACCTATTAATAGAAAACATATTTTCAGGTTGGCTTAGAAAGGAACCTCCAGTGCTGGAGGGACAGCCAGAGCCTGCAGTCCAGGGAAACCAGGGGAGGGGGCCAGGGCTGTGCACTCGGGTCACCGCGGCTCCTGCTCAAAGCGCGAGTGGAAGAGAGGGTTCTGAAGACCTGCTGCCCCATGACCACCCCACGGCTGACTGTGTAAATGATTCTGTGAAGACGAGTCCATGCAGGACCCACCTCGTGGAGGCTTCTTTTCCTCGTGGTGCTGATGGCAGCCCCTTGCTTACATCCAGAGGGAGGACGGGCTGGCTGGGAGGCTCCCCAGCTCAGGGCCTCTGAGGAGCCAGGCTCTGCGGCATGGTCCCCTCAGCACCTTGGGCCCCTCATGCCCATCTGCCACACTCTGCCAGTAGCTGAAGAAGGCCCAGTTCCCCAGAGTCAAGGTGGGAGACGTGAGTTCAAGAATTCATAGCTGTGTTCACAACTACAAAGGCCAGCAACGGTAAGCCATTTTCTTAATGATCACATACAGGGGAGAGACCCTCAGTTCAGTTCAGTCCAGTTCAGTTGCTCAGTCATGTCCGACTCTTTGCGACCCCATGAATTGCAGCCAGACCTCCCTGTCCATCACCAACTCCTGGAGTTCACCCAAACTCATGTCCATCAAGTCGGTGTTGCCATCCAGCCATCCCATCCTCTCTCCAGTATCAGGAAGGGTAATTATCATAATCAGTTGAAACACATAGAAGATCTTTGGGGCTTCAGGGTTTTTTAATATTTATTTTTATTTATTTATTTATTTGACTAAGCTTGGTCTTAATTACATCATGTGGGATCTAGTTCCCTGACCAGGGATTGAACCCAGGTCCCCTGTATTGGGAGCATGGAGTCTTCACCACCCGAGCACCAGGGAAATCCCCCCAAAATTTCTTTGAACCCATGTGTTCCTAAATGGTGTTTTCATCCCTACTTGATCACCATTGGCAAACTTAACTCAGAAAACTGTTACAGGGACAGGCAAGCATACATCCGTGTTGTTGTTCAGTCTCTAGGTCGAGTACGACTCTTTTGTGACCCCATGGACTATAGCCTGCCAGGCTCCTCTGTCCATGGGATTTCCCAGGCAAGAATACTGGAGTGGGCTGTCATTTCCTCTTCCAGGGCATCTTCCCGACCCAGGGATCAAACCCGGGTCTCCTGCATTGACAGGCGACTCTTTACCACTGAGCCCCCAGGGAAGCCCAAGCTTACATCCTGCCTTTCCTTTAGAACCCACACCACCAGTGCAAACACTGGGGGAGGGCAACTTTCTCTCCACAAAAGCGTTCAGCTAACAAATGAAGCAGGAATGATAGAATTAGGATGTCACCAGTTTGCAACCTCTAATAAATTATCGAATCCAGGTGCTGCAAATCAGCAGCTGCTAACACAGTAGAGATGGCAGGACGCTGTACCTCTCCCTGGGGGGAATACTGAGCCCCCGACCTAATGTTCTTGTCCAGTAAATAAATAAAGTCCCAGCTGAATCTGATCAAGTCTCCAGACCTGGCTCCCAACTTACAGGAAATAGAGAGACTGCGGGAAACTCTACGAGTCTAACAACCTGGTTTTCCCAACTAGTTACAAGGAAGAAAAGACAGGGGGTGAGCCTTTAGATGAAAGGTATTTAGGAGATACATCAGGCAGAGTGACATGGGGACCTTATTCAGATGCTGATTCAAACCATATTTTGTTCATTCTGACATTGAGGAGACAACTGTAGACTGAGACTGGATATTTGCTGATATTAAGGAATGGCTGTGATGCATGAAGATCTAAACAATGACGCTGTAATTGTCTTTTAAGTCATAACCTTCAGAAATATATTTTGAAACTCTTGTGGATGAAATTACACGATGTCTGGGATGAACAGGACGACCGCTTGGGAGGGGAAGAAGTGGAAAGGGCAGAAACAAGACCATTCTGATGTGTGCTGACCACTGCTGAAACTGGGAGCTGGGTGCCTGAAGCCTCATGACCCAACCTAGCATTGTATATGTTTGAACCTTTTGTAATAAAAGGTTTATGCATGTGAATTTTTGCACGATAGAAACTTTTATATATGGGGAAAAAAAGACTGGAAGGATATAAATCAAAATGCTAGCTGCACACTCTAAGCTCATACAGTGTTATATGTCAATTTTATCTCAATGAAAATGAATTCTAAAAAAGTGCTATTTATAAATATTTCTGGCAGATGGGATAATAGATAAATTTGCTCTTTGAATTGCTCAGTATCTTCTAAACTTTCTACAGCGAACACATAGCACTTCAAAAATCTTTGAAAGAAAGACTAAACGAAAGTGGCCCCCCTCCCCCTCCCTGCCCCGGGCTCTGCAGGCAGGTGGACCACTCAGCACAACCCAGCCAGGAAGCTATTTGGCTCCAAAAGCCGTGGCCTCACGGGCAAATGTGCTTCCCTCTGCCCCAGTCCTCTTCTGGGAATCGTGCCCAGGGAAATCACCTAAATCTGAAATGCCAGCTGACTTGCTGCTCAAGGATGTCCACGTTACTGGGGTGAAAGCTTGGTATCTATTGGAGGCCACATCCAGCTAGGGGGTATGTGGTGAAGAAGGGACCTCATGGCGATGGACCTCTAGGCAGCCACCAAAATGGAAACTCATGGACTTGGTGCTGTATGAACCAAGAAAGTACATCTGTATTCCTGGCAGGATTCTGGTTTTGCAAACATATGTGGAAAATGAGTGGAGCCCTCATCAGCCCATGGGATATCCTGTGGGTATTTGAGTTAAGATGCCGTGATCCTGGCCCTTCATGGGGGAATTGGCTTTCTCTGAGATCCTTCAGGGCCCCTCAAACCCAGCCTGGTCCGGCCTGTGTCTCTCACATTCCCTGGTCAGCTCTGTCTTTTGCAAATATCCCCACTGCTCTTAGACAGCCCTCACGCAGACTGAAGTGGGTCACATGTCCACTCAAAAGTGGACGCGGATAGGTTTCACAGGAGGGGCTCCTTCCACAGACCACTCCTCCTGGCCCATTCCTGTCCCTGCCTTACCAGCCCCCACTGCACTATACAAGCCCTAACCTCCCCTGCACCCCACGGGCTTTCCCTTACAGGAGCGCCTTTACCACCACGGACCCTAAGCATATTTTCTTAAATAGAGACCCTTATCTCTGAAGGAAGAATATGGTTGCAGTATGGTTCACGGTAATATTCTGTCCTCCCTGTGTGTCATAGCATGAACAGATTTCCCCTGTTTCTGTCCCCCTCCTCCCAGACCACAGGGCCCCTGGGGTTTAGGTGGGCACTGAGCTGCGTGTGTGGACTACATTTCCCAGCCCCCCTTGCAGTGTGGTGACTATTTGACTAAACTGTTCAACCTGAGGTGAGCCAATAATGCGTATGCCCTTCAAAGGGAGGGAGGTGCCGCTTCTCCCTCTACCTGCTGCTCAAAACAGGGGCTGGTGTCAGGGACCACCTGGAATGGTGTGAACAAAGGCCTCAGACACCCAGGATGGAAGGAACCTAGGCCCTGGGCCATGAAACTGCCCTTTTGCTACAGATCGCTGACCCTCAAACTGTACGAGAGAGAGATGGTTGTTTATCTGCTTTAAACCATCCTTAGTGTGATTTTGCTGGTGTTTTTAATAAGCCGCCATACCTTGATCCTGACCAATAGACTCATCTGATTAAAATACACCCAAGATACCTAGTGCCAGCAGGTGGTCTAGTCAGATTCTCTCAGAAGCAGAGTCTGAGGCAAGGATTCAGGTTACACAACCTCGGAAAGGATGCTCTCCCTGCCGAAACCATCGCGGAGCAGGAGCAAGGGGAGCGGGAGAGAGCCCGAGCGGCCCACGAAGGGGGCGTTTCTGTCCTGGCCGCGACCGGATCCCAGGGAGCTCTGGCCTGTAGATCACGCCTCTGAATCTGCGCTGCTCCAGGCGAGGAGCGCCACCTCTGCAGCAGCAGATGGGCGGGGTTGCCTCAGGATGCAGGAGTCGGCTCCCGGGAGCTCGGACTGCGCTCTCAGGGCAGTGCGGGCCCCAAGGCCCGAGGGCCACTCTCTGAAGCAAGTATCAGAAGCAGGTCTCAGCCAGCAGCCAAGCCCAGAACAGCGCAGGGACCAGCATGAGGTCCCTGTAAGGAGGTCTGCAGGCTCTGGTGAGGCACCAGCGCTCCACACGCAGGAGGAAGCCCCCCAGGTCTGTTGCAGTTCCCATCCTCTCAGCCTCTACACTCCCCTCACACTGAGGCCCCAGACACTTCTCCGGGACCCTCAGCCAGCCACGACACCTGGGATTCGTTTGCCCAGTGAGCCATGCTGGCACTGGCCCTGAGGAGGCAACAAGTCCCAGCACAGAGCGAGTAAGAAGTGCAGTCACTTGCCCAAGGCCACATAGCTAAAGCGGAGCGACTGAGGGGGTGCGCCAAGAGAGCAGTGTTATGAAAAAGCCCTGAGGGAACCCGGGAGAAGTAGAGTCCAGATTCTGCGGAGAGCCCGGGACGTCGACGGAGAGGGAGCAGCGGGGCGGGAGGGTCCCTGTGACGACTGCAGGCGTCACTTACCCAGCACATGTACGGACTGAAAACCTGACCTCGGTTAGCGCCTGCATCCCCACCCTTTTTCATAGAGGTACTCCGTGTAGCAGACACCGAGAAGGGTTTAGGTGCAAAGGAATCCTGGGCAGTGCCTACTGGGAAGCGAGACAGCGCGTGTTCCCACACAGATCCCCCGGTGCCTGGAGCCGCACCCAGCTGAAGCAGCCAGAGGCAGCGCGGAGGCAGGAAACCTCCCCGGCAGGGATAGCGCGGCACCGGGGCGCGGAGCGGGACCTGTGGGCGTGGTATGGGGGCGTGGTCCGGTTTTTGCGTCATGGTGGGGGCGGGGCTGGATTGGTGGGGTGAGGCTGGTGGGGTAGGGTAGGGTAGAGTGAGGCGGGGCCGAGGCGGGGCGGGGCAGGAAGCCGACTCTGGATGGATGGAGGGAAGCAGGGAGCTTGAGGGGAACCCTGCAAAGGAGATGACCAATACCTGTGGAAGTGACTTTTGAGGGCTGAGTAGGAGTAGGAAGTCACCAGCAAAAAGAGGGTGTAGGGAATATGTGTTTTAGGATGGGGTTGACTGTTCAGTACCCAAACCCCTTCTTAGTGGGGAGGAGTCCCTCTGTTCGATTTCCCACTACAGAAGCTGAAAGGACCAGACTTTGGTCTGGTCACTAGACCACTCTTGCCTGGGACTTAGAAGCTTACTATCTGGGGCAATGATGACAACACAGTCCTGACAATATTGGCCTTGATGCCCAGGCCCTTGTAGCCCCTTTGGTACCTGAAAGTTCTCTTGTCTACTCTGTAAGCCCTGAGATTGATCCAAGAAATGCCCCCCTTTACTTATGGTGGACAGGCACTTTGTGTTGCTTGCAACCAAGAACTCTGAAGGGAATTCCTGGAGGAAAGACTAAAATGAGCAAGAAAGGAAAGGGAGCAACAGCGTGAGTCATCCTGGCCCCCAGGCCCTGCGCCTGAGTCCTGCCCTCCTCCCCAAAGCTTTCCTCTCTGAGACCATTGCGATCACACAGGGAGCAGCCTGACCAGTCCATTTCACAACAAACAAGTCTGAGCCTTGAGAAAAGTCATGACTTGCCCATAGACAGAGGGGACCAGTCAGCTCCGACAGAGGGTCAGACGCCAGCTAGGCTCTGTCCTGGCTCCAGTCAGAGCCTCCAGCACCCCGAGATGCACAAGCCCATCCCTACCTGTCATAGCAGCCTGTGAAACCTTACAGTTCCAAGGGCAGACCTTGAAACCAAGATTTAAAAGTCAAGCCCAGGACTTCTCTGGTGGTACAGTAGATTAAGAATCTGCTTCCCAACACAGGGCATGCAGGTTCAATCCCTGGTCCAGAAAGATTCCACATGCCACAGAGCAACCAAAGCCTGTGTGGTGCAGCTACTGAGGCCCATGGGCCTAGAATTGGTGCTCCGCAATGAGAGAAGCCACCGCCATGAGAAGCCCAGAAAAGTAGCCCCTGCTCACCGCAACTAGAGAAAGCCCATGTGTAGCAACAAAGACCCAGCACAACCAATAAATACATAATTAAAAAATTAAAAAAAAAAAAAGCAAGCCCATCTCAGCCACAAACATGCATCCCATGGTACCACAAATAATGAGGCTTTGTTTTAAAGGCAACCGTGAGATGGAAAATGAATTTGGAGTCACTGAATACCATGCCTGAGACCCATAATTCACACTCTGGGCCCAGCCCAAGAGCATTAACTGCATACCTACTGGGTGCCAGGATCGTGATGGACCTTGCGCTCTCCAGCATTTCCTGGAAGCCACCTGCAATCCTGTAAGATCAGCATTACTAGTCAATTTGCAAAGAGGAAACTGAGTCTGAGAGATGCTATGCCATCTTCAAGGTCACTGTGCTGGGTGACAGAGTCAAACTCAGTGTATCTGAACCAAGAGCTGAGGGTGGGAAGCCTGGAGCAGAGCTTGAGGGCAAAAAGGCATGAGAACATTTCAGAAAGGTGCTCCTCTCATTGCTGTTGTTCTTCCCCCTCGGGCTCCAGGGCCTTTGCACAGGCTGTCCTGGCATGCTCTCTCCATTCCTCACCTATGAGATGGCCAGGCCTCCTGCTGCTGCCTACCCTGTCGTGTGGAGTATTCTGAGGCTGTGGGCTGCCCCCCATGACAAGCACTCAATAAAGGTCCCCCCTCACGTGTCCCCTTTTCACTCCACTGAGTAGATTATAATCCTCTAAACTAAACCATGCATTTTCTTTTCTTTTTTTTTAAACCATGCATTTTCAAGGGAGGCAAAAATTGGTTCTTGGAGGACTGCAAAAATAGATGTTACAATTATTTGCAGCCCCATATGACAAAATCTTTTTCATTAGTATTGCATCTCTCATCAGAGAGAAATTAAATAATTTACTTAATTAAAGTGAGTTACTTAATTGCCATTAAGTTTAATTAATTTAAATGATTTAATAATTCGATGCTTCTCCTTAGAGAATGACAATGGGAAGAGAGTGTGAAATGCAGCTTTAAGCTTTTATAAGTTTCCTTATGCTCCGTCTGATGCCTTCTGACCTCAAAGAGGGCAGGCCAGGTCTGTCTAGGTCCACCTATAGCTCCAGTCCTAGAACGTTGCTGGCACACAGTAGGTGCTCAGGTGACACCTTCCATGTGCCAAACCCTGCAGAGAATAATCCAGACAAGGCTCTTCTGTAGAAATGTGGTGCTGGGCCTCCGTTCCCTGAATCCCGTGGGCAACAGGGAGCCATAGAGGGTTTGGGAGCCAGGAAAAGAACTTCTTGGGCTGGAGCATCCACAACTAGAGATGGCAGCTGCTGCTGCCTCCCAAGCATCTCCCCATCCAAGTCCTGCCATTAAGCCAGTCCAGGACAGAAACAGAGCAGCCCACGACTTCTGCAAGGCTGGAGGGGGTGAATGCAGCTAAACCCAGCTTGGCAGGTGGCTCGATCAGAGTGGGGGGTGGACAGGACTCCTGGGTTACTGAGCTCACTGTCTGGAGGGCCTCAGGCAAGCCTGGACCCTTGCTGAGGCTTTGTGATCTCCAGGAGAACCTGACTGCCCTGGGCCTGAGGATAAACGAGCTGCGATAAACATAGCACAGCTGATGTATATATAGACCCTCCCACCTGGTTTCCAAAAGTATTCAAAACGGCTTTCACAAGAGGCAAAGAAATGAACATTTAGAGTGTGCCAGAGTCTACACATGAGGCTCTGGCATCACAAGCCTCAGGGAGTGGAACCAGGACAAGAAGAATCTGAGATCCCTCCAAGAAGCACGTCTGAATGAGACCAAGCTCCCCATCAGGGGAGGTGTGCAAGCAGAGGTCTCAGCCCCTGGTGAGGGTGTGACTAGGGAGGGATCCCTGCACTGGACAAAGGTTTGGCTAGATGCTCTTAAGTCCCTGCTGGGAGAGGAAATGACCCCGGCCCAGCTTTCTCATCCACTGCCTTTACCCACAAAGCACTCAAGGACACAGCGAATGGAGGGCTGATGGCGGGAGCCACATGCTGGCCCCTTCCCTTTTTCCTGAGCCAGAGCCATCCTGACGGGCTTAAAAACTGGAGGGGGTGGGAGAAGGATAAACCTTACTCACCGTCCCGGGACCACTGTGCTGACAACTGCAGTGATGCAGGCAGCCCCGTCCCCAGACCTTGCCAAGATCCCAGCTCTGGTGTTGCTCCCTGTGTGACCGTGAGCCCATCGCATCCCTTCTCCGAGCCCCCAGTCAGTACAACCAGGGGTGGCCTTGGTTCTAAGAGCCCTCCCAGGACCCACAGCCTCAAAGAAATAGAAGGGCAGTCCCCAGCCCACCCCTGAGCTGTGGCACAGAACTGGCAGAGCCTGGCTCTCTGGGCCCCACTGCATTGGTTCTGGTATCATTCTGGCACCAGAGGGCAGCTTCCCTGCACCTGCCTCCTCCCTCTGTCATTGCCTGGCCCTCTACATGCCAGGCTCTGAGCAAGACAGACCCAGCTGGCAAGACAACTCCCAGTGTAGTTGGAGATCTGCTCAGCAGGCAAGAGTGTGAAGAAAACACAGCAGTGCAAGGGGGCACAGCGACAAGGTGGCCAGGGAGGCCGCTCTGAGAGGACGGCATCTCTGAGGCGAAAATAGATGTCCGAGTCCCGCCAGGACTGACAGGGCAGAGTGGCACGATCTGGGCACAGAGAACAGCGAGTTAAAAGGCCCTGAGGCAGGTCTGAGCATGGCATGGCTGAAGCACAGGGAGCAAGGAGGAGTATCGGGTGTGGGGGCTGGCTGGCGTGGGCCACGGACTGGACGAGGTGGGAGCCACAGCAGGGCTCTGAGAAGAAGCCAAGCTGATGTCTAAGGAGCAAAGCTGCCTTCCCTCACCTCCAGAAAGGAAGTCACCAAATCCTCCCACAGGGGCCACCTCCTGCTCCCAGCCAGGCCCAGATGCTGGCTTTCAGTGCTGCCTCGTGAGGAGGCTCTCACTGCTGCACCTGAAGCAGACAGTTCATGCGGCTCCACCGTCTGTCTGTCAATCCCCAAGAGACTCATTCATCCCAGGTCTGGGAAGGCCCCTGCCCGCCCCATCTGGTTCCTGTGCCCATGGGCCCCACCCACATGGACAGTGGAAGGAGCCTCCACCTGGCGTGCTCATGGCTGAATAAATCGTCATGTGCTTTGTGAATGTCAGTGACCTGCACGCAGGCTTCTCCCAGCTAGATACCTGGACACCCTTTGTGAAAGTTGCAGGGCCCCCTCCATAGTATCCGAACCTGTAAACAACCATGTTCAAACCAACGTGAAGAGGTATCTAGGAACTTTGCTTGGCAAACTGTGAACCACTTGCTGGGTAAAAAGTGCTTTGCAACCCTGCGGAGGGCCTTGTTATCGGTCAATTATTACTTTGTAAGCTGTGTTTTGTGAACAGCTCTGGGCTTTGTAAACGGCAAAGTCCTTTGGACACTGCAGATAATTTACCAGCTGTAGAGCGCAGTGGAGGACAGGGGAGCCTGGCGCGCTGCAGTCCATGGGGTCGCCAAAGGTCGGACACGACTGAGCGACTGAACAAGAGCGCTGTGAACCCAGAACAGGGGGCACCCCTCCGGGCCTCCGCGTGGAGGACCGGCGCTTGGGCACTCCGGGGCCGAGGGGTAGAAGCCGGGGCTGTGCCGCGCCGCCTGGTGGCTGCGGAGGGAGGAGCACCCCGGGCTGTGCCCGGGGCTCGGGTCGGCTGGACCCGCGCGCGCGCGCGCGCGCGGACACGAGTGCGTGCGTGTGTGCGCGCGCGCTTGAGGTGGGGGGCACGCGCGAGCGCACGGAGCCACATTCGCACGCTGGCCGATCCATCTATGCAGGTATCCACGGGCGCACCTGCAGGACCACGCCCTCAGGCCTTTCTCACGTGTTCATTCATTAGTGTTTCCACTGATCACAGGTGGGGCGCTCCCCGCTCCGCAGCTTCCGGCACTGAGCACACGATAGTGGCGGGTCTAACTAGCCCAGATTAGTACATCGATGGGGCCATGTGCAGGCTGGCTTCCCTGGGGAAGTCACAGGAGTCAGGAGCTGGTAAGCAGAGACCCACAGAAGGTGGGAAGGGGCGTTCTAGGCACAGGGTACAGTCACAAAGACCCCCCAGGTGAGAACGGCCTCCCCGCCCAGATGGAGCTTGAGGCTGTTAAACGCTGCATCCAGGAGGACTACCCACAGAGGCTGTCCCAGGCTGAGGCCAACCTTGGGCATGAAAGTCACACTTCGCCTCTGGCTGAACTGAAGATGGGAGGCTGGTGGATAGAGGCAGAGGAAAGAGGGACCCCAGGAGGATCCGTGTCTCCTGTGGGAACATGCCATTTCCCCTAGAGGGCCAGTGAGGCCCTGCTCTCAGATCTTGGTGTGCAGGCCAGAGAAGTCTCCTGAGCAGGATCCTTGCTGCCCAAGATGGGCATGAGGATGAGCCTGTGACCCTTCCCAGCCGAGATGAGCCAGTCCTGGGGCTTCAGCAATTCTGGAACACTTTGCTAAGCTGGCAGCAGCTACTGAGTCCTGACATGGCCCCAAGTGGGGAGTACAAAACTGAGACAAAGAAAACAAGTAAGGTGGATTTAAGTTCCACAGGAGATTAACCTGGCTCCCGGATTCCACGGTGCCTGAAGCCAGGCACACTTCCGCTTATGTGAGCAAGTAAATTCCCTTCTACTTCAGTCTGAAGGAAGAGAGTTTCAGCCCAGGCCTCAAGGATCACAGAGTGAGAACCCTGCCAAGGGGGCCGTCCTCCAGCTGCCCCACTCCCTCTGCCCCAGAGCCTAGTTCTCCAATCATGAGCTGTGTGACTCTGGACAAGTTACTTCACCTCTCTGGACTCATCTGTGAGCTGGGGATAATGAAATTACCCTCAGTGAGGTGGCCGCCCAGCCCAGGCGCAGCACCTGACAAGGCACTCGTCAGTGCCCCTGGGGACCAGGCCCAAGTCTGCGCTCTGTCCAGCGTCCAGCAAGGGCCTGGAGCCTCATCACAGTCTGGAGGCAGCCTCGTGTCCTCACGTGTGGAAGCACACAGCCCTGGAAGGTCAGAGGCCCCCCTGACCATGCTGCCTGGCCCTGTGCCTCAGAGCCACCAGCCACCACTGCGCAGCAGGAGGGCTCACACCTCCGACACACAGTCACACAACCTTTTGCCCCACTTTTTTTTTTTTTTTTTTTTAATTAAAACAGCAATCAGCCAACTGCCCCAACCCATCAGGGACAGGACCCTGGACAGGCAGTCCTTTCTTCAAAAAAAAAAAAAATATATATATATATTTTTAAACAATACCAAAAGCAAATCCACAGCCCCCTTCGAGCCGGTCCCCAAGGAGAATGAGCTGGATGGCTCCCCTAGCACCTCTCTGAGTGGAGACCTTAGGCCCATCTCCCAAGACCCTAGCCTGAGCAGACAGGGCAGGTCTTAGCCTGCTGGTCCCCTAGCAGGTGACAGAAAAGTGATCGGCTCCAAACCATGCAAGAAAAACCAGCCAAACCCACAAAGCGAAAGAAAAAATCAGGAAGATAAATTAAAAAAATAAAGGTGAAACTACACCCCTAGAGGCGGCAGGCAAGGGCAAGGTGACCCCGGTGCCCTTAGCGCCCCGTCTGCCAGTGCTGGGGTGAAGGCCTCGGCGGCTCTGGCACCTGCCTTGTGGGGGCTCCAGGGAATTCACGTGGCTCATCCCCATGCTGGGTCTCCTCACCAATGCCAGGAGAGAGGTGTGGCCAGCCTAGGCCAAGTGTGCAAAGTCCATTCAGTCGAGAGATAAAAAAATATACAACTTGGGTGGCATCCAGGGCTGAGCCAAGGTAGTGGCCTGCACAAGGCAGGGCTGCCTTCTCTGTGAGGGGCATCAGGCCCCTCCAAGTCTAGAGTCTTGGGGTCCTTGGAGCAGCAGGGGCAGAGGCACTGGGGGTCCCCGATGGTCTGGTTCTTTGGCACTTGGGACCTTGCCTGTCAGGCAGGAGCAGCCCCCTGGATTCCTCTTGGGTGCCCAGGCCAGGGCGGCAGTAGCTTATGGGTGTGGGCAAGCACTGCCCCAACAGACAGTTGGAGAAGGTCCAAGCCCTGCCCCTACGAGTCCTCTCCCAGGATCTCCTTCACGAAGGCAGCGATGTCAGTCTTCTTGGTTTTGTGCGAGGTGAAGAAAGGGTGCTCCTGAGGGTACAGAAGGCAGTCACCTTGGAGGGCAACCAGCCAACTCCTAGTCCTAACCTGCACCCCGACCCTTCCAGCACCCCTGCCCTCGGAGGCCCTCCAGGTAGAGAGTGTTCAGGCTTCCTCCTCAGCTCTCTCACTGCCACCCTCAACTTGCTCTTGCCTCACACGCCAGGACTCTGTCCACAATGGGCATTCCAAGTGGAGCGCCCTCTCCATCGGCGAGGAGGTCCTCACTCATCCTTTGAGGCCCACTTCCCCTGCAAAACCTCCCGACACCTCCAAATAAAATGGCCCACCTGCCCTGCTGGCCCTCTGCCCCACTCCAAGAGCCTGGCATGAAGGGTGAAAGAGGGAGCCAGAGTACACAAGTGAATGAGAGAATGAACGACAAAGTTCCTCAAAGAATTCTGAATGCAGAGGCAAGCCAGAGGAGCTGCCCACTGCTGTGCATAGAGGCAGCCCTCTCCCAGAGAGCCCCGCCCACACTCACCATCAGCTCCAGGTAGCTCATGCGTTCCGCGGGGTTCTTTCTCAGGCTAGGAGAGAACAGGGTATGCTGGGGCCAGGATGGCAGGGAAGTGAGTCCAGCCCATCCAGGCCAGTCAAGTCAGGCTGGCTCAGCCCTGCCCAAGCAGCAAGGAGACACACATGCTCCCGAGGCTCAGGAAAGAAAGGACTGACCTGTCCTGGGGGCTTCCAAGGGCAGAGTGGGATCCATGGTGCCCACCACAGAGACTGGACCAAGTTTCTTTGCCTCCTGGGGTGTGAGCTTTCTTATCTCTATAGTGACCTAGGAGATTTCCAATGATCCCAGTACTAAAATGCTACCATTAACCATCATATGCTTGGTGTCCTTAATCGAGAGAGGAAGTTCCTTACCATGGGTGCTGGGAGAGAATGACCCTGTCTGCCAGGCGCACCTGTTTTCAGACTTTCTTATTTTCCAGTGAAAGAAAGAAAGGCTGTGAATTCTCCCCTGAGCGTCTCTCTGGCCACAGCACAAAGCTGTTGGTATGTTATACTCTCAGTCTTCACTTCTCACTACTTTATAATTTTATGTTTTAGATCTCTCTTATAACCCAAGAGTATATTAGAAGAATTTACTTTTAATTTCCTTGTAGCTTTTTTCTCTATAGTTTGTATTTTCTGTTCCATCTAATTATAGTTAAGAGAATGTGGCCTATACGACTTTACCTCCTGCCTTTTCCCTTATTTCCTCTGTAATCTCAAACATAATTAATCTTTATAAGGATCTTGTGGGCATTCTTTAATGTGATACAAAGTTCTAAACATCAACAAAAGCAAATTCACTGTGCATTTAAATCCTCCATATACTCTTCATTTTCTTTTTGATCTATGTCATCTGTCCATTTCTAGAGGAACTGTATTAAAAACTCTTCCCAGGACCATAGTTTGTCAAATTATCCTTATACTCTATTTCTGCCTACTATTTTCATGCTGTTATTGGGGTTTATCTGCTCAAAAAGGAGACCGGGCCCAGGGAGGATGGGATCTGGCCAGGGCAGGGAAGGGTACTCATTGGGCTCAGGGAGACCCTCAGGTCTGAGCCGGGCTGAGACTCACCACTGTGCAGTAAAGTCCACAAACTCAGGGGAGAAACGGTCAGCTGGGAGCTGGGGGGACGGCTCCTCTACCACCTGCTTCAGCTGCTGGAAGGGGGTCCCCCAGGACTCGTAAGGAAATCGCAGAATGGCCATCTCGATCTGCAGTGGAGACAGCACTGCTGGGTCAGAGACACCCACGCTCCCACACGGAAGCAAAGCCTCCAAAGATCCTGCCTGTCCTAGTCCAGCAGCCAGAGCTGGAATGTGAGGCAGGTTAAGGGGCTGACAGGTGACATCAGTCCAAAGATGAAAGCCAAGGGACAGAGGAGTTAGTTCTTCTGTCCCAGCCAGCAAAGACTATATAGCTCATGGTACAAATTCAACCCTGAGTTTTGACTGGCTTGGCTATCAGGTTTTCAAACAATCTGAATTCAGAAGGTTTTGCATTAAAACCCAGGTTCCAGCTAACCTGGAAAAATCAGAGGGCTGGCAGACTGGGGTGCTCCCCATAAAGCCGCTGTCAGCAAAGCGCCTTAGAAGAGCGATCAGCTTCGAAGTTCCCCACAAACCACTCCCTCCTCCCTAATGTCTCAGCAACACCTTAGCGTCTGCTGCCGTTTATGTGGGCTGTTGTTATTACTGAAAAGGCAAGCGGGAAATGAAATGATTCTCATGAGCTTGCAGGAGGAATGTTAGACTGAGAGGTTCATCTTCTGGGCTGTGCAGCAATCTACCAGGCCCCATTAGGAATTGAAGTCTGCAGCCCTTTCTCCTCCACAAAGCCCCCACCACCCAGCCACCAACGCCTGGGAACCCCACCTCCAATGCTTCCCCCTCCAGGAAGCCTTTCTACTCTGATCCTGCCACTGTTTCTCCTCAACTCCCTGGACACAAGGCTGCCATGGCCTCATCGCTTCTACTAGACCCAGATCTCCCTGTGCCCCATGCCTCGCCTGCAGGAGTCATTTGTAGGAAAGAATGGCTGGCTCACAACAAACTCTGCTTCCAATTTTGACTGCTGACATGAAAACTCAGGTCCACCTCCCTGACAAGCGATCACCATAATAAACAGGAGACACCTCAACTCAAGCAGACGCACCCAAACAGGTCACCAGTTGTGCTCAAAAAGCACCTTCTCATCAGGCTCTAGGCTCCCCTCCAGCCAAGACACAAACAGGCCCGCAGATGGAGGTGACACAGTGTGGCGGGAATGGCTATGACCCTGGATTTTCATAGGGCCAAGACAGCCTTTCTTCCCTATAGTTTCCACTGACTCCGGCACACAGGAGTGAGGACCCTGCCTGGGCTGCAGAGAAGGATGCAGTGGCCACCAGAACTTAAGGACGAAAACAGCTTAAGGACAAAAACCTTGGACCTAGTCATTTCTCTCCTGGTAATTTTTTCTAAAAGAGCTCAAAAAATGAAAACAGAAGCAGCCTCTGGGCATAGAGACACATAGTATGGCATTATTTGTGGGAGTAAACGTGGAGAAGCAGCAAAAATGAGTAGGGCAGGTCACTGAGCCTCGCCACTGTTGTGAAGCCCTCGTGCACAGGGAGCCAGTTGGTCTGGGGCTGGCTGTGCATTCTCAGTGAGCACCACGAGCCCTGAGGAAGTCCAACAGGAAGTCATCACCGACGAGAGCGGCATAACGTTGCCCTAACCCAGGGAGGGCGTGAGGCATCTGCGGACACGCCACTGAGGACACCATAATCTTTGATGGCACTGTCTCTTCTCACATTGTGAAGCCAACCAACCCTTCTGTCCAGGCTAGACTATCTGGCCCTCAGAAGCCCACAGACCTGGCACAGCCCCCACCTGTGCTCCACCTGACCAGCAAGGGTGCCCCAGGTCGTACCATGGTGATGCCGAGGCTCCAGACATCGGACTTGACATTGTAGCCTTTCTGGTTCAGTTCTGGGTTGATTCTCTCAGGCTGGAAGAGAAGCCAGAGGAGGGTCACCCAGTCCCCCTCAGCTAGGTCTGGTTGCCCCCCACAAAAACTTAGGGGCCAGTGCTCACCCATCCTACCTCCCCCAGAGCAAGTGTGGAAGCTGAGGCTGGTGAGGGCCCGGGTCTCGAGGTGGAAGCCTAAGTCTTGCCACACAGCTGCCACACCTGGGGGTCCCACCTTGGGGTATCGGCAACTCTCGCAGGCCCCACCAGCCACCCCCCTGAGGTGAAACCTATCATCCAAATGGACACCGTGGGGCCAGTCAGAAAGGGGTGGAGAGGGCTGAGAAGGAGACTCCCTCTAGAAGGAAATTCGGGGTCTGGGGAGGCCTCATTCCTGATGGAGCAGGAGGACACAGCTAGGTGCCTAAGCCTGGCTGCTTCCTCTGGGCATGACCTGGGAACCACTTACGGCCATGTAGGGTTTGCAGCCAGCATCCATTGTCTTGGCCACGGAATCCACCAAGTAACCACTGATCCCAAAGTCACACATCTTCACGTGGCCCTCCTTGTTGATAAGGACATTGGACGGCTTCACATCTGCCAGAAGTAGGACACGCCTTTCAGCTACTGGTTGTTGGCCCCCACTGCCCAGGTCAGAGCTGGTAGCCACACAGTCAGGAGCCCCGGCCTCCAGCCATAGGTGGGGAGAGAAGTTGGCTCCACCAGGGCTTCCCCCAGGACCATGTCTTTGCAGCTTCACAGTTGGGACTCAGCCTGCACTTACCAGTGCAACCTCTGGCTCTGGGGTCCACCCAGATGCAGGGAACCCATCACTAACAGTATGAGCACTGTAAACCACCCAGTATCCACCCTGAGGGGCCAGCAGTCTTGGCCAGGAAGCACAAGGCAGCCGCTCAAACACAGGAGGCGGGTCTGTGGGAAAACCCGGAGCCCCAGGACTCAAGGTGGGCACGGAGCGGGCACAGAGTGGGCACAGAGTGGACACGGAGTGAGCTAGGGGGCACAGCGGGGCCATCCAGCAAGCACACGCACAGGATACACGCGCATCCCTCCTGCCTTTTACGAGGACGTCTGCAGGGGCTCAGAGAGACGCCCAAAGGGTCCACGAAAACCTGCCAACAGCAGTGACCCGGGGACCACTGAGTGGGCTAATGAACTCCGTGTGGAAAAGCAGACCCCTCAGAACACAGAGGGAGGGGACAGGCAGGACACACACAGCCCCACCAAGTCTCAGAATCACTAGCCCAATTGGGAGGCTGAGAACAAGCAAAACCAACCCCCTTGAGAAAATCAGTGGAGTCAGGGGCTGGGGCGTTACAGGGCAAGAAAGGGAGGGGAGGGTGGGCGTGACCCAGTGTAAACGATGATCGGATTCGTGCAGCACGCTCCTCAACACGTAAACAACACGTCGAGACAAGATGGGCTGGCTTTCCCAGGATGAAGGTCCACCCTGTCCGCGCTCTGAGCACCAGGGAACAAAACTGGGACGGGCCTGGGGGCTGACGGGAATGGCTGAGAGGAGTGGACAGCGGCCCGGACCCAACGGGCACATCACAGCCTGTCGCCTCCCAGAGCCTCAGCATCGCAGGCCCGGCAGGACCGCGGGAACGTGTGTGTGAGGCCAGGCCCCTCCTCACCAGCCGGCCCAGGCACTGACCTCTGTGGATCACGGACAGCTTGCTGTGCAGGTGTTCCAGGGCCCTCACGATCTGGTGTGTGGGATAGGAAGTGGGGAGAAACAGGTCGCATCAACAGTGACAGAGCCATAAGACTCCCCACCCAGGGCTGTCTGTCGCCCTTCCCCAGGTCACACCCAGCCCCTCACCACCTGAGGCTCCCGCCCACATCCCAGCCTTTGCTGGGGTGTCCTGGCCACCCTGATACTGATATACCTGGTTCCTACACTGCTCTGAATGGGCCAGGGTCTCAGGTGATGTGACCAAGACCCTGGGGAGTCTGACTTATGAACCCCCAGAGTGCTGTCCCTCCCTCCACCAGACTCCTGGGTAGAATCTGGCCCTTCTGCAGCCTCCTTGCATCCACCCCCCTCCCCTACTAGCAGTCACTGGGCTACATGCTCAGAGCCACTCCCCACAGGAATCACCCGGAAGATTCTGACTCAACGCCCTGGGGGGTAAGTTTACATGTTCGCAGCTGTGGTCAGGGATGAGGACCACAGGTACACAGACCCCACTCCCCTTCTGCTTTGGCTGCTGGGTGCTCATGCCCAGGGAGCCGCCTGCCCTAGGACACGCAAGCTCAAGAGGCAGACCCGTGGTTTTCTCCCCTGACTGCGTGCCTCTGCGAGCTGCCTCCGAGCATCTTCAGGATAAGGAAGCTGTGAACACTAAGTCCTCTTCTGTGGCCTCAAAACTCAGGAGCTGCACAGGAAGGCCCAGAGATCCTGGCTCTGCCAAATCTCTGTTGCTCCAGGGTCCCCGGGGTCTCCTGAGCAGACTCTGCTCCAGGGTGGGGGCACCTGGGGCTTCCAAGGGCAGCTGCCCAGCTGCAGGACCACAGCTGAAGGCTACACCGGGGCCCCAGCTCTGCCCAAGACACTACCATTGGGACCCCCTCAACCCCACTTACAGACACAGCGATCTCCCCGAGAATGTCTTCTGGGATCGTCATGCCCTTGTCTAGCACCTTCCGATAGAACTTGTCCAGGGACGTGTCCATGAGCTCCATGCAGATCCACACGTCTCCCTGAAGGTGGACAGCCACAGCTCAGCCACATCCGCCAGGGCTACCTGGCCCAGCATCCTCCCATGCCCATCCCCATGGAGCCGGCCAGCCCCCAACACACCTCCACCCCTCAGCCCTCAGGGGATCTCTGACCTCCCAGCCCCTCCCCGACAAGGCTCGCCTACACTGCTGGGTCCACATGGCAGCCTCCCCCGACTGTCACCTTGGCTCTCCCCCGTCAGATTCCTACTTCCACGGCTCATCCCAGCTCTGACCCTGGCCGATGGGTCCCTTCACCGGCAACATACTGTCCCCCACCCCCACGCCCCATCCAGGATAGCCTTCTGAGAAGGCTGGGTGCAGCATTCCCTGGGGTAACCCCAAGCTCCTGGGCTCCCTGCCAGCTGACTCGGCCAGTGGGGAGGCTGGCCATGTTTCCTCACCTCTCTAAAGAGGGCCCCATAGAAGGTGACGGTGTAGAAACAGTCCACCGTGCGCATGTTGACATCTAGGTCCATGAGCAGGCGCTTCTGCTCCTGAGAGTTCACGGTGGCCCGGATGCGCTGCGGGGGGAGGGGCTGCGGTCAGAGCCCGGGCGGCAGGGGTGCAGCCCCAGGTGCCCCCAGTTCTGATGGCCCTGGGTCGGGGACAGTGCTCACCTTCACGGCCATGATGGTGCCACTCTGGGCATGCCGCACCTTCTCCACCACCCCATAGGCACCTCGGCCCAGCTCTGAAATGGTCACCAGGTCATCCGCCTCCACCTCAAAGTTCTTAGGGGACAGAAAGGAGAGAGGGTTCAGGGGGGCCAAGTCAGGCACCAGTGGAGATGCTGGGGCAGCAGAAAGAGAATCGCCAGCCAGTCAGACTTGTGCTCAAGTCTTGCACCAGCCACTTCTGCTGTGTCCTGGGGTAAGTCACGTAACCTCTCTGAGCTTCCCCTCACCTTCTCTAAAACAGGCACAGCACCTACATAGGAAGGCTACTACAGGGTGTCAGCACATCAGCCTGGGAAATGCTCCCAGCGGTGCTGGGTCCTAAAGAGATGCCCTTTTCCTCTCACCCTACCCTCTCAGGTGGCCAGACTCACTCATTCATCACCTATGGCATGTAAGTCCCTGTTTCAGGCTCTGGGAACACAGACAGGACAAAAGAACAGCCTTGCCTCCCAGGGAGTAGCGAGGCCCTGGTCGTCTACCCTCCCTCTTGACCTGCTGCCAGAGGAAGCAAGCAGGCGGATGAACAAGACTCCTGAGCATGTCCTGTGGGCAGCACACGGCCTCCAAGCCCGGCTTCCCAAGGGAACCACTGGCCTCAGGAGGTGCCAGTGAAACGCAGGCCCTTTGGGCAGAGCCAGGGATCTGCACACTCAGCACCGTGACTCCAGCTCCCCAGGGCCCAGGAGGTAGCCACCAGATGGGCCACCTGGTCAGCATCGAGGAGCCAGGCCCCCTCTACAGCCCAGCTGTGTCTCCACCCACAGACACCTCCTAGGGTCTGTTGACACCTACCCTGTCTCCAATGGTGATGAATGCCCGGGAGTCCAGGTTCCGGGGGAGCCTGCAGGAGAGAGTGGAGGCGTGAGCCCCAGAGAGCTCTGCCCTCTCAAGGGGGTCCCCACCCCCCACCACAGTCACCAAGCATCTGTGGGGCAGCACATGGCCTGTCACATGTACACGCCCTCAGATGGGCAAGGAGGGCTCCGAGAGGACATGCGAGGCACATGGCCCCCACAGCTGCTTAGAGGAGATGCTGCCCACAGGCGGCCTGGCCCCCAACACTAGCCCCTGCAGGAGGCCTTCCAGGCAGTGCCAGAGGAACTGAGGCCAACTCACGTGGGGCTGGGCGCCGGCGGCTTGGACATGCAGGAGATTCGTAAATCCTTTTTCCTCCTGGACTTTCCTAAAAGGGAGAGAAGGGAGCATGCAGTCAATCACTGGTCAACCAACATCCCCAGGTACAGAGAGGGACAGGTCCCAGGGGCCCGGCACAGACACAGATGCCAAGGGCCACTGTGGTCAGTGCCAGGATGGGACCCCAAGGCCTCCAGGCACCCAGAGGACATGTCCAGCCCAGGCTAGAGGGTCCAAGCCCCGCCGGTCATCCTGAAACAGTCACTCCACGGTCATCTGAGAAAAGACAGCACCCCCAAGGAAGATGAGCCTGCTCCCCAGCCCCCATGAGGCCCCTGCACTCCCAGGCCTGAAGAGTGAAAGCTGAAGTCCCAACACCCAGTACCTCTGAGCATGATCCTACTTGAGATTTACAGAAATGACCAGGTCACAGTGAGGTCACAAAGTGGAGCCCTGATCCAACACAACAGGCTCCTTAAAAAGGAGAAGCTTGGACACAGAGACAAGACATGCATCAGGGAGGAAGACGACCATCTGCGGCCGCAGCAGGACCAGCCCTGTGAAACCTAGATGGGGCTCTAGCCACCAGACAGGAAGTCCAGTATTGAAGCCACCCAGCAAGCGGGGCTTTGTCTAACGGGCATTACTCACAGCCAGGCCCATGGGCCAGGACCCTGTGTCCAGGCACCCGTGTGCAGGCCCCCTGTGTGCAGGCCCTGTATGTGTGCAGGTGCCCGTGTGCAGGCCCCGTGTATGCAGGCACCCCGTGTGCAGGCCCCCCATGTGCAGGGCCTGTGTGTGCAGGCCCCCGTGTGCAGGCCCCGTGTGTGCAGGCCCCCCGTGTGCAGGCCCCCTGTGTGCAGGCCCCCGTGTGCAGGCGCCCGTGTGCAGGCCCCGTGTGTGCAGGCACCCCGTGTGCAGGCCCCCTGTGCATGCACCCTGGCCTCTCTCAGCCTCAGCTGCCCCAGAAAGGGCCCAGGTGGAGAAGCATGAGGACCCACAGTCACACCTGACACCATCAGCACTTCACCCCAACTCACTCCCGGCTGACTGGGGGTGTGGAGGGGGTGGGGGCTGGCGGGGGAGATAAGCCCAGCAGGCCTACAGGGGTCAAGGCAGGGCGGACTCAGGCCTGAAGCTGGACCCAAGGCCTCA